>NC_048905.1:3908701-4115961 GCF_011077185.1 Oxyura jamaicensis
TCTCTTTCTCTCTTTCTCTCTTTCTCTCTTTCTCTCTTTCTCTCTCTTTTTCTCTCTCTCTCTCTTTCTCTCTCTCTCTCTCTCTCTTTCTCTTTTTTTAAGTTCTGTTAAATTGTGGGCATGAAATCCCTTTATATGTTTATATATATAAGCATGTATATATATTCCTTTATGTATTTCTTTCTGGGTACTTTCACTAGGTTTTCACTCATGTTTTGGAGTTCTACAAAAAATCAAAACATCTGCAGGTGTTTCTTCACAGCCTTTGCAATACAAGTGCTGTAGGGTATGTACTCTTGCTAGGTCACTGCCAGTTAGGAAGCAGAACTGCAGAGGTATCGAAGTACAGGTCAGGCTCAGAACAGCCTGCAGTACTGTGTGGCGTAGCGCTCTGAACTGCTGGCATACTTGCAGAAAACTAAAGGTAGCTAATATTAGGAATCATACAGTTTTCTCGCTTATAGCCAGCACGTACATAGACAGGACAGATTATAGTCTGGTCAGTATTTTGTTTAAAGAAATGTATCCACCCTAAATGCATTTACCATAATATTTGAGTGTATATATATATATATATTTATTTATTTTCCCCTTTCCCAATACTAAGATCAGATTAAGATGACTTTGAATGTTTTGAGGAGAGCCCCAGAAAACTTTCTTCTTGTTAATGATTTACCTAAAGGCTTAGATCTTTCATAAATAACATTTAAGAGAGGAAGAGCGGTGCATGTAACCAGTTACACATAATGTCTGGCACCACCTTTTTCCATGCCCCTCCACACAGCTCGAGGACTTGCTCCATGTGCTCGGCCGGCAGCAGGGCAGCAGCAGCATTATTTGAAGGAGTGCCCGGGGAGCCTTGGGCTGCACGTTCCTGGCACCATCTCCACCCCGCATCGTCTCCAGTGCTCCCGAGAAAGTGCTGCCCCATGGAGTAGATATGAAAATTACACAACCCTAGGGAAAAAGTTGTGTGCATTTCACAAGCCAGTAGGTCCCAGCACCAGACTCCCCCATGGGTGCACAAGCGTTAGGCAGGAGGGTGTCCGGGAGAGGGTGGGGTTTGGGAGTAGTCAGGATTTAATTGGCATAGCTGGCCAGGGAACCCCACTGATGACCTGTGCATTGGAGTACATCTCTGTCACTGCTTACCACCAAGCTAAGACTCTTGATTTGCAAGAGCCACAATTAGCTTGTAATTCGCAGGGCTTCAGGTCCGCTGTCAGCATCTCCTTTGGAGCATGATGCCCTGCGGTGCTCAGGGGTCTTTCATGTGCAAGCCTAAACCAACTCCTCTTTGCTGAGCACTCTGGACCACGTTTCACAGAATCATCTAGGTTGGAAGAGACCTCCAAGATCACCTAGTCCAACCTCTGACCTAACACTAACAAGTGTCACACCTGTTGCTAGCCCTTTTTCTGGTACTGTAATTGGTTTGGGTTTTTCCTGCTTCATCTTCTTTCCTCTAGTTGTGTTGAACTTGAGCGAACCGTTCGGTTCCTCCTTACTGCAGCAGTGTCCGAGTCAGGGCCCTCTGCCAGCAGGTGCAGGAGAGGAGTGAGCACCTTTCCTGAGCAAGGCTGAGGTTCTGCCTAGTTTTTAGAGATTGTCTGATGCATCTGTTCTTTTTCTTTTGCAAACAGCTTTAAGCTCTGTGTTTTGCAATACTTGCATTGATTCATTATTTAATGAGTACTGTTAACTCCATGGCTTAATTTCCCTGTTATTTATTATATAAAAAGTTATTTCATTAACTAGATTGAAACAGATGAGTGTGGAGAACAGAGCTCTGACAAGCAAATTTAAATATGTATTCAATATCGAAAATCAAGCTTTAGATTTTCCGGAATTAATCTCCATTTAGGCTCCCATATGAAAAGAGGGTTTCTTTCTTTTTTTTCCCCTTCTCTTTCAAACATTATGCAACTACTCATGCATATAAATAAGCATGTAAATATTCAAAAATGTAGATTTTTTAAAATAGACTATGTAGCATAGAAATCGGACCTCTCGTTGCAACCACAACAAGCTTTTGTTCTTCGTACTGTTCAGCATATCTAGCAATGCAACTTGTACACTCTTGCCTTTTAAAATTGTTTTCAGAAGTGACCATTATTAATTGCAGTGCTAAGAACTTGGATTTGCAAAAAGATTGGGGAGCATCAGCCCTGATAGATGCAGGGCCTTCAGAAATCCTGGCAGCACTGTGGCTGTCGCCTTATACGCTGAATTCACACCATTTTTGGACAAACTGGCCAGGGGGAGCTCAGATGTATATTTTGTTCTTAATTGCGTGTGTTTGTGTGGGTTTTGAACTCATCATGTTTAGCTTGCTCAGTGGCTTGGAACAAAAGAGCAGACCGGGGAAAAAAGCCCCAGTGGATCTTTGAGGCAGTCACCCACACTTGCTGTTCCCCACGCAACCTTTGTCAGCGCGTCACTGAAGTTACCAGCCCTTGGGAGCGGGTGGGGATGTGCTTGTCTGCAGTTTCTTCATGGACTGTGTGTTGCTTCTGGCATACTGAAAATTATACATCTGAACCCTCTTCTATCCCCCCCCCTTCATTTGTCCCTTTACCAGCTGGCTTTCATTGAGGGAGTATGAAATTAAGATGGCAAGGCCAGCTTCTTCCTCTCCTTGTTGAGCAGGGAGGGTACCTTCATTAATTAACCTGAAAATTGGTTTTAGCTGAAGTAACACCTGTGATTCAGAGATTACTCTTAGCTTCTAAAACACACACATCCAAGGGAAGTATCGGTAACTAATTTGTGGTTTGGGCTTCACAAAGTATAGAAATGCCTGTTCCTCTTCTCGTTAGGACTTGTTATTTATTTTTCCTATCTATTTAAAGTCAGACATTTTCTCTTGGGGATTTACTGCCACGAATAGCTGTCCATTTTTTATTCCCGCCAGCTGTGCATTTGAGTAGCACACAACAAAGTTTATGAATCACTTCTCCTTGACAGATCGTAACGATTGCAACATTCTGCCACATAGCCACCAGCAGCAAGTGAATGATATTAGCACCTAACTCTCCAGAAAACTCTGTTCAGTAATTAAACATTAAACCTCTGATGCCTATCATCATTCAGTGCCAAGACCCTTTACAGAACAGGTTGGCTATATTCAGGTAATGATATTAGAGATGATAATTTATTCTAGAAATGTAGCTATCTGAGAAGAATGAATTTGCTGAAATCAGAATTCCATTTATAAGCTGGCTTTTCAGGACTTTTCTCCTAATTCTGACATTTACCATGCAGGAATATTTACTTAGTTAAAAAATCCTCTGAATGTAGGATAATTGACGAAGAGTGATGAAAAGAACAATATTTAAAACCATGGCACCAGTAGCAGTGCATGATATAATGCACAAATCTGCTTCCATTCAGTAAGGACAAATGATCCAGCAGCACTTCAAGTGCTGGGCACAGTTTCCAAGTTAATCTGTCACTGCTTTGGTGGCAATGTGAAATTAAGATCAACTCGCTGGCTAACAAAGCAGCTCAGGAAACATCTTATAAAAATTCAAACTTATAACAAATATAGTCTGTTCTCCATCAGTACGTATACATAGTTTATTTAATATTATTGTGATGAGAAATAATAAGGATAACCCTCAAAGAAATTGATAGTTGTGTGTTGTTTGGTCGCAGCCACAGTTCCTGCTCACCAGATAAAGCATTCACTGTTAGTAATTCTATGTTTTACCAAAAAAAAGGGGGGCAAAAAGAAGGTAAAACAGTCTTAAAATGATCTTGCAGTTATCTTAAGCTCAGAGTTGCAAAATCAGGTAGAAGGTTGCTCATTGCCAGGAACAAGGTGGTGTGTGCAGCCTGAATTTGCCCAGTCTCTTAGGGGATGACGCAGTGCCCAGGCGGCCGGAGCGTTCCCCTGGGGGCGTGGGGTTCTTCTCCCACCTCTCCACCGCGGTGGTTCTGCAGTGTTCACTACACACCATCTGCTCACCTCTCCAGTCCTAATGCTCATTTTCCTTGTTCATTTTCTAACATTTCTTCCTACTCTGACTTCCAGGCTTTTTCCTTGTCTGCCTATGTGAGGGGTTGTTTATTTCTTTCCTATTTTTCCCCGCTTCCTTTCTCAATAGTTTTAAGATTCCTTATAGTTACCGGGACCTTGAAGTCCATCTCTTTCTCTCTCTACTCTGTTAGGTCCATCTTTCTGTCCTCTTGCTCCTTGCACCTTTGTGTTGTTCTCTGCCTCCGTCTCCCTGACTGACAGCTTTCCACTCCCCATCTCCTCATCCACCCTCAGTCCTTTCTTGATCTCCTAGCCCTCGATGCTAGACAGATGCTAGAGTAGTAGGACTGGTCCCTGACTAGCCAGTTGTAGGCAAGTCCCAGCCCTTGTTCAGGCTCATTTCAGTGTCCTGTCTCTGCAAGGTAGCATATTTTGGTGGCTTCTGCTGCAGGCCTGGTTCTCATCTCCTTGTTGAAATTTGCACAGCAGGATCCTTCATCTCTGCCTGGCAGGATTTGGAGAGTGCAGTGTGCAGCAGTGTCTTCTACAGCACTGACATCAGGAGAGGTTTTGCATTGTCATCATCTCATGAATCTCTGTGGCAAAGGTTGATCGCAAGTGGAGACCCCTCTCTCATACTCCTACTCTCCATAATGCCCTGGTCCTACAGATCCCTTCTGTCGGGGGAGGTGGAGCAGGGCTTGAACACAGGCCACAACTTAGGGTCAGAATGGGAGGTGCTCATGTCACCACACCAGGAGATGGGCATGTTTCTACCCCAGCATCACCCCGTCCAAGGCTCTGTCTGTGATTTCCCTACATTCATAGGTGCCCCATCTGGTGCAGTTTCTTGCTGGGGAAAGGAGCAGTGCTGCTCTTGGAGCACATGGAGACAGGAGCTTGGTCACTTGTGGTCTTTCCTCTATATCCCGTCATTGCTGCTGAGACGCCTTGCTGGTAACGTCGCCACCAACACGTGAGCCGGCTGTAAGTCAAGTCAGCACAGAGCAGGGTAGGGGGCCACTACCACATCCTAATCATTTTGCTAGTATTTGTTGTCATGTGCATTGAAAAAATGTGGTGCCAGTGTGGTATTGGTGTACTGTCTGTCATAAACATATGGTTTACAGCGGCCTGGAGCTCCAGGTGCCAGGGGAGAAAGGAAAGGCTCTCCCTGGATCCAGGCAAGCACCCAACTGCAGACATTTTTTTTAAAACATGAAATTTTCAAAGTGAAATAAAGCTTTTGTGTATATGAACACAGGGATGGCAAGAAACGTTTTCCTGATACAGAGTCACTGCGCTTCCAAGTGCCTTATCGCTGCTGCAAAGCACGGGGTATTCTCGTTATTCAAACAAAACCTTGCTGTTTTCTTCAATAGGGACAAAACCAAATATTCCTCCTGTCTGTCTTCCAGACAAAGTGTAAGACAGGTTCCAAAGCAAGACCATGCCAATGCATTTACTGTAAAACGATGACCAGGTGGTCTGGGGATGAAAGCAAGAAAAACAGGACATTCTAGAAGGCCATATTAGAAAAGGTAAATAATTAGCAGAGGCTTTAGTGCATTGGATGTAAAGACAGATATAAAATTGTCAGAAATGTTAACATAGAAAATTATGTTTTTCTTTTTTCATTCAAATTTTTATCTATTATTTTTTGTAAAACCTGTAGGAGTAGCAGCTACACTGAAATTAATCTTTATGTACATCTTTAAGAATAAGAACTAAAAAAAAATCACTATGAAGAAAATACTTGCATTATTTTTAATGTTTCTGTAAGATACAGGCAAAAATTTAAAATACTGAAAATACAAAGTATCAATGCTGCTGGGTTATAAACAAAAATAAATTTAAATTAATGGAAAACTTTAAAACAGACCTAGGAGCTCACATTTCTACAGGAGAAAAAAAAAAAAAAAAAAAAAAAAAAAAAAACTTGAAAGCATAATTCTGCATCCTATATAATATGTGATTAAGACAGGTCATTCATAATAACCAAAAGTGAGTTTGGCTTGCAAGACGTTAGGTAATTGAATTGCCTGATAGCCGGCCACTGTTTTGAAATACAGTTACTTACATTATTTTTAGAGATCCTTTTGAAACACTCAAATGTAACAGCAATAACGCCCTACTACATTATAATAAAATCACCTAATATTTAGAGAACATATTTCAAGTAGGAGTTGCGTTTCAGGCATGGAGAATAAAAAATGCATCTGCCTGCAAGCTCTTGTTCTTTCACACCTCCCCTTGTCCCTGCACGTTTGAAGGTAACGGTCTGAGATGTTAAACTAAGCAAGTTGAGTCAATGAAGAGCTGTAAAGAAAGTCACTTTTATCACTTGGTATTTCAGTCTGGAGTGTGGTACTACCTCCAGACATGTAGAATACATGACGGTGTAAACTCACGGTTCACCGTAGCAGCACCTCTGTTACAGTTCATCACATGTACCTACACTGACCGAATGCATTCGTGTGCAGCCGTGTGTGTCTGTACAGATCTGTGTATGCATTTTGTTAAGTGGCTTCTGAGTTGGTTTTTTGTTCACATCAAAAAATCTATTCATATTGACAGGTTATTATGTATCTGCTGATGCCCCCAAATCTTTGGTCAACATCATAAATAAGTTCTCCCAGGGTGGCGATTCTGATGAAATGTTTGTTGCAGTAGCATGTTGTAGAAACTACTTACTAAGGTGTTGCTGCAGCTAAGGTAATTAATTCCTATTCGTGAACTTTTCTGTATTAAGTTAAATTAAACTTTCTCAGGTGTTGTATGTTCTCATAACAAAAAGGCTTGCGATCGTTCTGTGCTCTCAGGTAGAACACAGCAATATTACTGCCTAGGATGACTGTGATGTAGACCTCACTTGAATTTTGGATAGGTCTTTTAACAGCTCTGTGTGACTGACCAGTTTTTAGGTCATAGTTGGGATGAAAGTATTTGGTTTTGTCACCAATGCCAAGGCTAGAATAAGCATAAGGTTATTTAAATGGGCTTTGAAGCCTTAATTCATTTGGCAAACTGCTGTAGGGCACGAGAACATGTGACAGAGAAGAGGCGAGGAAATGCTGAGAGCAATTAGAGAAACCTTTTGACAGCTATTTTCAGTGGATAGAGCCAGCTTCTTGCTGGAAAGGATCTGCTGGCACTGGTGTCAGTGTCTTGAGGACAGTTGTACTGTCAAGATGCAGAGTGGAGGGGAAGGCACGTCCGGATACTTGAGGATTACTCAAAATGAAAACAAAATCACCACAGCTGTAAATAAGATTCTTTTCTTCATATCTAGCAGTCCAACTTTTTGAAGCTGCTCAGTATTTTAACACAGAATCTAGTTGCTCATGCAATCAGCCCTGTGATCTGAATTTTGCCATATGCATATTCATGCGTGTGTTTACATATTTGTTTGTTTATTGCATCTGGTACCTCAGTAATGTGTAATTTCTGTTTCTTCCTTTTGTCTGGAGGCCTCTCATATTACATTTAGATTGTATCCTTTATCATCCCAAATTGACATTTATGCTTTTACTGCTATTGTTTGCCTAGCTCCTCTCTGGTATGGATCAACAATTTGTTTTAATCTGTGTCACTTCCCTTATCTCCCTCTACACAGAGATGCAGTCATTTTGCACTAGCGTTACGCCTCCAGAGTTTGTGTTAGCAAGTGCGATGGTTCCCCTCCCCGTCTGAAAGGCTGGGGGAGCTTAATTGCCGTGCCAGTTCGTTTAGAGGAACGCGCAGACGGCTGTGTGCGCGAGACTAGTTTTGACAAAAGCAACGGTGTGCTAGTGCCTGTGAATAAATAAGTCTGATTTTCGTAGAAGAATATTACGGCAGTGGATAGGAAATGGCAGAATGGAAGCGCATGACGCTTTAGAGATGTTATTCCTTGTTCCTTGCAGGGGGCTAAGCCAAGTCCACGGAGTGCTGCAATACGGCTGGAGGGCATGCTCGTGCTCTTCTTTCTGTGATACTTCAGGTTTACGGCTGTTGTTGTAAACAATCGCTTTTGCTTTAGTTTTCTGAAATGATGAAATGAGAATTAGGCCAGAAATGTGTGGATTTCTAGACACCTCAGGAAGCTGTTGAGCTTTACATAGCTGCGAAGCTTCCCGTGGGTTTTTTTGCTTTCTAATAATCATTTTAACTGTTTGTTTTCAATTCCTTCCCAAAACCTGTTTGGTTAAAAAGCTGGGCTGTGGAGTAGTTCTGTATATAAGAAATACTGTCAGAATGTGTGTGTATTGACAGATTTGGAGCTGTAAGCACAGGCTCGAAATGAGTGAGGTTTACGTACTGAGTAATGAATCTCTCTCTTGGAAAGAAGGAATAATGAGAGCAATCAGGGTAGCTGAGCAGAGAGCAGTCATGTAAAAAGTGTTCTGAAATACTCAATAGATCAATTTAGGTATGAAAGCTGAAAATGGAAAGCTAATGAAATAATCAGTGATTCAGAAGTGTGGTAACCAGGGTACCTGCCCAGTCCTTTTTTCACGTGTCCCTCTCAACTTTGGTGACCGGTGTGCAGCCTGCAAGGGCCTCGCTGACACTTCTGTTTAGCTTGGGGAAATTTTCATGCACCATGAGTTCACCATTTGTTACAAAATATGATGATAGCATGCAATGCGTTCTCAGGAGGAAAGCATGCTGCAGTGTGCTGAGGAACGGGGTGGGGAAAGAAAATGGCTTTGCGTTCATCTACATCCCAGAGTAAATACTGACTGACTTGCAGACAATAATCTCCGCTCAGTAGGAAACACTGCTGATGAATATGTTAAGGGGAGGAAACCTCTGTGTCAAAATTTGGTAGAGGAATAGGAGAAGTATCACAAGTGCAATGTGCATTTAAACTGCTTATCGAGCTACTCAGCAGCAATATATATATATATATATTATTTTTATTTAACTAAGTATATACATATATGTTTTATATATGGATATATATTTTATATATAGATATATGGAAAGACAAACAAAGGTAATATTCATATGCTTCACCCAACTCTGGTAGCTCTAACTTCATGAAATGTCAACACAAGTGAATACATTTTGTTTCCTGCAGCACAGCATCCTTGTCGGTGACAGCATTTCCTGCTTACGTTTTCTTCCCTTGTTTTTTTCTTTTCACATAGCAGCTATTGTTGTTTTTATTTTCAGAAAATAAAGTTTGGGAGAGTACATAGTGTTTAGAAGGAAGAATAAAAAGGAAATAGATTTTCCTTTTTTCAGAAGTCTCCTGTTTTGTGGTAGGGGATTGAAAGCAACTCAGCAGGATGCCCACACGAGCCTGACAGTGATGTGCCAGATAGATAGTTCAGGAACTACAAGAAATGGTGGGCTATTTCTAGCTTTTATTAATCATGAGATTCTTTTTTTTTTCCACATCCCCCCTTAAAACATGCTGTCTGCCTCTTCCAGTCTTAGCAAATGTGAATAAACAATGCCTGTAGCACTGTCATTCTTTAATTTATGACCTAGAGATGCCTTATTCTGTTTGTAGCATGCGGCATTTCCTTGACCAGCAGCTGTATTTGCATTTGCACTGGGCTTCTAATTGCTTGAAGTTACAAAATCAGATGTGTCAGCTAACAATATCTGAAGAATGAATGTGTTATACTTGCATCTGAACTGGCTAGTATGAATCTTGCGAATTACAAAAAAAAAAAAAAAAAAAAAAAAAGGGCAAAAAAGTGTTCCTCTTACAGTGAGGAATTATGAAGTGCTGTAAAAATGAAGACAGTGTATTATTTTGTATCATTTACGATTGCCATGTAAGTACTTAGGCTGTGCCTAAGCAATAGCCTTTGGTTTTATTTCACTCTGTTGATGCAGCATTGATTTGAGAAACACACACCAATGACTGGCTTGACTCATGAGCGAAAAGAATTATATATACTGCAAAGCAGCTGGATTGATCAGGAAGCTCCAACTCCACTTATACATGCATGTCCAGGCATAAACTGTGCTGATAAGCCAGGCACAGGATTCCTCCCCTTGGAGCTGGGGATATCGCAGTCCCATTGATAACTTAAGGCTCTTGTGGGGTTGAGCCCAAGCACCCCTGGACCACCAGATCTCTGCTACTCACTGCAGGGCTCAGAGGGCACCAGCCTGGCTCCTGCAGTCCCCACTGGGCACCAGCTCCTCACGGGAAAAGCCCCAGCAGTGGCACAGCCAACCATCTGCAGAGGCATTTAGTTTGGTATTATCTCACCAAGAACCTGACCTCTGCACAAGAGATGTCTGCAATCTCTCAAAACATCTCTGCAGACGTATGAAATAACTAAGGCTTGATCAGCGAATCTGGCTGTGCTCGTACCCTGGTAATTGAATTCCCTGCCTACTTGGTTTCAGCAGAGAAACGTGTTGCTGGCTCTGTTTTGGCAGTGGAGGTGATCTCACAACAGAGAAGCCGGGCTGTGACTAAGAGCATGCATGTTCTTTGAGGCGCTTGCATTTTGAATATTAAAGTGCTTGTCTTCACGGGTCCTCTTTCCCCCATTTGATGCTGAAGGTGTCCAGCTTGTAGTGTATCTGGCAGATCTAAAACCAAGTGGCTGTGCTCATGGCTGCCCTTTGCACCCAGGGAGTTGGGCACAAGCCACCTTTTGGCTCCCCGAGCTTTTGAGAAAACTTCATTCCTTTATTAGTCCAAGACTTATCACTTCATCAAGCCAAATTCTGTGTTTGCCACCTGATGGTGATACTGCTTATTACAATGAGGGCCTGTTCTCAAGCTCTATAATCAGATACACAGGTGTCTCGCTGAAGCAGTAGTGTCATCATTCACTGGAGGAGACTACTGCCTTTAAATATTGGCTTCGCTCAGCAAAAACATGACCATCAAAAAGGTGTGTCTGCATGCCTTGCAGTTTCTCCAGTTCTTAGTTTTCTGGTTGAATCAGTAAGATTTCATAGCTGAGTCTACGTAACGTAAGCTGAGAATAAACTGTGAGGACACGGTCACTGGGGAAGTGGTGGTCCTGTGATCCCTGGTACGCAGATGTGAACACAGGGCTCTACAAGATTTCAGGTGAGAAATCTTAGAGAGCAGCAGTGCATGTTCCTGCCAGGGGCATGCAGTAAGGTCCTCGGTAGTCCTGAGTTTCTTCTGCACCCACCAAGCAGTGAATCGGTTTTGTTGGCAGCAGAGGATGCTGTACATCTCCTATTCTAAATACTCACCTAAGTTTACAGAGAACAATTGTGTTAAACAGACATTTAAAATTATCTTCTTGTTTTTTCGCAACACTAGGCATGAATGAGGCTGGATATAGGTTAGCACATAACACCTTCCCCGCCATCTGAGTGAATGATGCAGTATTTCATAACTTGGCATATTTATGCCTGGTAACTCAGGGTATGTCGCAAGTCAGCTGTTGATTGTCTTCCACTCCAGTGATAAGGATGCAGCATGCAATCACTTGATGTTAGAACTCAGAAGATATGTTGCATTTTTTTTTCTCTCATCATTATGCATGTAGAATGTTATCCTGGAACACCTACTGCATTGTAATTATTTTCATTGGACTGTTTACAAAATTCTCCCCTCCACACCTTTTTCTTTTTGCATTCATGTAGGTAGCATAGTATCAGTAGTCATTGGAATAATTACAAGTTGTTCTTGCATTTGTCAACACCGAATTCCATCTCCTGTCCTGCCACCTGTTATGTATCTTCACTTCCTTTTGAAGGACCTCACAATATATTTTATTTTTGTATATTTTATCAAAGTAAGAATTTTAGACTTAGCAATATTTGATCCCTTTATATTGTCTCAATTCTCAAGACCTTCTCTGTTAAGTACTCTCTATTTAACTTCTTTCCATTTCATAAACATTTTTAAAATAATGAAAACGGTTTATTTCCTGTCTAGTTATTACCTTTTTCTTTCAGCCATCTATT
The DNA here is from genome assembly GCF_011077185.1 of Oxyura jamaicensis. Taxonomy (NCBI): domain Eukaryota; kingdom Metazoa; phylum Chordata; class Aves; order Anseriformes; family Anatidae; genus Oxyura; species Oxyura jamaicensis. The sequence goes on from NC_048905.1 coordinate 3,920,592, forward strand.
CCTATCATAAATTCCAGATCTATAAGCTTAAATCTACTTTTTAGTTGGCATTACAACTCCTGTATTGATACAGAAAATCTTCATCTCCAAAATCCCCTTTTTCAATTTTTATACATTAATGCATGTAATATATCTCTGCCTTCTGATATTATTGCTGATTTTAATTACAATCCATAATTCTTAATCTTTGAGCAGCTTAGGCAACTTGTTCTCCAAGTTGTTCAGCATTCTTGGTTTGAAGTCTGCATCGGCCCTTTGACAAGTTTCTCAAATTATCAGTGGTTCGGCAGCTATGTTGCATGCTCCAGCTTCGTCTCTAATGGATTTTGAATTTCTGTCTTATTGAGTGCTATTTAAAGAATAAAAATTGATTAACTCTGAATCTTAGTATTTAGTAAATAATTTAGTGCCTACTATTTTCTGAAGGCATTAGCATTCAGAATGTAGAATGTTATCCTGGAATGTTATCCTAAATGACTGCATCTAGTGCCTTTCCTGTTTCCATGTCTGTCTGTGAAGGGATAAGTAACATTTGAGCAAGTCATTAAAGTTAGCAAATGCAACTGTCACATTACTTGATCATCGTATTGTTTTCTTGTGATTAATCCATTGGCTTACTCTTGTCTGTCAAGTATGTGAATTTGCAAACCCTGCATTTCTTGGCCTTCTAATACAAAACCTGATGTGGAACCCAGAGTTCCTGATAGGTCTATTTTTCATAATATTTAACCTGATTTATTTGTGATGTGGAACAATCTTGTGGTGTTGCTTGCATGTTTGACCTGTCATTTAGAACTGCTGTCTCACCAGCACAAACAAAATCTACCATTAGCTCCTAGACCATGAAATATTTCTGTTGTTCCAATCCACAGTTTCTCGTCATAATGAAACAATGGCAGGGACAAACAAGAGAAGTGATTGCATTCTCAGTTTGACACCAGCAGCTGTATTAGACCCTTTGCTTAAGTTTGCATTTAGTTTAACTGTAGAAGCTCTACCTTGAAATACAGTTTGGTAAACTTAATTATTTTTGTTTGCTTCCTGTACCGTTGCAAGATAGGTGGAAATGAATCGCAGTGGGGGTTATCATATGCTTTCCTAAAATTTGTAACGTTTATAATGGGTGGATATTGCTTTGCTATGTTATATCATTTGTTATTCTCTGTTTGGGCTATAATCAAGTACTTTTATTTCTTTCATTTTGACTTTAAGAGCTCTGTCTAGCTTGAATTATTGTATTTATACCGTACTTTGCAGAAATATATTTAATCTTCTTCCTGCTTGTTGAGAAGTCTGGGTTGTAAGCAGCTCGGTGCCACCAGTTTTGGGTGATGCAGGAACACAGAGCACGCTGAAATACAATCCCATTTCGTGCATCTCGTTTGTTAGTGAGCGCAGCTCAGACTCACAAGGCATTAAAACTCTGCTAACGGCCACACATTCAACAGCGCCAAATTTCACAGTAAGTTCGGCTTTACCACCAGTGCAAGAGAGGCACAGCTCTTCCTTGGTGCTTGGGCAGTCCTGCTGCTGCTCTGCAACAGCCCGAGCCCTTCCCTGCCCCGTCACTGCGGGGCTGCGGGACGGCTGCAGGCTTCAGCAGGGAAGCAGGCATGGGGCAGGAGGTGCTTGAGGGGTAGGTCAGGGTCCATGAGGGGGGGCACAGACCGCTGGTCCCACAGGATGCTGCAGTGAGCCAGGGCACGAAGCCCCCAGCACTCACTGCAGTGCCCACAGTTGGAAATCTTGTTCAAATTTCTGGAAGGAAAAATGGAGTATGTGCATGTGCCACATACAGGGGTGTATCATTTCTGGTGAGAAGGGGAGAGGGAAGGAGAAGCATGTTTTACCAGAGGGAAGTTTTGTGTGTGATTTCTTGGAAACAAAAGAAATGGAGTGGGGTTCTCCCAATGGGGACATGGATGATCCACTGGGAGAGTGGTGAACCAGGTAAATGTTGTTAATCCTCATCAGAAGCACACAGTTGTGATCAAGAAAAATACCGTAGGCTTACGTGGTATTCATCATTTGTCTCATCCAGGCTTTTTTTTATGTTCAACCCTCAAGAAAATTTCTTTTACTATCCAATTAGTTTTTATTTTATTTCTGGTGAAGACTAGTGATATTAATTACAAACATAAAAACAAAGATGCAGTATGCTGAAACAAATGGATGCAGTTTTATGTTTAGATTAAAACATTACTTGTAATTGTTTACAGTGAAATCTCCTTGATGTCACAGTGGTGTTAACAGGGTTATAAACTTTTAAGTCTTTTAAAAGGAAACAAACATATATTATCTTCTAGCTCTGGTGTAATCCACCATTAGTTACCCAAATATCGCTGCCTTTACACTGTATCATGTACTTATCAAACATCTCCATGACTCCTTAACTATTTCCAAAACAAAAGAGTCATTATTTACCCACTGTGAAAATAGCCTTGTGTTAGTGGTATTAGAAATCATTAGCTCTATTAAGTCCGTTATCAGCTATGCTAGCAGCTGGAAACATCCTGCCGCTCAGGAGGGCTCCAAAATGTTCCCCAGTCATTATATTCTAGATCACTTTGTTTTCTTGTAGGGTGAAAACAGATGATAATCACATTCAGCCACGGGCAAAAATAGAAGCTGACAACACTGGTAGAAAAAGATTTATGAAACTTTTTATTGCTCGGGGCAGTATTTTGTAACAAGATAACAGTGTTGTCCCTTAGAAAGGAGCATGAGTGAACAGTTCAGCTGTGTCTTTCTATCATCTTGGTGTGCAGTGTCTCAAAATGACACAGTTATCACACCACAAATACAGCCCAAAGCATTACAGATGTCTATAAGCAGGATCCGTATTAATTGTTAATGCGTGAAGAAGAGACAGATCCCTTCATGTTACCTTAGGAAACAGCAATCCCCTTTTTTTATTATTATTATTTTTTAATTTTTTTTAGGACTATAGAAAATGTGGAAGTATCAATTTTGTCTTGTCCTTGCTTGCTTTGAATGGGGTTGTCTCTGAAGATGGTATCACAAAGTGTTGGGGCTAACATAATTCCTTAACGACCTCTGCTCCGGGTGAGGCCGACACTTCAAACAGTACATTTAAGTGACAGGATTAAAACTTTTTTTTTTTTTAACATGGCTTAAGACCATAGGTCTTTTTTATTTGTTTGTTTCATTAGCAGATGCTTTTTTAAAAAAAACAGAGTGATCTTCAAAAAAGAAAAATAATTTAGGTTTGAAAAAGCTGCAGTGTTGAAAAAAAATGTGTATAGGAAAATGTCTTTTACAATTTACTGTACTACGTGGTTATATCTATTGGCCTACTGTTCCTCTCCTCTCCTCTTGTAATTAATTCTTACCTTGGTATGTATATATCCCGTCATTTTAGAAATCTACCTTGTCTTTGCTTCCCTTTTCTTTGATCAGCTGATGTAAATTAATATGGTACAGATTCAAACTGAATCTGTAAATTTCTCTGCTGTTCGTTTGAAGAGGAGGAATCTGCATTGCTTGAGTTCCTGTCTAGAGCATCATCTGAAGTATTTATAACCATAACCCTAGAAATGTTACAAAGCTAGTGGCATGCCATTTCTTTTTATGCAAAATGCACTTCAGTGTGACATATCTGGAGCAGCAGGAAAGGCTAAAATGTTTGTTTTGTCAACTGACCAAAGTGAACAAATAGGTACAGAAAGATCAGAGGTTTGAAAGAAATTCCATTTATTGCACTTTATTGCAACCTAAATCAGGTTCTGAAACAGACTGAGGTAATGCTGTGTAAGAATGTCTGAATTCCTGCCTGGTACAGAACATTTGATCTTATGCAAGAATGCAAGTAACAATTTTAAGCAGAATTATTTGTTTGGGAAAAAAAAAAAAAAAAAAAAAAAAAAAAGCTATTGCATGTTTCTGCTTCTAGCTGTAAAGGCACTCCATGCTCACAGGGAAATGTGGGATTAAAGGGGGTGGCATTAAGGGAGGAAATTGTTTAGCAGTGTTTTACCAAACTGGGAAGATTGTACAAAATTAAGATGAAATGTCCAGTTTTGCACTTCTGTGTCACCAAAACATTACGGCATTTAATGATGAATTTTTCAGCCACCCCCAGGGCTCTGGCACTGTAACCAGACTGTTAGAGCAGGACGCTGCTGTATTTGTGTGCGTGTTGTTTCCCTCCATGAAAGTCATTGTGCCAGCTTGCTCCCTTTCCCTTCTCTGTCCTGTTTCTTTTCTGTTTTCCACCTCTGGAAGGCTTTCCATGCCATTCACACTGTGCCCTTTTCGGTGGCACTGCACCATCGCATCCCCAAGGCGAAATGCCCGCCCGTCCCGCGGGCTGTCGGCCCTGTGCGGCTGGGCGCTGCTCACGGTCAGCATTCCCGGGGGGGCTTGTCCTGAGAAGATCTTGGGCAGCTGGTGAACCTTTCCTTTATCTACAAACCCACATGTTGTGGTTGATACACATAGGATCTGAAACAGGGCAGGAGGGGATTTAGGGCTTCAACTGCCACCCTCACTGCTGCGTTGAGGCTGCGGTAAGCGTTGGTGCAGTGTGTGACACCTTTCCGAGGCTCCCCACCTCAGTGCAGTTCCGCACAGCAGCACAGAGCTGCCTGGTGGCTGATGAGGCCACCGTCTGATGTGGTGGCTGAAGTGCCATCGAATCGCGGCACCTTCTTTGCCAGAAGCCAGGGAAGTGCAGCTTGCACCAGACGCAGTTGCACCCAGCGTACACCCACCTTACTCTTCACACGAATCTTTCTTTGTCACTTGCTCCTAAATTTGACTCTGAGGCTGCTTTAGCAGCAGGTTCCCTCTATTCGGGGGGTATTTTGCTGCCAAAACATACTTTTAATGAGAGGACCAGCTGTTCTCCCTCAGGACCAAGCTTCCACTCGCCCCTTTAGTTCGCATCTTAATTGTCTTATCACTGATGAATAATTTAATAATGTTTTTTTCTAGAGTATTTCATAAATTTAGAGCTCTGTGGAGTCTCGGTTAATAAAGACACTGTACAGCAAAACAGAGTTCACTTCCCCTCCCTCCATTGCACAGCTTGCCATGTTTCCCTGCATTTGCATCGAAAAACATGCAAGTAAATTGAAATAGTGAAACCGCATCAAGATGTCTTTCAATATCCTACACAGATGTGTAGTTTGGGTTTTGTTCCAGACTGCTACTTCAGAAAATGCAGAAGATATGCATGGAACCGTCTTTAAGCTTTAACAATGATAGACTCTCATGCCCTGCAGAGGATAGCTTTGCTCTTATGTTTTTGTTAAAATGTTCTAATTGAGCAGCAGCTTACAAATGTAATCCTCTCCAATGGGTAGGACTTGTGTTATCTATCATTTGCAAAACCTGTGGTCAACTACGTTTTTTCTTGTGTGTTGGTTTTGTTTGTTTTTTGAGGCAGTTGCCTAAAAGATCCTGCAGCAGTATATTGCATTTAGCCAATATATTGCATATGGCCAATGTAAAAAAATGGAATTGTTTCTCTTTACTGAAATATATTAGTTAAATGCTCTGCATGAGGAAAAACAAACTGTTTGAAATCACAGCTAAATTGAAGCATGAGTTACTTTCGCTTAGCACCCACTCAAATGAGTTTTCATGTGTTTTACTTTGTTACAGCCAGAGAAATGAACATACCAGACAAGGAGGGTCTGTTATAAGGGGGATAAGACCAAGACAGAACCAGGGTACTAGGGTTGGGACACACGGTTCAGTATTAATTCATTACTCCCTGTGTTTCATTTTATATGAATTTATATGAATTTTATATGGAATTTTGCTAATATCCATACCTTATGAGGCTTCATTTAGGAAGCACTTTACGAAAAACACATGGCAGATGTCTTAAAAAACATTAAGTATTACTATTATTTTTATGGTGTGGTTGTAAGTAGTGATCAACTGAGTATATGTAACACTCACTACAGGCATTTTTGACAGATAAGAACTATGTTCTGGGTATTTAGCACTGAACCAGGGTTATTGATTTTTAAGATCTCTTTCAATACCATGCTTTACTTTTCAACACCTCTTCTGCCTTCCTACATTTGTGGGAAGTATTTCTTTCAGAAATACTTCTTTAAAATAAGATCTTTGCTACCTGGACATCCATCTGCCTTTGTGAATATGTCAAAGATAATCATAATATTTGAGAGTGTGTTTGATAAAAGATCATACTTATTCCTGATCTAGGTGCCATATGCATGTACCAACATCAGCGATAACCTTCTCAAGGCAGTTTGATTTTTTTTTTTGTCAGAGTGAATTTCCTTGTCAGTGAAGTTGCCTGAGTTGATAAATGAGTGTAAATGAAAATCTTTCACACATGCAAATAGGAGCAAAAGTAGTAAAAATGAATGAATATCTTAATTTAAAACAATTTTAAAAAAATCTGCTGTTATCAGCGTAGAGAGTAACAGATATCTAATAGCAATGCTTTAGATAGATAAGTTTTACTTTTTATATTTTTGTTTGTTTGTTTCTTTACGTGTTAAGTAGGGACACCTAACAAATATCTTGCTATCAATAATTATAGATACTCCAATTTACTGGTAATAACATAATGATGATAACTTTTACTTAGATTACTAGAGATATTTAGGGAAAAAAATACTCTTGATTTTGTAATTTCTTAAGCTTGACTCCTGTTTCTGAATATTCCTTTTAAAATTTAGTTGATAAATGGCCGTGCAGAATAGCCCAAGTGTCGAGCATAACTCTGTAGGTAGCTTTGAAGATTTAATATGACAAGCGTCTTTCTTGCATGTCAGTTGAGCAATAGGAAGATCGTGCTGTCATTGTGCCATAGTTTTGATATCAAAACAATCTCATTGGGTTTTTCAAATACAGAATTGTGACTTAATATCTGCTAAATTTGTAGTGTCTTGCACAACTGATGAAATTAATACTTACTCTTTTTAACATTTTTTAGGATGTTTTCTATTTACAGACTGGAACAGCCAGTAAACTTCTCATTCATTTAAAAACAGAATCACAGAATCACAGAATAGTCTGGGTTGGAAGAGACCTCCAAGATCACCGAGTCCAACCTCTGACCTAACACTAACAAGTACTCCACTAAACCATATCCCTAAGCTCTACATCTAAACGTCTTTTAAAGACCTCCAGGGATGGTGACTCAGCCACTTCCCTGGGCAGCCCATTCCAATGCCTAACAACCCTTCCAGTAAAGAAGTTCTTCCTAATATCCAACCTAAACCTCCCCTGGTGCAACTTCAGCCCATTCCCCCTCGTCCTGTCACCAGGCACTTGGGAGAACAGACCAACCCCCACCTCGCTACAGCCTCCTTTCAGGTACCTGTAGAGTGCAATAAGGTCACCCCTGAGCCTCCTCTTCTCCAGGCTGAACAGTCCCAGCTCCCTCAGCCGCTCCTCGTAAGGCTTGTTCTCCAGGCCCCTCACCAGCTTCGTAGCCCTTCTCTGGACTCGCTCGAGCACCTCCATGTCCTTCTTGTAGCAAGGGGCAACGAAGATGAATCAAAATGTTAGAGCCTTTCTCGGTGGCTAATAATTATTCTTCTTGTGAATTTTCCTTATGTGAGATACAGATTAACTGATAGATCAGTGACATCTGAGCAAGACACTGAATGAGCTTGGCGGTGTCCAGCTTTGTGCTGGAGCAGTGCTGCAGTTCTGAAGTGACCGCTTTGGCTGCCTACCTCAGGCAGTGATGAGATGGCTTACTGGGAAATGTTGGCTTGCACAAACATAATTTCTTCCAGGGAAAACCGATTAGAAGCTTTGATGCAAATGTGCATCCCCTTCTAATGGGGACATGAGAGCTGCAAACAATGACCATCCTTTGAGATTGCTTCAGACCACATGGACAGTGGGAACTCTTGATCGAAAATAAAACAAACAAAATCCAGTCCAGAATTAGAGCCTGACAGCATCCAAACAGCATACAGTGTAAAAGAGGGGTTCTAGGATCTTCTATTCTGACCTACTGATCAGCTTATATTGTGGCAAATTACCAGCTAATATACATATAACCTACACATATAACATGTAATCATCAAGGAGAATCCTTCTTATGTAGAAGACTTATCACGCTCTTCTAAGAGCTCTTAAGAAATAGTTTATTTTTCCTTCATTCCTGCCTTGCCCCTATGTCTCAAAGAAGCAGGCTTCTTTGACTTACTGTGGAATCCTCCTTATCTCCTTTTGTTCTCTGTCACGGTTTTACAAGTCAATGTCAGCATCTAAAAGTTTTGCCCTTGGTCTGTGGGTTTTCTGAAACTCATCTCTCACGTTATAGCTTTAACTGCCATGAACCTTTTCTGTCCAAGGGATTTAAGCAATCCACACACACTTGTGAGCAGAGATTTCTAACATAGGTTTTGATTACTTGTCATCCTTCAGTAAAGCTGTTAGCAATTTTTGCAGGGTGGCAGATGTTTATCCAGAGGTTTTGGCCAAACTGCAGTCTTGGTACCTAACTAGTATCTAGTATCTCCTATGACTTTAGTTGGATAAATAAATCATAGTCATCTTTTTTTCTTGCTTTTAAATTATTTTTTAGTACTGCTGCTGTCATTACTGTGAATGCAGTACTGCACCCAAGAGCTGTTTTCCTCTCTTTTTTTTCACCATACAAATTCAGTATTGTGGTGGTCTAAGACACTCTGAAGGAAGACATACTACATAATTCAATTATCATCACTATACCTTAAATAGAAAATGGAATCTCTTCCCTCATGGTTCAATTAATAACAACAGTTTCTGTGGCTCTTTGCTTGAGTCTCTTTGCATTTCTGGTCTTCTCGGAAAAATAAACTCATGGCCTTGAAACTAAGACAGACAAATAAAAGATGTTGCTTTGAGTTCCCAGGGTGAAACTGTTTTTCAAGAAAGCATATGGCATATAGACAATAGGAGGGACTCTGGTATTTGCTGTCTCCTTGACACTGGGGACAGGCTTCAGCATTAGGTGCCAGCCAGTATGATTAAACGAGCTCTTCTGGTTTTAAATTCAATTGCCTCTTTCATGCTGGAGAGGTAAGAACTGTGCACATCGTAATTGGCAGCCGGAGCTCATAGCTGCATGGCAGTTAGGGAATCAGAGGTGGGCTGCGTGAAATGGGAGGGGGGGGCAGTGTGGTCCCAGGGGGTGATGATGACTGTTTTCTTTTTTTTTCCACTGATAATAAGTGATCAGGTATACGTATTTTATAACCCGTTAAAAGCCCCACAGCTTTGTCCCGAGCCTCCTCAAGCTGAGTCCCCCCAGTTCGGCCGTGCTGGGGGCTGTTCTGGGGGGCCCTGCACAGCCCCGGGGCTGTAGAAGAGGGGCCTGGGGTCTCACCCTGAAAGCCAGTCACATCAGGTGTATTTTGGTAAGTTGTCCCAGCTGCAGCACCCAATGACAAAGACTGATTATTTTCCTAGCTGAGGTTCTCTAGTATTGATTTCTTCTATTTTTTCCACATCTGACTTTGTGATTTTTTTTCTACACACCCTAAACTCTCCAATTAAAAACTTTTATACGAACTTCTAGCTTAATAAGTTGGCTCATTTATTGCTGAGTTACAAACTGTGGGAAGGCTTTCATATACCACCTCATGATGCCTTTCATTTGTACTCATTAACTCATGGTTTCATCTTCTGAATGACAGAACCTGTTGTCCATGGTAGCTGAGGTTAAACTCTCCAGTACCTTGAAAAGTCAGGCAACTTCTGTAGGACTTCTTAGTCCAATGGTTTGTGACTTTCTTTTTTGTCCCACACCAACTAATAAAGAGTTAGAGCCCCATCCTAGTTGCTTTGGAAGACACATTAGTCATGCAGTGCTTGCAGCGTGCCGTTCCCTACAGGAGGCAGGGAAGTGCTTGTTTCTTACTTGTAGTCATTTGTATTTTACCTGCTTTTAAAAAGAGAAATAACCTACTGAAATCTGATTCAATGCAACAGACGCATTCTATTGTATTTACTTGTGTTTACTACAGCATCATGCACCATTCTTATACTTTTCCATATAGTTTATGCTATTTTTTCTTACCTGTTCTGCATTTTGTGAAACAGATTGACCAGAGAGCACTTAACTCTAGCTTCCCTGGAGCTGTGAAATTGAACTGTCCTGGGGGACTTCGCCAGGAACCTTACACGTCCTGGTGTCAGTGCGTCTTCATGTTTTAATGATCCACATAGATCAGTGTTTACTTCCACCATTTGATTACCAGATAGTTCAGTCTAAAAGAAAAAGGGTATTTAATTATTATTTTGATGCTTTTTTTGGGCTGATGAAGTGATAGTGTAAATATTTCTGAAAAAACTTCTTTAACCCAGAAAAAACAGTGCAAGAGCATTGCACAAATTTCTCATATCAGATCTTCTGTCTTACACAGTTACTTTTAGTAACTTATTTTCAGAGACTTTCTCTTTTCTATTATTATTTCAGATGTAATAAATAATTTTCAGATTATTTTGGAAATACGATATTATTACTGCATAATATGTTCTGTGAAGTTTCTGAAATGGTCAAAACAATGTATTGCATTAAAACATCTGTGACTAGCATTTCTTTCACACCTTTGGAAAACAGCTTTGTGTGCTAGCTAACTGGCTTATATAAAATCCAAAGTACTGCTGTAATAGCTTCGGGGATGACTTTATTGCACCTGACTCCAGATTCGCAATGAATTGGTAATTACGGTACAATTACTGTTATGTCACTCGGAAAATGTTCAGTCTCCCCCTTGGACCATCGAGGGAAACAGCCATTTTCAAGCTGTATTTCTGTCAGCTTACACTGCTGGCCAAAAACCTCTGCTCAGAAGTTTCTGTATGTTGTTCAGAAAAATTGTTTCCAGTTTCTCTTTGGTGTGATTTTCGGTATATCAAATTGAGTTTGCTTTGGAGGGTGTTTGGGTAAGACTGGATAGGGTTGAACTCCTTCCATTCTGAAGAACCAAGCATACAGAGCAAACTTTAGCATTCTGGATTTCATGTTCTATGGCAATGGTTAACCTTTTATCAGTTAGAAATACATACATACGCTTTTCTTTTTAGTTCTTCTTACATCAGTGCCCTCTTCAGGCAGCAATCAGACATCTAGGCTAAAGAAGATAAATGCACCCTTGGTCTCTCTGAAATATGTTTTATATCTGTTTCATTATTGGAAAATTAAATGAGAAGCTTGATAGGGAAATGCATGGATATTTTTTATTATTTTTTTTTAATTGGAAAGGTGACTCTAACTTCTCTGTGACTCATTTTTCTGATACGTAAAATGGGAAATAGCGTGCTTGCTTTTATATATGTATATATGTATATATATAAATGCGTAAAGCTATCACGGGATACCGAGCCTATGTAAAGCATTATTATTAAAGCAATGTGTTTTGCCATTGACTAGCCGTTATTTTATGCAGTCGGCTCACCTCATGCAGTGAGGTAATGCATATTTAAGTGATGTATTTAAGCAAATATAATTAGTACATCGCATCTGAGTACTATTTTGTAGGGCAGTGTTTTTAAACCTTTCTGTAGGTGACACTTGAGAAAACTGGCTAAATGTAGTCCATCGGGTCAGGCTCTGGTGAAGGGTCTCTTGATGTTGTCTTCTCCTGCACGAGCATGCACGTCGGCTTTTCACAGCTATCCCACCCATCTGGTGCAGAGACCAAGTCTGCCATCCCTTTGGCTCCCGCAGCGCTGAGCACAAGCTGGTGTTCCTGATTCTGCTGGCCGGCTGCGGGCCCTTGGACGACTGCTCTAAGCTTCGCAGCACCTCCAATGGCAGGAGCGTGATGGAGTAGCAGCCACGCTCTGTGTACACAGCAAGGACTCCGGTCTGGCCAAGTTTATTTGGTTGCTGCTGCTTCTGCCTCCCGTGTGATGAACTTGTGCCCTGCAGGCTGGGAGCCGCAGCTACAAAGCATTTTACCGACTCAGGCTGCAGTGGTATCCGATCGCCTTGTGAGTGGTAAGGTAATTTACCTTCAACACTCCTGTGCAGGATATGGATAAAGAAGCAGATAGATAACAAGTGATTCATCCGCAATCGCTCAAGGGATGCCTCAGTCAGCAGAGGATACAGAAACTATGACAAAGTCTCAGACTAATACTCCATACATTAAACCATCTCTCCCATTTCCTGTGGTTATTTGGCTGTTGTGGTAAGGAAAGAGGTTTGGGGGGGGGGCTGTTGTTTTTTTGCCAGAGGAACATTTAATTTTTGATTCTAATATTGTGCTGAGGAGATGGCTGCAGTGCACTGGCAGACACTGATAAGTGACTCACAATTTCTAGCACACATTTACTGCATTTTCAGTTTGAAATGTACAGTCTGGGATGACAGCCAGTCATTCAAGCTATTCTTGCCTCAAACACTGTAAAAACATGTGGATAAAAGAAGGAACGCCTGGCAAACGGTTTGGTTTTACAGCAAGCAAGAGAGTTAATGACATCTATGGTTATAAGCAAGATAGCTTGCTTCTTTCCAGCATATGTTGAAAACATTTTGAGAATATTGAGATTCCATTTAAACTTCGGCCTTGCATGAAATAATTCAGAGAATTCAAGCAAATAGAAGAACTGAGTCATACACAGCATGTATCAGAGTCCACGTTGCTGTTAAGAAGCCCTGGTCCTAGGCTGCAAGGCTGACGTCCTGGGTGCAAGCTGGCCAAGGAGGGGCTGTTCCCTGCAATGCTGTGTTCTGCTCCTGGACGCCTGAGTGGTTCTCTTCCTCCCTGGCTGAGTAACGTGATCTGCCTTTGAAGATGAATTTAGCTTGGAAAGTAGCCCTGTGGTTCTGTGAAAAACCTGTTACTCATTGTGATAGCAGATGATGTGGTTTCCTTGAGAAAACAGAGTGGTAGAGTTATTTGAATAAAGAATTAGTAGTGCTAAAGACTGGGTTTCTAATGCTGGCTAACAAGGATTTTTTGTGGTTTTGGTTTATTCATTTTATCTTTCAGTGCATCAACTTCATTCTCTTTTTATGTTCAATGTTTGTAATGGTTAGGTATAAGCTGCATCATTGCTTGTTTCAGAAAAATAATGTATACATATTATTTTTTTAGTTCTTTTGTGGAAAGGATTGAGGATATGTTTGTGTGTCTCTTTAGCATTTAATCATCGCATGGAGAATAGTGCAGCCCAGCTAAGATAGAATCTCCATTACTTTTTTGAGGTATTACTGACAAAGAACATGGATGCAGGAAAGAGATTGCTCATATCCGATTAGGGACGCTGCTCATCCTGCTAGGAGTTGGATCTCTGTACTGAGAGACTCACTTGTTCTGCTCAGTTCCTTGTGTTGTGTGCATTTAGTGAGAGTGTTAAGTTAGTGCACCAAAAAGTTGGAAGAACTTGGAAATTAATGTGACCACATTGAAGCAGGCCCTAAGTGTCACTTGGTGTGCTAGGCAACACCCAATCTGCAACAGAGACCGAGAAGTAGCATTTAGAGGTGCGTACTCAGGAGCACGCAGCCATCGCTGTTGTACCTGTAACCCTGTGACATCCAAGTGCTTTTCCTGCTCACATCTGGGGGCTTTTCCTGCTGGGCGGTGTTCCCCGGCCTGTGTCAGAACAGGTCAGTGTCATGGCGATGCAGTGGCTCTGCCCCACACAGCACTCGAGGCACCTCTGCCTTCCCAGTATCATTTTATTGCTTTTATTTTAAGGATACAAGTGCATCTTTCTTAGCTGAATGTTACCTCTGTGCTAGCTAGCTTGATTAAATTGTTTTCTTCAAAAAAGGACAGAGCAGAGCATTTTTTTTCCCTACACTTTTAGCATTTTGGTTCTGATTAAACCCAAATAACTTGTGCTTACTTCAAAGATATTTAGCTCAGACTTTGTATTCTCAGATTACTTAATTAGAAAATAATTTATCTTCAGTCAGCTTCCAACTTGCAAATGTTAAATGAAAAGCTGGTGCTCTTGACTATAGCAAGATCTCTGCAGAATCGTATGTTGATTGTATGGTCATCAGGCCCTGATTTTTCAGAAACACTCATTTAATATGTACTAAAATTCATTGGAATTAGGTATGTTTGTCTGTTTGTGGATTTAAATCACACACAAAAAAAAATAATTTAAAAATGCAGAAACCAAAACATGGAGAGTACTGATGTGTCAGATTTCCAGTTCTGTGATTTTCATTGTGTTTTTAAGAGATTTCTTAAGCCCTAAATGTTGGAGAACAGACAGTGTATTCTGGTGAAGCCTCTAATTAATGTAATAATTCAGAAACAGCATAATTTCCTCAGCATTTTTCCCCAAGCAAATATTGGCAGCTGCTATATTAAAAAATAAAATCTCTTTTGTGATGTGAAAAGCTAGATGTGCTCCATCAGGTCACTTACTGTCTTTAAGCTCCCAAATACCAAAGCAATCAGCAAGAGGCCGCAGAGCATGTCATATGGCAAGATACGTTGTGCCAGCCCTTCATGCTGCTGAGCTTTTATTACAGGACAAGTGACTTAATTGTCTGAACTTCTGAGCTTAACAGATTTCCAGGTACTGCTACTGAAGTTTTACTCTAGGCAAAGATGCTCACAAAGAAGCACTCAGATGGTCAGATGTGAATCCAGTTTTATAACCCTGGCAAGTTCAGTGATGTTCAATTTCTGCATTTTATTTATTTAAACAAATTTACAAAGAAGCAGCATATTAAGATTTTAACTCTCATATATACATAGGAGTGTGTCTGCATATTTCCTTGTTAGCATTTATATAGATATTAGCTTTTATGTATTTTAATATGTATATAAGCTATGTAATATCTATATAACTTTGATATTGGTTTTTGATTTTTATTCTTTGTTAATTGCTACATTCATCTTATACCAGATGTCCTGAGGTTTTGCAGCTGTGGTATATGTTCAGTTACTTCTACAAAGCTTATTTTGTGCAGTATGTTTTAAATACTGTGTGGACCTGAGTCTTGTAGGACATTAATTCGTGGTAGCTTGAATTCCGTTTTTCTTCTTTAGTTTTACAGAAATTGTACGTTAATAAGAGTGCACAGAGTTGTCTCACTTCTAAGAAGAGCCTCTATGATTTTGTAGTTGCAAGATTCAGAGTCTTTGTATAGCTAGCACTGCTGTGCCTCTCAAACCAAAACTTTTTTGTTCACCATTTCCCTTTTTATCCTCCAAAAGGAGAAGCTGAATCAAAAGTGAGCTGAGAAGATGTGGAGCACACATCTTTTAAAGTAGTTTTTCACACAAGGGCACATGTCTGTATTTTATCACTCATAAAGATCCATTTATTGAAATCCAAATCGACATGCTTTGTTTAAAGCCAGAACACAGACTTTAGGAGTGTAATTCCACTTAAGCTTCTATGCGTGTGGATATTGTCCAAACACATTTTCTTCCTGCTGTGTCTTACTCCACATGCTGTTTGGAAATGGCACAGGACCTAGCGTAGATTAGACATTTGATGTTTTAGGAGGTCCAAACGGGGCTTTTAAATGTTAACTTTCCGGGGCAAAGTCTCTTCCAAGTTTGTGGAAGAAATAGCCAAAGCAAGGACAGTAGGATGGCCAGGCCACGTGATGGCCCAGAACTTTTAGGTTGTGTTCGTGACTGGCTTCTTTGTGTTTAAAACAGGTTGAATACCACAGGATAAGCATTGAGGCAAAAAGACATTCAAAAAAAGGTAGAGAAGCTTCCATGCAGATCAAAAACAGTATACGAAGTATCCAGAATTTATTGTCATTCCCTTCTTAAAGCTTCTTGTCACAGGCTGACTTCTTGCCTTATGCAAGTCCCAGTGAAACCTGTGTTGTTTCTTCTTCTCGGTCTTCTCCGGCCTGTGCCTTTCCAGGCCCACAGAGACGTTTGAGAAGGTGGGAGATCTCTCTTGGCAAAGCCTCGTGCAGAGGAGCCCAGCAGGCCCAGGCCAGGGGCCCTGTTGCTGCGGGGCAAGCAGCGGCTGCGTGGCTGTGCTGGGCCGCAGGGAGGCGGCCGGGGCCTTGCCTCGGGCACCTCTCCTGATCCCGGGAGGGGTTTGGGTCCTAACCTGAAATTTGGCACCTATTGCAGTTCCTGGCTGATAATCAGGCTGTGTGGCCTGATTATCGCATGGGGTTAGTCCCCCGACTTGAACAATGA
This sequence comes from Oxyura jamaicensis, assembly GCF_011077185.1. Taxonomy (NCBI): domain Eukaryota; kingdom Metazoa; phylum Chordata; class Aves; order Anseriformes; family Anatidae; genus Oxyura; species Oxyura jamaicensis. Next base: position 3,936,692 of record NC_048905.1, read on the forward strand.
TTTCCCATGTTTTATTTTTTAAATATTGGCTTTAATTAATGTACAGTTAATTGAACATTTGAACAGTTTTTCTATACTTCATTGTTTCAAATGAAAATAGATCAGTCTAGCTGCAAGTGTTTTCTCCTCACGACACTTTCTTTTATTGTTTGATTCATTAAGTACAGAATGTGCTTCCGTTTCCAAAAACAAACATACATCATTATAATTTCACTGATATTACTTTTTCTGATTATAGTTCACTAGAAAACTACAACTTGATATAATGACTAAAGCGTGCGATTCATAATCCTCTTAGTATTTGTTTTTAATAATGTTTTGTGTTTTTTTATTAAAATTAAATTATTGCAACATATGGAATTACATTTAAACGTATTTACCATTCTGTGTTTATTTGTAATAGTGACTATGCTAGAAAGATACCTCCTTATTCTATTTTCTACGCATGTTCTTTTTAATTTAATCCACTTGCCTTATTGATTAGCAGAATTTATTTTCATTATCCATGCAAACTCAAAGAATGAGAAAAGTGTATATCCTTCCTTATCTCCCCAAATCATCTCCTGTCATTTTTCGATGAAAGTGGTTGAAGGACTAGCGTAATTTTCAGATCTTGATGTGTGTTTGTGGCATTGCTAAATACAAAAGAACAGGCCAAATCCTGATCACATGTAAGAACATGAAAGATACCATCATTGTATTGTGCTGTCTTTTCAAATTTTGAGCTTAATCTTCTTTTGCTGGCACGAATACAGTTCCTTTGAAGCTGATGGGTAAACTAACAGTGACTGAAAGCAGATTGAGATTTGTGATTAAGCTTTATAGAAGCATAAAGACCATATTATCAAAAGCTATTTTTAATGCATTAAGGTTCATCTTCCTCAACTCCCTGCTAGAAACAGGGAGGAAAACATTCCTCCAGGTTGATGCACAGAACAGTTGAGCTTGACTGCTGTCCTGTTTCCCCCCCCCCAAGAAGCCTTTTCTCCAGAGAAAGACTAGAAAGACCAGTCTTTGAGGATATTGCAACTGTACAGCCTCTAAATGCTGTTTTTATCTCTAATTGCTAATAATCTGTGATCTGATTTAACTTTGTTTTAGTAGCTACACACCCAAAAGGCACACAGGCATAGTTTCCTGGTTGCAGGTGGTTTCTTGCTGTTGTTGTTGTTTTGTTTTGTTTTGTAGTTAATAGTCTCTTGGAAGTGCTGAAGAGAATAATACCATCAACACAGGTGTGATTTATTTCTCCTTCTCCATTTCAGGCCCCTCAAACCATCACAGCCAGTCAACACTGAGGCCACCTCTCCCTCCTCCTCACAACCACTCGCTGTCCCACCACCACTCGTCCGCCAACTCCCTCAACAGGAACTCTCTCACAAACCGCCGCAACCAGATCCACGCGCCTGCTCCCGCACCCAATGACCTGGCCACCACTCCCGAGTCCGTGCAGCTCCAGGACAGCTGGGTGCTCAACAGCAACGTGCCACTCGAGACCAGGTGGGTTGCGGGGCCAGGAGCCCTGGGGTGCCGACATCCTGTAGCACGCAGAGAAAAACACTTGACTACTGAGGAGAGGAGTTTTAATCTGCCTTGGGTCAGCGATGTATTTGGCTGATGCAACAGGGAGAGTTCCTCACATCAGAATATGCACAATACACATACTCTGATTTGCTTTGCATTGAAAGACAGAGAGGTGGACATCTTTCTGTCATTTTTCTGTTCTATTTTAAAGCATTTATTATTCATTTGGACAGTTCTTGTTTACTCAGCTAATAGTGCTAGAGTAGTATATCTTGCTCACAGGCTCAGGGGGAACTTGCTTATAAGTCATATTGACTGTCTTGCTGGAAAATTATGCATTTTGCCCTTCCTGAGGTCACAAACAGTCTCATTTGCAATTATGCATTTTGGGAGACTTGAGAAACAATCCCAAATTCAAGACTGACAGTACTATAATTTTCATTTATATTTCATCCAGTATGCAAGCTCATTTTAATCTCTTCTGTACGTGTTAACAGCTTGATGCCCATGGGGCAAACAGTTGCATATAAATTAAAAGGTGCAGCACTTCAGTCAGTCAAATGACTAAGTGCGTGCCTGGAAGGTTGTGGTTCTCTTTATTCTCATTTGTGGTCATCTGGGGTGGGGGGTGTCAAATGTATTTAACTTGCGCTTTGAATAGGAGAGCTGATCTCCCAGAATTTAAAATCAGCTATTGTGGGGCTGTTTGCAGGAACGTGTTTGTGTCCTTGTTCACAGACACGAAGCAGAGTCCTTCTGTGATTGCCAAAGCAGGCTGGGCATTCACGCGACACGTGCCAGTGCTGAAATTTGTATGTCTGAGGCTGCCCTCTTGCTAGTATGCTAGAAAGTTACTGAATTCTAGCAAATTCAGTTAAAAAAAAAAAAAAAAAAAAAAAAGTGAAAAATAAGGCTGCAATAGCAGTCTGCTCTTGCTTGCCTGGGGAGATAGATAGATATAAAAACACAGAACACAGGTAGAGCAGCTGGACTGCCTGTAACACTGGCTCCTGCAATGGTTGTAGGTGTTTTGTTGTCACAGTTTCTCGGTTGTTATGTTTCAGTTGCAGCCTTCAGGGAATTTAAGGCTGCTCTACCAGATTACACACACAGTATCCCAGCATGGTGTGGTTACATCTCTGAGCAGTCTCAGCCCAGTCCTTCGAGAGTCTGATTATAGACTGACTTTTGGTTTGGAGCTGGGGAGAAGCTGGTGCAGCTGTACTGAAGCTGACAGCACCAGTGGGTGCAGCACCATGAAGAGAAAATGAGACTGAAACACACAGGGAATCTGTGCTGCTACACCCAGCTCTGGGCTGCCCACAAGGGGCTTTATTCACGAGTCATTCACATTTATTCACTTTGCTAAAACAGCAAAACAAATGCTATGAAGAAGAGGTGGGTATGAAAAGTAAATACAAGTTACTTGAAGCATGAAATGTCCAAAAACAAAAAGGAAGGGGATTCCTTCTTACTGAAGGTTTTGGAGCTAACTCTAGCCAAAAGGTTTGGTGTTCTGAATTTGTTATTTATCACAAAGAACCACAGGATGAACTTGTTTTGGCTATTCGGCCTGGGCCAGTTGGTGCTGTGTTCATTGCCCGATATTAGAACAATGCTTTTAATTCTGGTTTCATATTAAGTCATTCTCAGGTACAACAGTAGCTGTAATATAATTTCTGATGTCGTAACATTGTCCCAATTTACATTTATTGGAAGGGAATTCCTCAGGTTATTTGCAAGATGATTCTTTGTCATAATACTGGCATCCCCAAAAACCAGGCCTGGGCTGTCTGAGTTTCCTTTTACACATTCTGATTTTGTGCCGGTTCCCTGTCAGTGGAGTTTTATCAGTTCCAGTAATAACTTCGGACCTTCTCCTCTTCTGTTTGATATCACAAACTCTCGGAGAATACATGTGTATTCATGTTGCTGACCAAAGCAATGCTGTTAGTTTTGGAGGCTGCAAGATACCCAGCAGTTAATTGGAGTTTTCCATAGTTGCGTTTGTCAGAGGCAAACATTGAGATGTCAGAGAGCCTCCTGACAGGACCGCCGCCTTCTAAGACTCTTCCAGAGGTGCTTCAGGATCGATTTTCTTCTTTTCTGAAATTGCACACCTGACAGGACTTGATGACAAGTTTCATCACAAGAATATTAACTCAGAAGATGATGACTTTTTCTGTTTTGCAGAGTGTTTTGCTGAAATTGATGCCTGCAGCATCACTGGAGACCTTCCAAATTAGCCTGTAACTCTTTCTCTTTACTCTAAATTCATACCAGTAGCCACAAAAACCAATGACACCTTTTTGCTAAGTTGTTAGTTCAGCCTTTATTTTTTGGTTCTGCTTTGAAGTGAGCACTGATCCCACCTAACAGTGCCTCTTCCCAGAGCACTGCACCTGAATGGTTTTCCCTGTTGGCAGTTTGTTAATCTCAGCAGCAGAGTGCTCTGGAGACAAAGCCACCGCTGACAGCAGCTGCTTTATCAGGACAGACTTTCTCAACTTTGTTTTCACCTTTTGGTAACCTTCAGCACATTCTGCTCTTGGCTGAAAACAATATGCGAATGGTCACATTACTATGAAACAGAAAGTGGTACCTGAGCTGTCTGAAGGGAATGCTTTATGTCAGCACTACAAAAATCAGATCGCAATTTAGATTCCAGACGTCTCTTTATCTAACAGTGCCAAGCACTGAAATCATCGAACATGGCAACGTGTGTCTGCATATTGTTATTTTTTTCTGCTAAGAATGTTTTTCCCTTCTTTCCTTTGCCGTCTTAGGCAGTCTGGGCTAAATACCCAGACTGCTTGGAGACAGCACATTTTCCAAATGCATCCTTTCTCCATCTCTTGTTTCAATATTGATTCTGGAGGAGTTAATCACATTTGTTTTATTTTCTGTGATGTAAATTAAAATTGGTGTGGTTTTTTTGTTTGTTTGTTTTTTAAATTATTCTCTTGAACCTCTTGATTCGATACAAACATAAACATGAAACGTGTTCATGAAATACTCAATTTTTAATTACTTTTCAGATGACAAAGTAAATTTAAAGTAAATATGAAGCTCCCAGGTCTCTATTGTTGTGTATTACAGCATGCGTGTGATATTTTGACCAGGTATAAATATATGCATAAATAAATAAATTAGGATATTAGAAACCATGGTGCTGATAGTGTTAGAAAGACTGCACTGGGAGCAGGCAGAGCTGAGACAGGTTAAAGGGTCCAGGGACAGTGCAAGAGATGGCCTAGGGCCAGGATCCACCCAGGGAGCCCAAGTAGGAGCAGAAGGAGCTGGGGCCAGAGACGGGGCTGAAGCCAAGGCTGCAGTATGGGGCCAAAGGGTCCATGCAGGAGGCAGGTGATCCACCGAGCCAAGCTGGGACCCATCAGGAGCTCCTGGGGCTGTGAGGGGCTGGGGCAGCCCAGGTGAGGCTGTCTGGGGCCAGGGAGGAGGATCAGGCCCCAAAGGCTGATAAATCAGGCCAACTTTCAGCTTGGAAACACCATTTCGGAAAATTGATCTTCACCGGTGGTACATGTCATCGGCATGTAGTTCCTATCGCTGTCCATAGTTATCCCTACATCTACAAACCTTGGGAAGAGTATCCTGAACTAGCTGTGAGGGCACAGACCCAGGATCTGGGGGGCTGATGGCTGCAGACCTTAATGGTCATCGAGGTGGAGGTAAAAGTCTCCATTTACCCTTTGTGTCTCTATTTTTAACATAGTTATGCTTAGCTGTTTTGCAGTAGCTGGTTGCTTTTGGTGGAGTTAAAATATTGTAAAATGCTTATACAGAGTTCTTAGTTGTGCTGTTTGGGTGTGTTTAGGTCTGGTTCAAGGCAAGCAAATATGGATTGTATCTTACCTGGTCTACTGCTGCTTTATGGCTGCAACAGGGCCTTGCTTTGGCTACATAATTGTTCCGTTTTCTTTGAAATTAGGGTCCATAATGGAAAGGTTGAAATATCTTTAACTAAGGATGCAGGAATGTATCACTGTAGCATATCATGATGCTATTTTTATGGTTCATTTCTGCAGTACTTAACTGCTTTACCTTTAGGCTCAAAGCTGCTGTTTAATGCTCTTTAACTTTTATTGTCCTCTTGCAGTCTGTTTCAAACCATCTCCTCCTCCTCCTTTCCAAAGAGCTGGTTTCTACATTTTGCAGTTAAGAGGTGTTCCTTTATTGCTTCTTTAATCATTGCTTTCAATGAGGATGAATGATGAAAGTACTACCTTTGAACATCCCAGTGTGGGTCTTATTACCTCCAGACAGCTAGAGAGGCAGCACTCTGCTTTACAGGTTGAAATGCTTTGAGGGCTTCTTTATCACAGAGCACGGGGAGAAAAGTATGGCTTTGCAGGAAAGGTCTGCATCACACTTTGCACTGTAAGGTTCATCTCTGGGATGGGAACCTCGCACAGGGCCATCTGCAGATGCCAGTCAAAATGAAATGACTCATAAATGAGGATAACAGAAGAGCTTTCACGGATGGATATTTGTCTAAGATTGCCTAATGTACTAATGTCTGTTCCTGTGCCTCATATTGATGTTAATTAATTTAGTTGGTACCATTATAATTAATAATACTTAATCCAAGAGGAAAAAAGATGAAATTAAATAGAAATTAGTCTTATTATTTAATCTCATAATTAGTCTCATACTTAAAATATTTTCAATCAAAATCTTTTAGCTGTAAAGATAATTTCGTATGTATACTTCTAGTTTTTTTGAGCTAGCTCATAAGTATTTTTTACTAGGCTTCAGTACATTTCTCCTGAAATACAGGAGAAACAATAATGGCCACTCTTCTGGTGATTATGCAGTGGTCTAAATTTGGTGTCATTTAAGCAAAGTTCAATTTAAAGATTCAACAATCTGTAAAAATTAGCCCTTAAAAAGTCATGTTGCTGTTTCAAATATTTGTCTGTTCCTGGGGTTCAAGCTATCACAGAATCACCGAATCATCCATGTTGGAAGAGACCTCCAAGATCACTGAGTCCAACCTCTGACCTAACACTAACAAGTACTCCACTAAACCGTATCCTTAAGCTCTACATCTAAACGTCTTTTAAAGACCTCCAGGGATGGTGACTCAACCACTTCCCTGGGCAGCCCATTCCAATGCCTAACAACCCTTCCAGTAAAGAAGTTCTTCCTAATATCCAACCTAAACCTCCCCTGGTGCAACTTCAGCCCATTCCCCCTCGTCCTGTCACCAGGCACTTGGGAGAACAGACCAACCCCCACCTCGCTACAGCCTCCTTTAAGGTACCTGTGGAGTGTGATAAGGTCACCCCTGAGCCTCCTCTTCTCCAGGCTGAACAATCCCAGCTCCCTCAGCTGCTGCTCATAAGACTTGTTCTCCAGACCCCTCACCAGCCTCATTGCCCTTCTCTGGACTCGCTCAAGCACCTCGATGTCCTTCTTGTAGCGAGGGGCCCAAAACTGAACACAGTACTCGAGGTGCGGCCTCACCAGAGTCGAGTACAGGGGGACGATCACTTCCCTAGCCCTGCTGGCCACACTGCTTCTTATGCAAGCCAGGATGCTGTTGTCCCTGTTGGCCGCCTGAGCACACTGCTGGCTCATATTCAGCCGACCATCAACCAACACTCCCAGGTCCTTCTCTGCCTGGCAGCTCTCCAACCACTCATCTCCCAGCCTGTAGCTCTGTTTGGGGTTGTTGTGCCCCAGGTGCAGGACCCGGCACTTGGCCTTGTTGAACTTCATACCGTTGGCCTCGGCCCATCGGTCCAGCCTCTCCAGATCCTCCTGCAGAGCCTTCCTACCCTCGAGCAGATCGACACACGCACCTAACTTGGTGTCGTCTGCAAATTGCTGAGGGCGCACTCGATCCCCTCGTCCAGATCATCGATGAAGATGTTAAAGAGAACTGGCCCCAGTACTTAGCCCTGGGGGACGCCACTAGTGACTGGCCTCCAGCTGGATTTAACTTCATTCACCACAACTCTTTGGGCCTGGCTACCCAGCCAGGTTCTGACCCAACGAAGCGTACGCCTGTCCAAGCCATGAGCAGCCAGTTTCCTGAGGAGAATGCTGTGGGAGACGGTGTCAAAAGCCTTACTGAAGTCAAGGTAGACCACATCCACAGCCTTTCCCTCATCCACCCAGCATGTCACTTTGTCATAAGGAGATCAGGTTCGTCAAGCAGGACCTGCCCTTCATAAACCCATGCTGACTGGGCCTGATCGCCTGCTTGCTCTGCAAGTCCCTTATGATGATGCTCAAGATAATCTACTCCATGAGCTTCCCTTGCACTGAGGTCAAACTAACAGGCCTATAGTTTCCCAGGTCAACCTTCCAGCCCTTCTTGTAGATGGGTGTCACATTTGCTAGCCGCCAGTCAACTGGGACCTCCCCCGATAGCCAGGACTGCCAATAAATGATGGAAAGTGGCTTCGTCAGCTCTTCTGCCAGTTCTCTCAGTACCCTCGGGTGGATCCCATCTGGCCCTATTGACTTGCATACATCCAAGTGCTGTAGCAAGTTGCCAACCATTTCCTCATGGCTTGTGAGGGCCACATCCTGCTCCCCACGCCCTTCCACCAGCTCAGAGTACTGGGTATCCAGATAACAACAATCTTGCTGCTAAAGACTGAGGCAAAAAAGGCATTAAGCACCTCACCCTTTTCCTCATCTCTTGTCACTAAGTTTCCCCCCGCATCCAGTAAAGAATGGAGATTCTCCTTAGTCCTCCTTTTCGTGTTAATGTATATATAAAAAACATTTTCTGTTATCTTTAACTATCTTTCTTTGCAAGTCTGATTCCAACATAGTCACCCTGTGGGTGAGCCTGAAGGGGGAGAGTAAATACAGAAATGGGAGAAAAATGGATGGAGTAGCAACAATAGCTGTATCCCAGTTTGCACCAATGAAGTGCATGAACCCACAATCACAGAGCATCACAGCAGTGAAACATCTGTGCCCAGTGTTCTTGTAGCTGCAACCTTTGAGGCAGTGAAGAAATAAACGTAGTATGTGGTGGCTATGCACAGGCTAGAGCAGGCATTGAAGAAAAGCCAAGGACAGAGTAGGGGAAGAGCAGGACTTAGTGCTGAGAAATTTATTTTAGAAAAATTAAATATGTGAGATGTTGTTAATACTCAAGTCAGATGCTGTATGAAGATGGTGTCAAGATCAGCCACAGAACTTCTGAACAGAATATGTAAACTTGAAGTTTCTGACTGTGTACAAACTCCAAGTTACAGCTGCTCTTGACAATTGCCTATTTTGAATAATGTCTCAATATTTTGATATCTTTACGCATGATGTAAAATGTTCTGGAAAAAAAAAAAAAAAAAAAAAAAAACAGTGAAAAATCTCTTTTCCTTTTGTTAATGCAAATTTGTAGTATGTATAAGGTACAGCAAACAACTGCTTGAAACTGTGAAATATCTCCTCCCTCTGATTTTGCTTTGTCTTAGGTGGCCTTCTTTTACCAGTTACTTAAACTGTAAAACTACAGGCATGTATGCTGTGGCACCTCAGTCCTCCTGAGTTTGAGGGCTGGGGCAAGAACCAAAACTTCTGTTTGCTTGTTCCTGCTTCAGAAGGTTGCAGGAAAGTTGTGTAGACTTTCCACGTAAATGGGATCTGTGTAGAGAGATTCTGGACTTATCTGAAAATCAAAGGCATTTTGAAGAGGCAGTAGTAAAGCATAGTCAAAAGCATCCACAGAGACTTCATGTACATTTGGGCCACGTATTTGGAAGAATTCCAAAAACATTGTTGAAAGGTCATTTTTAGCAGGCTGCTCTAGTGCTGTTTTCATAACAACTGTAAACTCTGATAAGAAATGAAAAAGGGTGGAGGGAAACACTGCAGAAGCAAGATACTTACTGATGGTTCTGAAAATCTGTATAACATACTCCTACTCGCATACACAAACTGAAAGTTTTTACAAATTGCAAATAATCACATGTTGTCATGATCTTGTTGGTTTGCATTTTTAAGTTTTGAGTTGTGCAGAATGAACAGGCAGCATGAATGGCTGCACAGGAAGAAACAGGTATATTCAGGATGTTGCTTTTTGTTACTGTTTTTGGTGGCTTTTTAATCCCAAATGATGTGATTTAGGATTCTATTTTCTACATTTACATGTAGATTGATAACAAAATTATTTCAGAGACTTGAGTTTCTTATTATAAGATTTTATTATTTATAGACTCGAATGGCTTATTAATTTAGCCCTGTTGTTAGTGCTTTTTCTTTATTTCTTGTTAAGTGAGTAGCTGAATTAAGAGATAGTGAAGAGCTTACCTGTGTGCCTTTTAAAATAGAAGTGCTTTGAAAATCAGTTCATTAATTGATGCAGAAAGCTGAAAATTAACAGACCTATTGAAATGCAAAATGCTGTTGTCATTATTATCATTAGTGGAATAACAAATGTAGGCATTATTGGATTTCATCACTTTGACTGTACTTTGCAGCACATTTCTCAGAACTTTAGGGCTAAATTATACATTTTTTTCCACTTAAGACTTTAGAGTTTCTATAGTTTGAGCTGAATCAGCATTGCCAAAATCTTTCCAAATCTGCATTATTGATCCTACTCTCTCTCCCTTTTAATGTAAGTACATATGTGGAGTGACTGATTTTCTGTGTTTATATCTGTAGCTATTTCTCTTATTTTTTCCCAGGTGTTAGTTAGCAGTTTCATTTTTGCATAGCGGGAGAATAAAAAACAGTGCAGATTTTAATAGTTGCATTATGCAATAAGGAAGGTGTCAGCTTGGCTTAATTAAAGATTCATCTGATAGGTAAGTAGGAAAAACTGTTAGCATCTTGCTTCTGGGTTGGTCTGTCAGTCTTCAACTGGGCTTAAAGAGACCCTGCAGGAAAGATACACATAAATTTAAAGGGTGAAGTAATTATTTATTGGCTAACTCAGGCAAAGGTAACTAGGATTTCAGCTGGCAGGCTAAGTGCCAACATGCCCACTGGCTGTTGTAGGGCACCCTGAGTTGTTTTTGGACAGGAATCAGTCAGGAAGGTGAGGGGTAGCTCCTGCAGCTCCATGGTTCTGCTGAGCTCTGTGTGTCACCAGCTCCACCACACTAATACTTCAGCCCAGTTGTCCTTACTGGCCTTGCTGTTATTTGCCCTTAATATTTTATGCCTTCCCATATTGGTGTTCTCCCTCTAACATTCTTGAGCTCCTAATGATCCCTGTCACAACAATCCTTCTTCTTTCTGTAGTTTACAGCTTCTCTTTCTACAGGCACTCTCAGCTTTTTGTCACATCTTGTCAGCTTTCTGAGCAGCCCAAGCCCTGGTGATGCTGCTGGGCTGTATCATGCTTTGTGCTTCTGAGACCAGCAGCAAGAGCCCCAGGAGAGTGTTGTCAGGGGCAGCTCCAGCAGGGTCACGAGTTGGAGTGGGTTATAAAAGCTCACCCAACAATATCTTAATTAACATCCTTAAGATCAAATGCAGGTTGTCTTGTAAAAAGGTATCCAGTACAAAGCTAATGCTGTAGCTGGGATACAATACAAATGTTTTGCCTTTTTTACCTACTCTGTTTTGGATTGCAGCTTTGTGAACATTGCCTGTTTGTTTTGATTTAATAACATGACAGATCAGGGTGCCTAAAGGCTGGCACCTGCCTTTTTGTACAACATGCCACCTTCCTGCAAGGCAGCTTTCAATTACTGTGCTTTTGTGTGTCCAACTGTGTCTTTGTTGAGAGTGTGGAGACAATAGTGACAAGCTGGTCTGGTACTTACGGCAACACATGACACTCTGCATTTTTAGAAGATGTCTCAGGATATGAAGAACCTAGCCTTCAAGAAATCACAACCCATTCCAAAGCTGGAAGCCAGTAGTAGAGTTTGGCTGGAGGCTGGGCAGCTGCTGCCGTGTTCAGAGTTGCATGGCAGTGGCTAGAAGTGAAAGAAGTGTTACCCTGGTGTTGATGTGTCTGTTCTGAATTACTGCAGAATTTTTTTTATTATTGAATTATTGGCACGCTTCTATGAAATGTCCACTTCATTGACATATGTGTCTGTTTTAAATTGCTTTCCATTGAAAATATATCTATAATCACAGAATATCCTGAGTTGGAAGGGACCCCCAAGGATTATTTTGTCCAACTCCTGGCTCCACACAGCACCACACAAAAAACAAGCCGTGTGTCTGAGAGCATTGTCCAAACGCTTCTTGACCTCCAGCAGGCTCGGGGCTATGACCACTGCCCTTGGGAAGCCTGTCCCAGTGCCCAACCACTTTTCCCCAGCCTGACCCTCCCCTGTCCCAGCTCCATGCTGTCCCCTCGGGTCCTGTCACTGTCCCCAGAGAGCAGAGCTCAGCGCCTGCCCCTCCGCTCCCCTCGTGAGGGAGCTGCAGGCTGCCATGAGGCCTCCCCTCAGCCTGCTCTGCTCTGGGCCGAACAAACCACGGGACCTCAGCCGCTCCTCACGTCTTGCCATCCAGACCCTTCACCATTTTCATAGCCCTCCTTTGGACACTCCCTAATAGTTTTATGTCCTTCTGATACTGTGGTGCCCAAAACCACACACAGTACTGGAGGTGAGACCGCACCAGAGCAGAGCAAGACAGTCCCGTCCCATGACTGTCCGACAGTGCCGTGCCTGATGCACCCCAGGACAAAGTTGGCTCTCCTGGCTGCCAGTGCCCACTGCTGGCCCATATTCAACCTGCCAGAACCAGAACCCCCAGACCCCTTTCTGCAGGGCTGCTCTCCCACCTCCCACAGTCACCTCCACTCAGAAATGACTCAAACTTAATTTGGGGAAGGATTGAGAGACCTTTAAGCAAGCAACCAGGTCTTGCACAACTCTAACCCTCAGAGTTCCTTGTTAGCATAAAAGGCATTAGAACATTTTATAGTTTTCTTCAGTCTTGGTTTCTTTTTGTATGAAAGTAAGAAAACTGATGTTAAACTTTGCTGTCTGAATTTGGCAGATGCTTTGAAGCTTTCATTGACACAAAATGTCCTGTGGCTACTCCTTTGGAGAAGGGTTTAGAAGACTAGATTTTTTTTTCCCCCCAGTAAAAGCCAGTATGTTATCCTCCACATTTCATTATGTTTTTTTTCTGCAATGAAAAAATGTCACAAAATTGTCACATAAAATTATAGATGGATGTTATTTTTATCACAGCTTAAAGATCATTTCTAAGTCCTTGAACCAATAAATTGAGCTGTTAACTATTCTTGTGGTATGTATCTTTTCTATTTATTAATTGCTTTTAAAAATCTTAGAATTAAAAAGACAATTTAAGCATTACAGCTCCCCGTATTTCTTTTTTTTTCATAAAGAATGAGCTTAGGATGGTATGAGGAGTGAAGGAAGCAATTTATTTTAAAGTATCTTGTTCTTCTTTTCTATTACAGTTTTTCATCACAAAAAAATGATATATTTTTTTTCTCAGCTGATTCTTGCAGCGTGCTGCCATGACAATCTGGCCAGAAAAGAGGCGGGGGGGTTGTTCTCTCAAAGAATATGGAAGTTAATACAGTTTCTGTCAGACCACTATTCCCTGAACACCAGAGGTCCTTTTGACCTGTGGGAAAATAAATGCTATAGAGAGCTCTGAATTAATGAAGAAAGCAAAATATAGCTTTTTCCATTTTCCAGTAGTCCACAGAACTGTGGTCAAATGTCCCCTTGTAAGCTCCGCTTTCACAGATGTCACCTCTCTGCTGGCACCGTGCTGCATGTAAGGAAGCACTCCCTGCTCTGCCAGGGCCCCTGCATGGGAGCAGAGCAGTGGCAGCACACAGCTTGGTGCAAGGCCCCCCAGGGTGCCTAGGGAGAGCTCTGAGCAAGCTGTGGTATTAGCTTATTTTCTGTGAGCAGCATGTGAACTCCATCCATACCTTTTGTGGATGTTTAAGTTGCTGAATCATTTCACGTTGATGATGGTGTTTTGCAGTTTTCTAGCGTAGGAATGTCTTTACGATGCAAAGAAATTAGACTGTCCTAAGAGTAGCAAATTTATTCCCATGCTTTCAAAATTTAAGTTCAGCCTTCATTTAAATCAAAGTATTAATGCTAAGTGAGGTGGTAAATGTGTTTTTCTTTACAGTACTTGATAGGTGAACAGTTAAGACACAGAATTTAGAGTTTGTTTATTTAACTCTAATATGGAATCTATTTGAAATTAAATGAATGGGTGCAACTAAGATAATATATTTCCATAAACAGTCATTGTACAATACCTCATGGTCTTACCTCTGAGGGACCATAATTAATGTTGATAAATGCTCATGTTCTTTCTTCGCAGCTTTGGTCCACAGACAATTGATTGTACCAGAGCATGTCAAATCCCACATAAAAATATGGCTATAGATCATTGGTTTTAGGGATAGAGTTGAGACAAGTCTATTTGTTTCCATTAGAAGCTGAATCTAGACTTAAAACTCTGGGGGGTTGCAAGTACTTTGTCCATTATGTTCTCAGCCATTCTAGTGTGTGTTGCTGTAACTTCGGGTGTTTCTGCTAACCTGGTTTCTAGCTTCTGAACACAGTGCCCGTTTTCCAAAATGGCTTGGTGGGTGGTATTTAACATATCTTAAAATATTTGTCTTTTTTAATATCTTCTGAAGATGTAATTATTGTACTTCAGTAATGCATGGCTATCTTCTAATCTTTGCCACTTTGTCAGAGACCCTCATACAGACATAGTAAACTTTCAGCTTTTGAAATACATGGATAAGGAGTTGCAGCTGTGACAAAACTGTTTATTCAATTATTATTATTCTTTCTTGTTTTGGGAATGGAATATTTCCACAGATCCATTTCTCTCAGCCTTTTTTTTTGCTTTTATCAAGTTCTGAGCAGTTTTAACAGTATAATAGAAGTCATGTTTGCATGTATAAATATTTTGGTTTTCTTTATATGCTTTATCTCAAAGTGGACCACGGTGGAACTATTTTCTTCTACTTTTTTTTTTTTCTTCTCACATGAAAGAGTATATGATTGGCATGTCCTATTAAAGCATATCTAGATATTCGTTAATTCATTTTTGGTGGGAGCAGAGTTTCATTATATATCTGAGTTTACTTTAACAATGCTTTATATTAAAATTTCTGTTGGTACTGCAGCTGCCTTCTTGGCTGAAGAGCCCATCAAATTCCTGGGTTAAAAACCTTGACATTTCAGATAAAGGCAGTGCCAAGGACCACCATTTCCACTTTGATTCTGTGATTTCCTGCTTTGGGGTAGGAAAAGAAAGAACTGTAAGAACTGCCTGTTGTGGGACCATGAGGTCCAAACCTGAAAGGGCCACTTGAAGCGTGAGGGCCTGTGAGGAAAAGGGGGCCTGGGCTGAGGCAGATGCAGTTGGCGTGAAGGAGAGGTGAGCCTGCCTGCCTGCAACCCGCATCCCATCAGCATCACCACAGCTCTCCCTTCTGTCCACCCATCCTTCCTCATGCTCTGTGCCACTTCAGTCCTTGGGTCCTGTCATGGAGGGGCACTGTGCTCCCAGCACCACAGAGCCAGCAGAATGGCCTAAAACTGCTTCTGCTAACAAGTGTCAGCCAGGCTTTAATTGATCTGCTTGAGTTACTTAGGCTCAAAAAAAAAGGCTTTAAAAAGGCTTTAAAAGCCACTTCTGATGGTGTGCCTGTGTCTGAATGTTTTTCTGTGGTGTCTCCAGAGCACAAAGAAAACGTTATGAAAGTGAATACTACTACTACCGTAGGTGGCTGAAATGTTTTTTGAAGTAAACGAGAATTTTGTTGACTGTTGTGTGGGATGTACAAGCTCATTTTGGGCCTCTAAGAGAAAGGGAAAACCAAAACAAACAAACAAACAAAAGCAATGTCAAACTAAATGATTTATAATATTCATGAAAGGACTTTATAAACAACTACCCTAAAAAAATGGCATATTTTCAGTGGCCTTTTTGAAGACCACTGCCTTTATTCTCTGCTTCTCTTATCATTTACTAGGAACATGCTGGTAGTCAGCTCTTCCTAACTAGGAAAAGAGAAGTTAATCTGGAGGAGCCAGGCTTCTGAATGGCTTTCTCCATTTTCTGTGTCTGGAACCAAGTTGGCAGCATTTTCTGAGAATTCGTTGGGTAGTATATGCCATCCCTTATTTTCTTCTTAACAAGTGTCTGGGCAGTTGAAGTCTTGAGAAGTCTTTTTTTTTTTTTTTTTTTTTTTTCCTCCCCCCACTGAGTCTTGTAATTCTGATGATAGTTTTAGCTGTTCAAACCAAAACTCCATAGCATTTTTTTTAAAAAAGATGGTTAGTTCTAAGTCTGGTATAATACCTTCCTACATGACTGTTGTGATTCTTAATTTTTATTTATTTATTTATTTATTTTCTGGCAGCTTCTTTCAAGCCTGTTAAAGAAAATCAATTTTGTTTATTTATTTATAGGTTTTAGAATATTTGCTGGGTATTACTATCCTACAGGGAAATTATCTAAATATGTGAATTCAGATAGGATGTTTTCTTGTAAAGTGAAATGTTCTGTTGAACTAACAAACTTACAGGTATTTAGTACTGGAACTAGTTGTTTAGTCCTAATCAAACCCAGGCAAAAAGGAATCAACATGTCACATCTGAATATGACTCCATTACCAGACTGCTCCCACTTCTTCCAGACACTATCTTAACATACTCAAAGACGTTAATTCATCATGTTGATGTTTTAGCTAGTATCTGGTCAAACTGCATCTAATCATGGAAGATATCCTGACAGCAGACATCCCAACGCAGTGTTTTAGTGATAGTTGTTAGGCTTTGGTGTCAAAAAAGATTATGAGAGTGTTCATTCTCCCTACTTCTTCAGACAACATCATTTTACTATTTTTGTTGAATTTAATGCATTATGGCAACTGGGAAAGAATGAGATATTATTTCTTAACTACAAGACTTTGTGTTTTAAACTATCATTCATTTTTTTTGTTTTTCAGGCATTTTTTATTTAAGACATCTTCTGGAACGACTCCACTGTTCAGTAGCTCTTCTCCTGGCTACCCACTGACCTCAGGAACAGTTTATACTCCACCTCCCAGGCTGTTACCTAGAAATACATTCTCCAGGAATGCGTTCAAGCTGAAAAAACCCTCCAAATATTGTAGCTGGAAATGTGCTGCTTTATCTGCAATTGCTGCTGCAGTCCTGCTTGCCATCCTGCTAGCATATTTCATAGGTAAGACTGTGTTTTCTCTGTCAAATCACATGGCTATGTCAGCAAATGAGACTTCAGCAGATTAAAGGTTGGTTTAATCTGTTTCACAAATCTGTATAGTTACTAAGCAAAGAAAATTGTTATTCTTCATACTGATTAATGAGAAAAATAGGATTCTCAAGTCCTGTTCACCGTGATAACAGGAGTGAGAGCAAGAAGTCGATATAGGATCCTCAGTGTGCAATGTTAATTTTAGGTGTCATGGGTATGCAAAAGAAGCTAATACAATTTGGATTTTTGGATGCACTACCCCTATGTTTAAAATATTTGAAAAAAATGTGCTAGGTAGTAAATCCATAAGAGTAACAGAAGCTACTGGTGTTTGAATTCAGGTATTACTACAGTGTGCTGCCTTTAGAGAAAACACACAAAATCATTTTTGATAAGTCTCACTCTATATCTGTTGGCATGCCTAAATTCCCACAGGTCTTAGGTCTGACTAATAGATAAAGCTATTTGGTATGCTGTTGTTTTCAATATTCCACCCATCCTTAGTGTTTTATAAGGAGAATTCAAAAATTCGTGCTTATTTTCTTTGATTAGCATATTAATAATAACCACACTAGGTTCTATTCTTTTATGGTCTTTTCAGATTTTTTTAAACATGCTTCCGTTTTTTTTTTTTTTTTTTTTTTTTTTTTTTTTTTTTTTTTTTTTTTTTCCCCAATATCCTTCTCATTGTCTGTTGCTTTGGAGGTTTTCCAAAGGGTCTACAACAGTTAGATGTGTATTTTGTACCTTTTACAGTGCCTTAACAATACATTGATGATAAGGACATGCTGCACAAACTCTCTAGCTTCCATGAGTAAATGGCAAAAATAAGGTAGCTTGTCAATGTTTCTGTAAATACTTTTCAGACCTATTAAGATTGTTTTTTTCAGTTCATTTTTGAAACTTTGTGCTGATATTAATATGTTGCTACCATGAAGAGTGAAGTTCATACATAATATGCAAAAGCCTTGTGAAGGTGCACTGAATTTTCTCCCTATTCTCTCCATTTGAAGAGAAAGGTTATATGGTCAAAAACAAAATACATCAAACTCAACAGGGTAGATGCTGCTTTCTAAGGAAACCTCACTGTTCACATTAATGATCTTCCATAGGTAATTAATACATCCAGGAGTGAAAGAGAGCTGATTAGCTACTTCATTGCTGCTGTCTCCATAGGCCAGGCCTGCATCCTAACGTGCTCGATACTACAGAACTAAACATCTTTCTCTGTTTTTTCAGTAGAAAACCTCAGAAGAATAACAGGCTTAGTTTGATATATAAATAAAAAGATTGGAAAGCACATGATTTATTGAATTTGACAGTTATCATACAACAGCTCTCTGTTTGAGTGATTATGCACATGGGAAATGATATGCTGCAAGCTGAATATTTTAATCATGTGCATAACTTTGAAGTGATGGATTATGAAATGCATGTTTCCTTATATTTAGGTTACTGTAATCTAAAGCAAAGCTTTGCAACATGGTTATTGCTTTATACAGTTTCCTACAACATTTAAGACAAGAGCTAATGTAAAGCAATGCATTGACCCTTAATAATTGATGAATGATCTATCACTTCAAGTCATGACATAAGTGATGCGTTTTGACAGAAGTTTTTGAGGTCTTTTTTCCTGACTAAAGAATGATGAGCACAATGGAGTTGACTAGTGAGCATGAGAAAGCAGGTTTTAGGAAGTGTGTTGGCTCAAGGATTAAATAATGAGAAGTTACCTGACAAGCTTCATGCCATACACAGTAAAGAATAAATGAAATGAAGAGTAGTTGTCAAAACCAGAAAATAGCTGTAATTAATCCTCTGAATAAATTTGGTGGATCGTCTGTGATAATAATTTAAAGTGATGGAAAAGAGAGAAAAGACAGAAAACTAAAAAGAAACTGCATTGTCTTTGGTGCAGTGGGAAGAGCAGTAAGGCAGAAGGGATGTGCATAAGACCACCAGCTATAAGCTGACCCACCCATCAAATAGTTGGGACTGCTATTCTCCAATGGTATGACTTGAGGCACCAAATCTCCTCCTTACTGTAAGAAATTTCAAAACCCTTTCCTTGTTCTGCATTTCCCCGGAGGGATGTCTTTTTCTGGGCGTGTGCAGAAGTTCAGTCCTGGGAAAAATAAATATCCTCTCTCCCGGGCTAAGAGCAGCAATGTGAAATACCAGCTGTCTGCTCTGCTGCAGCTCGCTTTGGAGCTCCTGACCTACTAAGCCCTGAACTGCTGTGAAGACAAAATAACTCTGTCTTGCTCCAGTCAGTCTGTCGGGAGAAAAAAATGTTTTTCTGTTTTCAAGATGAATAACGTACCAAAATCCCAGTTCTGTCCTAATCTTTGGGGCAGTGAGAAAATGAGAGCTGTTAATCTACCAAGAGAGGTGGAAGTTGTAGGATTTTGTTCAAGTTCCCCCAAGATAGGCAGGAGTCAACACTCCACGTTGCACTAACTCCCCCCGTGTATTTTGCTGTCAGAACTTCAAACCTAGAAGAGTCTTCCAAGGTGCTGATAATGTTCTTCTGATAATGTTCTTCTGTTGGATTTGTCCACAAAGGAAATTCCTTGCTGTCCACCATAGCAGAGGTCATATTACGGGGGATACATCTGCTGAAAGTAACAGTTACAGAAAAAAAAGTCATCAAAATTTGCAGTGAATGTTTCTGCTTTTTAGGTTTGTTGGTAATTCTGGTCTCTGTGAAGAGGATTTTATCAATGCTAGTGAAGACTATTGTGGGACTAAATGAAAAATGCAATGCTGGCAAATACGTAAATTATATTGAAAGAATACTTTGAAGTTCGTATAGACTTCAGGACTTCTAAATAGATTGTCCTATTATAAAA
This sequence comes from Oxyura jamaicensis, assembly GCF_011077185.1. NCBI lineage: Eukaryota > Metazoa > Chordata > Aves > Anseriformes > Anatidae > Oxyura > Oxyura jamaicensis. The sequence goes on from NC_048905.1 coordinate 3,956,269, forward strand.
AAGTATTGGGAATTGAAGCAGTTCATTGAAAACAGGCTGTCTGCAGATTTAAACCTGATTTTCAGGCAACTGCCGGAGATTAAGGGTGTCATGAAAAAAAATTCTAATCGGGGTGATTTAAAATGACAAGTAAAAAAAAAAAGTATTACAGCAGATAGAAAAGAATATTAAAAGTGATTTAGGCATTCCAATTGCTTTTCTGATAATAGACAAATAAAAAACAGAATAAATTAAATGACAAACTTTACAAATGAATTCACAGGGCATAATAACCTTTGGAACCTTTTACAACACAACATAATTAATGTTAAATAACGATGATCCTGCTATTTTTGAAAGTTAAACATTTGTCAAAATAGTGACAATATATCTTGTTAAAAGGGACGTGTTTTTTTCTTTTCTTCTGGAAGATGCGTGCAGATTCATCTTTTAGATCATAAAATACCATCCAAGTGTGGCTATTTAGATAGACTCCTTTATAGGCCAGTCAGTGCCATCGTTATCTACTCTAATTTTTCCAAAATCTTCCTGTGGAACTTATCCTGACTGATTTTTGGGACAAATACCTGCAGGTCCATGTGGCACCAGTCCACTATGATGTGGCATGTGCCTGCGAAAAGTACGCTTGGTGCTGTGTGTGCAGTTTGTTATCAGGGACATAGTCTTCTGTCTAAATTCCATTACGATGACTGAGTTTGTGCAGAAAATCTGACACGTATCAGATTCACCAGCTTGAAAATGAAACAAGCCTCTTTTTGCTGTTGTTACAGAAATAAACACAGGCAAAAAACTTTCAGATTATTTCTATGAAAAAGAGTGTTTTAAGCTGTCTCTGTGGCTGTGTGCTATACTACTTTCAAGAGAGAATCCAAAAAAATCAGTTCTTCAGTTAACTTATTCCTTACGTAGTATACAAAATGTTATCTGCTTATTTAAAGCCAGTAGTGTCACCTCTCCATTTCTACGGTAGCCTGCTATTATTGAAATACTTGGTATAACTTGGTAATATTTCACATCATTTTGGTAAATTCCAGCATCCAAGATGTAGATATAATAGTCTCCAGTCCTCTTTGAGACACGTTTCACGAAGCCTGGGAGTCATTCTTACTGTCCTGGGGTGACATCTGAAGATCATAGACTCAGCCACTCAGATGAGGACATACTGAAGGTATTGGACTGGTGGTGAAACCCAGTTACAGGGAAGTAATTTATAAAGTGTCAGAAGGAAAGCATATGCTCCACACATTGTCTTTGTCATGAGCGTTCACTTCAGAGGTTAAGAGAGTGATGAAAGCATTTGTCATGTTAAATTAGGTATTAGCTCTTTAGATTCATGCCAAACTTGGAGAGAAAAATCAACAACAAAAAAGCAGGAAGGGAAAAACAATTTTAAAAAAAAGTGGAGGGGAAAAACAATTTTTTAAAAAAGGGGTAAGGAGGGGAAAAAGCGTCTGCTGTGTTTTCGACAGTAGTAATTCTTGCCAAACATTAAATACCATATTTTTGTAAGCTCCTACACGGCTCTGATTTCTGCCAATCTTACTTGGAGCATGAAAGACCATCTGACCATCAACATGTTCGTATGTTAAAAATGACATAATTTTCAAGTATTACACTTTGTTGGGGGGGGGGCAACTACCAGAATTACTGTTTCCTGTGGAAATGAAAAACTACGGTGGGTTCAAAGATGTTCCACATGAAAATAGTATCTTCACACTCATACTGATAATTTTAATGCTGATGCTATTTTATCTACTCCTGTCCTGTGCCAGATGATACAGGAAAATAAAAGGAAAATGACAAATAGCGAACAGCATGTTTGCACAGCATCTGTAGTACATATGCTGCACATTTATTCCTCAGTGTTATTCGGCCTTAAAGATGCACGAGGCTTCAGATAAACTTCAGTTTTCTCCCTAAACTTGAAATAGTAAATTCCCTTCTGTGCTATAGAAAAGGCTGTATTGCCAAAGATTCTCTGGCAGTTATTCAGGCAAACTTATTTTTTTTTATTTCCTATGTATGCATATTTTTAAAATTAAAGCCTGAAAATAGTGGTGCATAGAACAAATATTTTGGTAACTTTCTTGCTATTAGAAAGGGTCATAGTAGGTAGTTTGTGGACATAGCACATCTAGGCAAATCAATGGTTAATTTATTTTGTTATCTTTCTCACAATAGTATTCATTTGTTTCTGTGACAGTCAGACAATAAAATTTATGGGGTTTCTGATGAAATTAGGCTTGGAAGCAGAAGTCTCATCTTTACTCTGCATGAAATATGTGCGTGTACCACAGCTTTTATAAAAATGTATTCTTTAGGTGTTGATATCAACTTGAATGTTTTTCTTCTCCAAAATGAGTAAGATATTTGCTAATGCAAGTGGTTGTGTGAAGTTTCTTTTTCATTTGTATTTCTAATTTCTTCCGTTCACAAATGCAGTACTCAGACTGTACCTGCAAACTCATTCAGAGCACTGCCGATGCCACTGCTCCCACAACACAGATCTGTGACTGGCTGCTTTTAATTTGACTGGCTACCATTTTTGCCATTCACATGAAGAGTATTTTTGAATTTAGATGACACTGACGGTGATACAGGGCTAATTGTCTTTTTGACCCCGATTCTACAGATCAGGAGTCATCAAAATAGTTCATACAAGTGGTTACTTTATGTATCAGCTGATTTATTTTTATTTATTTATTTATTTTTCTGGCAAATGGCCAACCTATGCTTCATTTGATTTCTTATGCTGCATTTGTTGTATTTCACTTGTAAAGGCAGAAAACCACTGACTTTATCTTGTCCAAGCTTCACTGAAATCAAATATGCTCGACATTCTGGAAACCAAAACTGAAAAAAGGGAAAATCATACAAAGACGAAACCTCTGAGAGGCAGAGGGCATCTGGTTGCCAATCACTGCTACCAAGTTTCACTTGAGTCTTGCATCTTACGAGACTAGATGGTGACAGAGGGTTCTGTTCTTACATTTGCATTGAAAATAGGTGTCAGTTAGGGGGCAGTAATTGACTTTTAGGATATGCCTGTCACACGTTCAGAAATTCTTGCTGACTGATAGCAGTGAACCTGGGAAAGAGGAGCGGTTATAGCACTGTAAGCTCGCCTGCTGCTAGCTCTGAGCAGGGAGGATTTGAGCCCTGCAAGGACAAACCGCTGGCCCCTTTCCCTAACAAAACTCAGCCCTCGTGCTGGAAATGGCAGGGCCTGGCTCTAGGAGCGTTAGATGCGGGGTTCCAGCCTAGCAAGCATCCTGTTCCACAGCCCAAAGGTGGGGGAGAGCCATTAACCGAAGGAGATGATTTTCCTAAAACAAGCAACGTGCTCCTGCTGTCTCTGCGTAATGCCACAAAGAACAGGAAGATTTTTACGGGAGGTTATGTGGGTATAGCTTGCCTGTGCTTTTCCTGGGTTAAAAATAAAAGCTCGATGTAGAGATCTTTTCCAAGAAAAGCAATGCACATATTGTTTTGCCTAGCAGAGATCTCAGAGATAATGGAAGCAGCTACCTTGCAGCGTGCAGGGGAAGTTTTATCTGCCTGTTCAATTCTCCTTTTGTCTTTGCTGAGGATTTTCATACAGTGAACCTGAGCACTTGAAGCTAGAGTGAGCCTAATGTTTCTATAACTCACAAAGTGCCATCAGGTGCTTAGCTCTTGAAATTGAAAACCCTTTCTGCTTAGCTACCAAGACAAACAAGCCTGTTTGGAAACCTCGGCAAGGAGACCAAGATGATGTTTTGTGTTGGGTGTCAGAGGGGTTTTGCATGGGTGTCAGTGTGTGTTTCTAATGCATATTGCACAACACAATCCAGATGAGTCCCAAAAAATACTTTCCACGGGTTTCACGGATGCTGGTAGTTAGAAGAGTTAAAAGATCCTGCCGTGAACTTGAGAAAAGCAATGCATCAGTCTAGCTGCTGCATGCTGTGGCAGAGCTTAGTAACGTTAAAACAAGTGATGTAACAGGATAACAATGGCTAACCTGGAAATTTTAGAGAAACAGTCTTTAAAATTGCTGTTGTTGTTTGGATTTCCTTTTTCTATTCAAAGCTGCAAGAATGGCTTCCTCGGGGGTGCTTTTTCCCCAACGTGTAGCAGCGCTGTTGTTCCGGATGCTGTGATGCTGCGCTTCACATGCACTGCTGTTGCCCTACCCCTCCAAAACGAGGAAATATCCTGGGTTTCGTAACAGCCTGTTCTTACTTCGATCAGCACAAGTACTGATTTTTTTAGTAGTGTAGGATTTAATCCCAGAATCATAGGTGTGAATGCAAAAGATCATCAGGGCAAAGAGATAGCAGAGATAAGCAGATGCAGAACAAGTCTTGTAGGAAAGGACATCGGGGGGAAAAGTGATGAAAAAGCTTTGAGACAGTTTACTGAGACATGCTTTATAACCTGGCCCAACATACTGAAATGAGCCCATCTTTCAGAGGAAGGGTGAGCATAAGTGATATTGAAGATTAAATTTTGCTAACATAATGCTAAGTCAGATGTACCTATCAAATAAATCTGCGGTCATTTTCTCTGAAAAGTCAATGTTCAATATCAGTGTAAAATGTCTCAGTTCTCCCTAGGGAAACATTGCTCTGTGAGCTGCTATTTATGCTGAGATCACCGGCTGATCACTTATGGACTCATTTATATTGGTTATTTGGTGCTGTGCTTCTTTGTTAACTGATTGTGTTGGTTTGCGCTTAGTGTGCTTACAGGTTTTATTCGTTTAAGTGTAGAAGTACATGATTGCTTTAGGATTATAACTATTGCTCAACAGGTAATAGCAGATCAGAAGATGTGCCATGGATTCTCTAAGTGTAGCTAACGTAGCTGTTACAACGCTATTATGAAAGCCATAAAAAAAAAAAAAAAGCACACAAATAAAAGGTTTAGTTGTACTAAAGAGATGAGAATATTTGAGGAACTTGCAGGAAGACAAAATATCAAAGTAGGAATTAAATTCAGGTTGTGAAAATGGTAGGATAACAGACTACAGCAATTATGGAGTAAAAAGTTGAACAGTGGGAAGAGGAATGACACATCACTATAAAATGACAGAAAACTTAATTTCAACACATTAAGTGGTGAATAATCTCCTTTCAGTAATCTAAAAAACTGTTTAAGAAACAATTTTCAAGTTCATTTCAGCTTTTGCTTGTTCAGGCTTTAATTTTGTGCAGTCTTGCTGCATCTGTGACCTGCCAGCTCACTTCAGTACTCAGGTACCAAAAAACAAAACAAACAAATTCAGTTATTTTGTGGAGTCTGTATGTCTTGTATGCCCAGTAATAACGCTGTTGACTTGCAAAGGTCGGTAAGTCTGAATACCTAGCACACCACGCTCGTGTTATGTTGTGCCTTGTTACTAATGCTCTGTGTGATATCCTTGTAGTCATAATCAGAAAAACACTATTTTCCATGACAGTCTATCTGAACCCCGAGACAAATTTTGCACTCGAGATTTAGGTTTCACAATTATAGGATAATTCAGGTTGGATTGAGTATCTGCAGCTCTTTAGTCCAACCTCCTCGAACCTGGGTCATTGGTAAAGTCCAGTCTGGTCCTGAAGACCTCCAAGCGCACAGACTGTGCTGCCTTGGTGGGCAGCCTGTTCCACAGCTTGTGCTTGGTATTTCCTTATCTGCAGCATGAATCGTTGCACCCTTTGCATCCCATCCTCCTGCCAGTGTGTGGAGCCTGCCTCCATCTTCCCAATGGCCTGCAGGGACCGCCAGGCTGCTGTTTGGCCCTGCAGCCTTTGTTTCTCCAGGCTGGACAAAGCCAGCTCGCCCAGCCTCTCCTCGAAGGGCAAGTGCTGCAGCCCCTGACCACCCTGGTGGCCTCTGCTGGTCTTGCTTTGGTTTCCTGATGCCCTTCTCCTACTGGGCAGGCCCAAACTGGCTCCAGTTATCGCAGAAGCCGACTAATGAGCACTGAGCAGATGGGGATAATGGTCTCCTGGCTGTGCTTCTGTTCCATTCCTACAGCCCAGGATGCTGCTGCCCTTCTTTGCTGCCAGGGCGTGCTGCTGGCTCACGGTCAGCTCTCTGGCCTGCAGCACCTCGGGTCTCTCCTGCAGAGCTGCCCCCCAGCCAGTCCCCAGCCTGTGTCGCTGCAAGGAGTTAGGGCTACTTTTAGTGAACAATGACGAGTGCTGGACTCTAAGACGTGGGCCTTTCACTGAGTGTGAATGAATGTTTCTTTTCCACAGCAGAATTTGACCATGACGGGTATAGGAAAGCCAAAGCCTGTTTTATTTAACAGCATTTAGGTAATATTCTTAATATTCAGGAAATTCTCTTCTACTGTATTTCTCATAATCATTTCTGACATCAGAAGCTTGAATTTAAACACCAAAATAAAGAATGCAGGTGGTTAGAAAAATCTTGTATTGAATTGTATGGTGAGCAGATCTGATAAAGAGAGAATCACTATTGAGACCTGCCATGTGATTATTAGACATTATTAATGTCTTTATCTTGGCTATTACTAAATAAACAGTAAACAAGCATTTGTATTAATAGAGCTCCTGAATGGCAAAAGAATTTCATTCTCATACGTTGATGTTACAGAACCTTGCTTGAAACTTTCAATATGCTCTGTGTTTATTGGTTTGTTTTCTTCTTCTGGGATGTCCAGATTTATCCTGCTCTGTTGCATTTAATTTTTAAAAAGTAATATACATTATGCATAACAGTGCTGCAGTTAATTTAATTTTAAGCTTTTTTTAATTTACTGGTTGGTTGATCAGCTGATTTCTTCCCACATTTTTCTTGCTAAATACTTTCTGAGGAAAGACAGAGAATAGAAGTATTAATGTACAAATGCCACTGGAGTGGAATAGGTTCCCCCTTCGCCAGATGAGAACAGATTATCTGTTCCTGTGGTACTTTGTCTTGCAGGAACTGACCCGGCTTAGACAAAGACTCTGAAAGGGCAGTCAGGCTATTGCATATCTGCTGCCTCTTCCTGTATGCTAATAGCTGTTCTGTTTAAACCTGAGCGTACTCCACCAGCAAAAAGGGTTGCTGGAAGATTTTGGTATTGATATGCTGAGAAAATTAATAGATGTTGGAATAATCGCAGGAGCACATAGCAAGTGTCTCAATGTCATAATAAGGGCAGATGTGAACTGAGAGTATCTCAGCTGGTCTGTGGTAAATGCAAAATACTTTAAATAGTATTTAGGCCTTCAGTCAAGGAGGTGTCATGAATTTCACAGCCTGTGTACCAGAGCAAGTCGATGCACCACCATGGTCCCACTTATCTTGCCGTACTGCATTAGCATGCTTATATCATACAAGGGCTTCTCCAAGGAGAGAGCTGTGCACGTTTCTTAGAATGCAGTGCAGAGCTGAGACCTACAAATGCAGAGAATCACATTAAAACTGGCCACAAGGCAGCAGCGATCTTAAGGAGAAGAGAGATGCAATTTAGGCCCCTAAGATTTATTGAGGCAAAAGTTTATTTCACCTGTTGTTTCCTTCTTCATGTGTGTGTGTATAGATATCTCCTTCTACATCTTGAGACTCCATTAATCATTCAAATGCAAGCCTCCAGCCACATGAGAAAAGAGAAGGAAAAACCCATAATGGAGACTGCTTGTTAAGGAAAAGCTTAGGATTATGATTATTCTTACTTTTGCAAGCAGACTTTCAAACTTTTTTTTGACTCTTTTCTCTCATTTTAACTCTTGAAGTAATATTACTGTCTTTATAGCCTGAATTATTTTGAACCTTAAAAACATCAAAGTTCTTTAACATGGGCCAGGCATATGGGGCTTGGTTCATTAAGAGTGTTAGGGTCTTTTTCACAAGATGAATTTTTCTGCACCTCTGGAGGCTTCCTGAAGATCCTAAAATAAATAATAGAAAAATAGTGATTTAAAACCTAATTTCTAATACAAACCAGACCTGGCTGTCTAGATGAAGAATAAGCTTCAATAAATGGAAGACAGACGCAAGCCTCTTCAGTATGAAGAGTAGCGAGGATGCAGAAATAGAAATAGGTTTTTCATTACATGAGGGATTATGCTTGGGCCAGAAGTGCCAAATATTCTGTGGACCGCAGCTGCACTTTCTGTCTGCTGTTGTATTAGCTGGTAATAGTAAAACAATGATGTGATGGTAGAGACAGCTATTTGTTCTCAGAAATACAGAAAAGCTGTTTTCCTTTTCTTTGCTCAGATTGCCATACTGTTCTCCATGGCATATCTTAAAACTTCTATCCTTTTTGCAACAAATGGGCTACAAATTAAAATACACATCGTCCTCAAGCACCACCTGAAGATGCACATCCAGCTGTTGATGTGCTCGCTTAGCCAAGTTCTCCCGTCGTCCTGACACTCCGTACTCAATCCAGGGGCACATTACTTGCTTGCACAACCTGGGTCATTGCAACTGGCAAAGCAGCCATGGGCAAATGCTGCCAGTTAGGCCTGCAGCTACGGAAGTGTGCAACTATTACTGAAAGCAGGGAATGTGCAGACGTGCAGGAAAACGGCAAGATGCATCTTGCCTCTTGACTGATTTTCTGTCATTTGATCAGCACAACCCACCGATGCGTTAACACAAGCTGGGGATAGTATTGGTTTCAGGATGCACTTTGGTGCAGGGTTTCACTCAATCTCATCTTAGAATATTCGTGAAGGGAAATACTGAGGTTGAAAAGCTGCGATTTTCATCACTTCTTTTACATTTTATATGGATCTCTGCAGAACACGTTTTATCTTTTGCTTTAGCACAAATACAGGTTTAACAGCATTTAATACAGACAGTTTTCTTCATCTGTAGGGTTTTTTCCTGTCAAAACTCTCTGCATGTTGTTTCTATAAAACCACTGTGAAAACCATCTGCTTAACTCTATTTCACTGTGCTATGAAGTATTGCTTTAATATGTTGTTTGACTTTTTAAAGTGAGCATTCATAAATCACTCATCTTTTCCTCCCATATTTACCAGAAGAAAACTGTAAACAGCCAGAACAGGAAAAAGCTTTTAAACACAGCACAATTTGCTTGACATTCACTTGAAACTCCTGGAATAGGAGATACACGACAGGTAAATTGAAATGGAATTGAAACGGGAATTTGCTCTGCCGTGACTCGGTATGCATTTGAAAACGTGCGGTTTGGAAGCCGGCGTCCTTGATTTTGGGAATGGAACATCTCCCAGTTCCTGAATACCAGCTTCAGGGCTGTCTGCATACGAGTCTGAGTCTGAGGTAGGACACCTCACATTTCAGCTACTTTGGGTAGAGCAGCATTTTGCTGATGAGTTATGGGGAAAAACTGCTGGAAATACTCAGATACTGTAAGCACCTCTAAAGCTTTAAAGCAAAATTTTGTTTTGCTGGTTGAAGGTTGGATTCAACCTTCTGCAACCATGTGGTGAGGGGAGGAGGCAGCACAGATTTTTCACCTCCTCCTCTCTTAAAGTTAGTTTACCTGGATTTGACGATCCATTTCTTCCCCGTCCTTGGCAGTGAAGCATACACCACTTCACGGGGTCTCTCTGGCACCATCAATCTGTTGTATGAGCTTGCAAATCAAAAATTGGGTGGGATGCCATGCTAGGAAAACAAATAGTACCAGTGTCCTAGCCAAGGAGCAACAGATGGGGCTAAATTCAACTATCGCTTTAGTAAATCCAGCTCAAAAATCTGTAACCAGCTTTTTCTTTACTTTAACTGAAATAAACTAAGTTCCAAATTTACGAAAGGAATTCCACATATGATCTCATAGCATTTGATAATTTTAGCTACGTAGTGGATGTTGGGGTTGGTAGATTTCTTTTAACCGTCTCTTTTTCTTTATTTTTTCTAATAGTTTTTCCATATTGGCAATTTAATTTTTGACTGGCTGGACATCTAGCTGACCCAGATATTGCTGGTGTCTTCCAACAAAATGCAGTTTTAATTACACACTTGGATTTTAAGGGAAACATATTCTGTGGTACTCTCATAATTAAACAAAGGTTCATGTAACCACAATTATTCTAACTTTTATTTTCTGTAAGAAAAAGTGAGCATCTTATTTAGCAACAATAAAAAAAATTGTAAGTTTTATTTATTTGCAAAGCAATAGCTGCTGTGATTGAAATTAAACATGGAATCATGCTGCTTCTGATTAATTCTAGTGCAGAAGAGCCAAAAAAAAAAAAAAAAAAAAAAAAAAGGACTTGATTTTACTTTAAATCAGCTAAATTAGCTTTTCGTAAATAATGCTAGTAGAAAGAATTGAAAAGAGAAATTGAAAGACAGAAGTTTTATTTCTGGCTCCATAACATTGCATATTCAAATTCAGCGATTTTTTTTAAGTGATTCAAGTTAAGACTATGATTCACTGTTTTTTAGAATGCAGACCACTAGTATTTAATTTTAATTTAGCTTCCAAGTGCTTACTTTACTGTGGGGAAAGTAAATGTTGTTATTCCTACATCCCAGATGACTAAATTGAGTTTCAATAATGTATGTATTTTACACTGCTGTGAAAAAAGGATCTTGGGGCTGCCGGTTTTGAGTGTCCTTTTTTAGAGTAGTATCAGGCTCTATGGTATTTAAATAGACTGTAATAACTAGAACAAAAGGAATAGCACGGGGCTGCAGAAAGAAACCATGGTGCTAGTCGGTAAAGTATGATAGACAATTCAGGTATATTAAGGTAGCAAAGTATGATAGACAATTCATGCCTGTTTTTAGGCAGTTTGGGAGGAGAGATCTGTGTGTGTTAACATTTGTGTCTGTGGGTAATGTACCTAACTAGCTCTTCACCAAGTGCTGGAATAATACAAAATTCAGTACGCTCCCTTTCCAAAGAATCCTACATCTTCACATCACATTTAGAGTATGTTGTTTTCCAGAACAGACACTGATAAAGAGCAGTTCCTTCAGAGCAGGAGTGAAGCTGGAACACTTGGGAAATCTTTCAGTGCTGCTCCTATGGTCAGAGTAAATGGTAAATATGAGGTTCTGGGCTATCAGTCTGGTGTCTTCTATTAGCAGGATGTTCCCTTTAAACATTAAAATTACTTCAAGTACAGTCTAATGTGATGGAAACTATAGCAATAATAATTATTTTATACTATTGCTTTTTTTCTGAGGAAAAGAAAGCAAGTTTTATTCAATTTCCAGTAAAGCTTGATGAAAATAAGTTTATGGAACAAGGGAAAAGAGCAGTGTGTTACTTCTGCATTTGGATTGATTTTCTTTTGGAGGGAGAAGATCCTAAACACCAGTGAAGCTTTCAAAATTTGTCTGCTTTCACAGCAATCTGTCCTTTCCCACCTCAGGTTTACTCATCCATTTTCTAAAGCTGATACTTCACACCTTTCAGTGCTATCACGTGTAGAACTAGTTCTGTTTTGTATGTGTTACTGTTAGCAGTGGAAATGTGTTTTCTCATTTAAGAATCTGCAGGAATCTTGCGCCTGATTCCAAGGGAAATAATTTGTAAATTACTACTGAAAAAAAATTAGAAAACTTTAGACAAGAAAGATAAAATACAAGGATAAGTGAATAGTACCAATACCTTTTTCTTTTCGCTGTTGACAACTCCGTTTGCTACCATTCTCAAGTTACATTAAAATTTTTAAATGTTTTTTGGAAAAGACAGTCAATAATTGGATCTTGACAGCGAGATCATGATGCCATCCATATAACCTGATATAGATTAATTGGGAGTGGTGTGGCAAAGCTCCATGAAGTCACTTGTGTTTCCATTGCATAGATTCATAAAACTAGATTGATTTTTTCCCCCTTGACCATTAAAGTTTTACTCTGTAGATTTTTTTTTCACTTTCTTTGGATAGCGTTGTATTGTTTATCTGCAGCATTAGTACAGAAATGTTCAAGTTTTCTTGTTGGTGTGTATGAATTAAACAGCTGGGTACGTCTTTACTGCTTTCAAGATTGCTCATCAAGTGCTTGCATTCTGGCACCACAGCACTGGTACGCATCGTGTCATGCTCCTGACAAATTCAGTATGCCTTCAGTCCACAGCATTCATGTGCCACCTCCCCGATGTCTGCAGCGCTCACACAAGACTCCTGAGCCTTTCTTCCTCCCTTCCTCCTGTCCTGTCCTCCTCTTCCCAGGTCCCATGTCTTGTCATTTTTTGTCACAGCAAGTATCTTATGTCAGTTAGATGCCAAAATATGTGAATGAAGGATCACATCATTTACCTAATTATATAGAAACCTTCCAAAAGGGGAATAATTAAAAAAATAAAGGCAATTAATTTACAAGGTAGATGATGAAGATGGAAATCTCTCTCACTCCCCCCTTATCAGTAAGCAACCACCCAACCTCCAGCCCACACGAAGGCTGCCATCAGAACATGGTCCTAGCAACAAGAAACTCATCTTTGTCTTTTCTGGGGGGAAGGAAGGGATGAAAACCAGCCCTGTTAGGCTCTGTCTTTGGCCTTTTGTCAACTCAGTCCCCGTAACCTCAGTGCCTTAGGTACACCCGAGCGAAGATGCTCAGCTCACCAGAGGAACACGCAGCGTGCCAGGGCTTATGGCAGCCGCCTGAGGGCAGGGCGGCCCGAACCGGCCGGGCTGCGGGGCTTGGCAGGCAGGGCGCCCAATCAGGGAGAGCGCTGTGCAGGCGGCACCCAATCACGGGGCCCCTGCTGCGCAGAGAGCCCGCCCTCAGGCTGGCTCCATGGGGCCGCATGGCAGGGCCGGGCTCTGGGCCCAGCCGTGGTGTGGGGAGTGCAAGGGCAGCAGGCAGCGCCCTGGTGCTAGAAGGAAGCAAATTCACAGCAGTGCCCAGCTCACAATACGTTTACTTTGCCCACAAGAGATAAACAGCCCCACAAAGTCCAGCATCTCACCCTGTTTGTAACTGGGTGAAGAGCCAGGCATTCCTGGACAATTTTTATATTCAAAATCCAGAGCTCTGGGTTCGATGCTTTAAATTAACTCCAAATTACACAGAAGGTGCTGATGAAAAGCTACAGAGGGAATGATCCTGAGTTAAGACTGCCCGGTTTATCCCGATTTCTTCCTTTGGTCTCACTGCCAGACACTGTCCTGTTGGCCCAGAGGTACCCCACAGCTCACAGAGCTGGCGGCTGTGGGACCCGTCCTAAGCAGAGAGTGAAAGTTGGTTCTTGGTTCTTACACAGGAAAGCGGCAGGGGTCACGCTAGTATACATCAGTTTTCCTTGCAAATATTAAGGACTTACTGCCATCTTACCTAGATATAACTAAAGCTGGTGTGGACAAGGTCCCAAGGCTTTCATACAGTCCCACTGCATTTGCCCCTGAGGCAGTAAATGTCATTTCCCTGCTCTGCATGCAGTTACTGAGCTCCAGTTAGCCTGCATGGTTCTTGGTTTTCTTCCAGGTGATTCATGTGAAGGTGTAACGCATTTGTGGACTTCATTGGCCCTAGTTGGTCACAGAGAATAAAACCAGTGCAGTGAGGATGCAGGGCCATGGGGCACGTTGTTCCCTCCCGTTGACACTGGGTGCTGCTACTGACACCCTGACACACAGGAACACTGGTCTCGGAACACTTAAATTATTCAGGGTTACTTTTGTTTCAATAACTTCTGTAATGAAACCATAATATCCTTGCCATTGGATTTACATGACAGACCTAGTGAATATTCTAGAAAATTATACGGCTAATTAGGAAATACCTAAAGGACTGGTTGCAGCTACAGGTGAAACGTATGCAGCATGGCCCTATTTTGCAAAATTTATTCTCACAATTACGGCTATCAATGCTGGTGCAGCTATTGTAAAAATTCAAACCTCCCATTGTGGATAAGGTTTTATAGGTTTTTTCCCCATGTTCTGATATTTTAAGGGTTGCTAAGTTGCTAAGATACAGGCAGGAGAGTAAGTTTACTTAATATATTTTGTTGAATACGTTCCATAAAATATTAGATGTGGTTCACCATGTTATATCAGGATTTGCTGAAGATGGATTATCATAAAGAACTGTGTGAACTTGATTTGTGATTGCATTATTCCTTTTTCACATTGATATCACTACATTGAAAATAATTGGCTTACATGAACGAGATGAATTTGGCTCTTTATCTTGAAATGAAATATGTGCACTTTTCTGTTTGGCATTTCCTGTACCTTAAGAAAAATCAAAAGACCAATTACATCAAATTGCACTATTAAACGTTTTTTGGTCTGTGTGGTAGAATTGATCTGAAACATTTATGTGCTCAGAATTTTCTCAAAAGCATACTTTTTTCTTGCCCTGTATTTAAAAATTGATAACCAAGGGGAAAAGACTGTTGAGTTATAAAGAGTATTTTTTTTATACTTGTAATTGTGTCATCCACTGGTAAGACATAATTGAACTCAAGGTTTGCATTTGCAAATGACCTTGACTCAAGTTTTACAACTCAAAGAATTTGTGTAATGGCCTAGACTATCTAGAAGGCCAGAATCACTTAACAGGGCATGAACTGTGCAGCTCCCACTGAGGACCGGAAAGTGACTTTCTGCCCCTTCTGGGCTGATTTTGGGCTCGATTTACAAAGAAATTCAGTATGAGGTAGCAGTTCAGACTGTGGCTGGATGATCTTAGGAGTCTGGTTCTTGCCCGTGGCTCCAAGAATGAGGTTGTGAGCTCTCGGGGGTACCTGGCTCAGCAGCCTCTGGGAATCTGTAGCCTTTTATGGGCCCTGGCTTTGGGAACAATCTCTGCTCCTTTGCTTTCTGCATGTGAAGGCTTCTTTGTGTCACCGGGATGACATTGCTTTGCTGCATGTGCTGTGTGAACACTGAAATAGTTCCTGCAAGGACAAAGATGGCTCTGGCAGGACTGCTTGGTGCACACAATTCCCAGGCTAACACCACTTGTAGTGAAGAAGGGCTATTGGTTATGGAAATAATAATGTATTTCTGTCAGTCCCCTTTGCTCCTTCCTCTCTTCTCCCTCTGCAAAGGGAGGCTGCAGGCAGCTCCTTTTTTTTTTTTTTTTTTTTTTTTTTTCCTTTGATGCAAGTTTTTAAACTTTATTGAATTTTTTCTCTGAGTGGAAGAGGAGGGAAAAGAACTAGAAGAATGATTACATACCATTAAGTGCCTGAAGATGAACATCCTTAGTCTTAATTTCTCACCTTTAAGTCACTCCTCATTTTTTCTTGAGTAAATTCTTTCCCAGAAGTGTTAGTGACAAAAGCAGTTGTCTGCATGGATGTCTCCTTTGTAAGCATGCCTTGGGTTTTGTCCCAGGGGTGCTGAGCCACGTTTGTGTCACATGCTGAATATAGATAGCATAAAGCACTTTGGGGAGTGAATGTTCATCGCAGATCTGAAGTATGGCACTTCTGTACATTCACGATTTGATTGGAATATATGTTTTTCTTTCTAGTGAGTTCTTTAGGGATTTTTTAAAAGGCATAAGTCATTGACTTTGTGCTTGCTGAACAGATAGAGTAAGCTGTCTGGCTGTGTCTGGCGATTCCCTTACCCAGCTTCCTCCTTGCAGCCTCTACCTCCCCTCACCGCGCTGTATTTTCCCATAGGTGTGTTCAGGTGGGACGAGGGGGGAAGAAATGATGAAAATAATTTCTCTTGTTAAGAACAGCAATCCCCAAATACACTAGTCACTCTTGCAACTAATATGGGCGCTGTTAAACCCCGAGATGAGAAGTAGCTGCTAGTTACCTGCCGTATCATTACCCCGGGCAGAGTTGTGTATGCAGACACGGGCACCCAAACAACAGAAACCTTTGTCCAGCGCTCAGACTCGGCTCGGAGCGGTGCGAGGCACCTGTCTGGGAGCACAGCCACCCCGACACGGCTGCTGTGAGGGACTTGGCTGCCACGCTCGGCTTCCTCTGGCAGGAGCTGCGGCTCTTGGTCTGACAGCCGGCCAGGTGTATGTCCCAGGAGCTTGTAAGCTTGTACCTGTCAGTCAGGCTATCCTAACGGGGCTGTGGGTGTGGGGAATTTCACCTTCTGCCTCCGCTTGCTGGATAAGGAATTCTATGGCGTTATGAATGGGGAAACATAAGTGGTTTCCTAGCTGGCAGGTCAGGATTATGCTGGCAGTGCAGCTACATGTGTTGTGTGTCCCTGGGCACCAAGTTTTTTGTTTTGATTTGATTTGTTTGTATTCCGTCCTTTCTGGCTATTTATGGTTCTGCTGGTTTGTAGAAGCAGAATTCTAAACCAGGGTCACGACACAATAGCTCTTTACTGTATTCTTGCAGTCTTACTGTAATCCTTGCGTCCCTGTAGGACTAAAATGGTGTTCTGTATACATATATTTTGATACCTGCTGGGATGTTAAGGATATCGAATATGATTAAGAAATGGGTATTATTTAAAATACCACTTGAAGGGGAAGGGTGTTACGAGCAGTCATGCCTTTAGATGTTCTCGTTTGGGGCAACCTGTGTTTTAATGACCTCATGGGAATTTCACCGAGTTGAAGGAGGCCTCAACCTGCTAGGTATTGGTTTCTGGATTTCTTAATTCATCTGCCTGGTAACAGCTCACATTCATCATATTCTGCTCTTTATCTTCGCTCCCGTAGGTGCTCTAAAATAGAGGAAACTCGGTGATCAAATAAATGCTTCCTTTTAACTTGGAAAAATATACATGGTTAAAAAATAATTTAGAATGGAACTTCCCATTATTGCCGGTGAGAACTGGGCTGGCAGCCATGCAGTTACCTCCTCGCCAGAATGGGGCATAACCAAGTTTGTTTAGCAGGCTTTTCAGAAGCGTCAGTCCTTACATTGAAAGCTCCTATTCTGTCACCTGTTTTTAAATGCTTCAAATTTAGGAAGCCTGCTGCAGATGGTATCGGTAGTTTTACTGTTCTGAAGCCTTGGGTGAATTCATTTGAATTGCTTTGAAACGGCATATTCAAAATTCAATAAAATAAGAGGGTCTGATGGTGCAGCTGCAGCAGATCCCCTCCAGCTGGGTAAGCTGAGATGGTTTCAAGGCCCTGGACTAGCAAAGCCTGGGTGTGATACGTAGATTATACAGCTAGCTGCCAGGGAAAAGGTTTTGGCAGGCTGGGTGCAGCGATACCCCCTGCCAGGAGACTTGGGAGTAACAGTGGCTTTCATTCTACGTGGCATCTTTTGCTGGCTTTCCGAGACAGAAATTTGTTGGTGCAACAGTGGCTGCAGGCCAGTGGGAGGGGATTGCCTCAAGGGTAAAGGGATGGAATGTAGGAAAAACAATAAAATCAAAATGCTCCAGTTGTTTTCAAAGTGATTGGCTATCCCGAATGCCTTGGTATGGATCCAAAATGATCTGCTCCGTGGGCGGGTTTTGTTAAATTGCATTCAGAAATCATATTTGCCCTTGGGCAAATACCCTTGCTTTTATGCATGCTAGGCAAGTCACGTGCACTCAAATGGAATTCACATGGTGCTTTAGTCAAAAAGCTAATGTCAGTCATCGTACCTTTTATGCATATCCAGTCCCTTGGTTCTTTATGCCCATTTAAATATGCAGAAATGTTTTTTATTATTACCTTGCCTGTAAAGCATTGATATATATATGCAGGGTAATTTAGTGCACTATAGACCCTTCTCTGCATATCTGTTTAGCACTCACAAATTTAAATTAAAATCGTGAGGCATAAAATATTTTGGTTGTTGGGTTCTGGTTTTCTGAGATTGCTGCTGTTAAACTGTGAAAGCAATTCCTTTATGCGCTGCGTGTCCATGCTTTCCAAATAACTTCCAGCGTAGCAGTACATGCCTTATCTCTGTGGCATTGGAGGGCCGGTGTCCTTGTGAGCTCCACGGTTCTGGCACAACCAGCACAGTGCCTAAAGGTGAGATAATCAGAGAACGCATGCAGGGACGTTACTTGAGCACCGTATCGTTGGACTGCACAGTACGTCCCTAGTTACTGAAAGGGCTACCATGAAATTTAATTTGGAATTTTACAGACACATTTTGAATTGGAAATCTCTGTAATAACTTTCCCTTTGCTCAGCCTTTTAACTGTGAAATTCAGCTGGGGAGTTTTGAAGCAGCAGGTAGTGTCGCAGCACTCTAGAGGGATTTTGCCAGAATTCAGCTAAAGTGCTTGCAAGTGTCATTTCCATATTTAACTAATTTTGGGTTTTAATTAGCTCCATGTGAAAAATGAGAGTTCACGCTGAGCTAAGCTGACAGCATAGAGTCTTGTTTCCTTTCTAGCCTCTCAGGACAATTATTGCAGCATCCTCTGTTTTTTTCAATGAGAGTGCCTAGCCGCTGCTCTTTCAGTCCCTCCCATTGTTCCCGACGGGAGCGAGCAAGTGTGTTGTGTCTGACGTGCTAGAACGGGGGAGATAAGTTCTGAAAATATTTCAAATACAAAATTGGTTTAGTAAAGGTTCAAAGAACCTCGTAGGTCTGGCTCAGAAATATGCAGCAGAACATAATGTGTTCCTTCCCAGACCTCACCGGCACGGTGCAGCCGGCGGTATTGTTCCCAACAATATCTGATCATTTCGGCTTCATTACTTACTGCTCTGGGTAATACCGCGTTTCAGAAAGCGCAGCGTGAAAGCCGTTTTTTCATGGTGCTTTCTGTAACCTGAGCGCTAACAATGCGGTACTCCAGAGACTGTTTCATCCCAGAGGCCTGTGGTCCTCTACAAAGGCGAGCTGCTTTTGCATAAAATTCTGTAATGCAGTGGAGGGATGGAAATCTGTTAATCCCTGTGTATGAATGGAAAATTTACCTCTGAGGACTTGAATGCAAATGCTAAAATACTTACTTTTCAAGAAGGGATTGAGAGCTGCAGTTTATGTAAATGCTGCAAAAAACATAGGATGTCAACAGTTTTTCTGAAATAATTTTATGAACCGATGACAACCCTGAGTTGCATTTACATGACACTCGTATAATACCATTGTTTATTTTTAAAAGAATGCAGTCATTAAAATGTCAAAATCACACTTAAATTGAAAATTGGTGAAATAACTCTGTGTTACCACAGATTTCTTTAAAGCTGTTCTAGAAGGTGAGATTTGTAGAGATTTGTAGACAAGTTTGGTACTGTCTTGATTTTAATTTCTGTTCATATCCTTACAAAATAAAGGTCATGTGTATTTGATTTCTCACTAATTAGTATGGATAGCCACTTGCAGTAGACAGAAGCAGATCTTCTCTATTAGACCATAAAATCAAATGCATCTTCCTCAAATTGAAAGTAATAGGAAAAAAACCTCTGCCATAGCACTTTCTGGGTACTTAAATATTAGAAATATTGTGAAAGAAAGTAAATAGGCTGCAGAAACTTGTCAGGTACAGTGACACGGCGGAGTTTCTTGTCATGTTTCTTCTAAGTCATTGAGGAGCAGCTTTGATACCTGCTTCTGAGATGAAGGAAATTCTGAAAAATAAAAGGAAAATAAATTTAACAGTGAAAATGGTTGAAGTGCTAGATGAATTTTGAAGATAGGGTGGTGGGGGTTTTTTGTTTGTTTGCTTGCTTGTTTTAATATATAATTTACTGTTCCTTCAGTCAAGGAAAAAAGATAGGTAATCCTGGTTTGGCTGCTGGCCATCCCGGGGTTACAGACGAAAAGAAAAGTAGAACTTGCGTGCTAGCTGCTAATTGCTACGGGCAGTCCTAGCTACTACATACTGCGCGTTTCCCTTTGCATCATAAGTGATCTTGGTTTTGAAGGATAAGCCCTGGTTACTTAATTGGTACTGTTAAGTAATATTGTCACTTAGATTAAAATTTATTTTATTACTCATTTAACATAATTCAGTTATGCCTTATAAAGTATATGTAATTGAGTTTATCATTGGGGTCAGATGTCTTTGTGGGTGTTTAATCTAGCTCATATTTTATTCTCTGATTCATTAATTAATTGTGTACAGCGGTGCATTTGCTAACGCCTTACCTCTCATGTCCGATTCACCGTGCACTTTAAACTGTTGACTTTGGAGGGTAAAGTTTTTTATGGGCTGCGTTGCTGTTGCCTGTAGAAAACGCCATTTTTTCAGCCATGGTTACGATATTTGCAGTCTGAGATACTTAAACACAAGAGTTTTGAAGTAAAGCTCCCTCCCCTGAAGTCAGTGCCAGTTTTGACCTTGATTACAATGGGCCTTGATTTTAAACAGCTCTAAACTGACTGGCGATGAGCCTTCTGCATTGCTGACCTCGGGCTGTGGAATTGGCTTCTTCGCCGCTTTGTATGCAAGGCGCAAAGCTTCATTAAGATGATCATGTATTGGATGCTCTGCACAATAAGCTGGCTCCATTTTGCTGTTGTGGACAGCAGCTCCATCTGTAACAGATTTTTATCGTCTCTTCTGTGGATTTTGTTATATCAAGAAGAGGATCAAATTGAGCTGGTCTTTTAAAAACTCATAAAAGTCAATTTCACGTGTAAAAGATAAAAGTAATAAAAATCACTAATATGTAATTAAGTATATAGACTTATATTAGGGTGTTCCCTAGAGGAATCAGAACTTAGGTGGCCAAATTACATTTAATTATCTGCCATTATGCACGGTGCTTGACATGGGCTGATGCAGACTGTTGCAGTCTCGTGTTTGTTTCTCTGGACTGAAATGGTACAGAAGCTTCTCCTTGGTGCTGTATTGGACCCTGAAATTGTGAAATGGGATGTTTCAGTGATGCAGGAGCTAATCCTGTATTAACACTCACCCACACGGTGATTGTAAAATGTATATTGCTGCAGTTCAAAGTGATCTAAAACTAAAATCCCAGCACCATATAAATTTGTCATTGATTTGTCATTGATTTCTTTGTTGTTTTTTAATGTACTTCCATATTAGTGTGATCTCTCTGCAGTCATGTCCTCACTTGCAGCTTGCATTTTCTTGCCTGCTCTAGACTTCTAGACTGCAGCTGAGCAGGCACGGATGCGGGCGGGCAGGTGGCCAGTCCTGCGTTGCTGGGTGCTGTGAAGGAGAAGTAAGCGAGCCTCACGTGTGGAAATCTGCCAATAACAAGACAGGTGTAAGAATAAAAATATAATGTAATCTCAGTTATAGTAAACCCATTATGGGAAACGGTTAATGGAAATCACGTAAGGGGAATGGAAAACAAGCTTTCGCAAAAATGGTTTGGGGCTTCCATGGCGAGGTTGTGGTAGCGGATGTGGGGGGCCGGGGGGGTGCCCCTGTGAGAAGAGTCCAGAGGCTGCTCTACCTAAAATTCAATTTAAAAAAAAAAAGTTTCTAGATTAAAAAAAAAAAAAGTGTAGTAGGAATAGTAGTTAAAGCCCAGCTGGTTGTATAAGACATATAATAAATAAATACTGTATATTTAATTTTCATACATGATTCTATTCTGAATCAGTAGGACTTGTAATGCAAAATACATTAATAATGTCAGCTTTGCAAGGCACATATAAAGCCTAATTCTGCCTAGATGCTAAATATAATCTATAACCTTTATCTTAATATCAAGATACAAGTTGGGCAATGTTAATATATTCCTTTTGAAGCGTATCATGAAAGAAGTGTAAACAGTTTATAATGTTGAAAATGAGTGAGAAGCTTTAGGGGAAGAAATCATGTTTGCTTTCTGTCTTCTGATTTTTTTCTTCTTTGCAATAAACTTTTAAATCCAAGAATTATTTTGTGTAGAGACTAAAACCTTAAGTTTTATCATTCATGCCATGATTTACAGTCATGTAAACAGTCTGTTCTGTATTATTTCTATTGAGGGAAGAATATGGTCTGTGATGGGATGTGGTATTTGTACTGAGGACGGAAATCTGGCTGCTCATAATTATGTTTCAATTTCATTTAATGCATGCAAAAGAATAATAAACTTCAATACAATTTTCTTATCAATATGGATAACAATCAGAGGTTGAGTCAAGGTCTGAGTGCTTTGGACAAGTTTGATTATGAGAGCCTTGTTCAACATGTTTGTAGAGATTAGGGTGGTTGCAGTTTTGAAAGATTAAAGCAGTCTAATAAATGTTTGACATGATATGCCTTGGAGTTACAGTTAGTATTAAAGGTAAAGCAGGTATTCAAGATGTATATTATAATTCTTGTACGTGCATGCATCAGTGATTTGAGAGAGTATAGGTAGGTCTGTCTGTGTTCCTTGGAACGGCAGTTTCGAGTTTCAGCCAGGTTCTTCCTTCTCTTGGAAGAAGAATAGAGATGAGCTGAGTACCGTATTCATGATAGCTGGGGCTTTTAGGTGTGAAAGTAGAATTTGATTCAATTTGCTTTGTATTAACATTAAATGCTCACAATTGCTCTGAAAAATGAGGGTTTCCATTGTGTTTTTGTCACGAGCACCCCTTCCTGTTATTTTAAGCCCTTTTTAACAGTGGCAGTGTTTTGGCAATGCTGGTGAAGCGGATATTTTGTAACGTGATCTGGGACCTTCCAGGCTGAAAGACGCTATATTAGGTAAATAAAAATAAACACTTCTCTTATTAGTTACAAGCATCTAGTTCAGATGCAAGACCGAAAAGATTGCAGCCTTGGCTCTTAAAATTGCCATAAGAAGCAAGTTCATTTTATACGGTCTTCGGAACTGATTAATCTTGTGCCAGTTTTCTATGCTCTCTACAATCTAAGGCCTGTCACGAGAATAAATGAGTAGTGCACTGTACCCTGCTTCTCTTTTAAGGTCTTTGCTGTGAGATTCCAGATTCTGAAGGTAGCATGCAATGCTGCTATCCTTCTTGTGACAAAAAAAGTTCTCTTGGAAAGTGGCACGAAATCAAAACAGTTCAGTAAAGAGGCCTGAAAAGAGAAAAGTCAGTATGTAGGAAATTCTTTCTCAGTCCCAGTCAGAGCGGTGAGCGGGCAGCTAAGAAGCAGCCAAGGTACAAGTGCTGTCCTGCAGTCTGGAGCTCTGCTTGCCTCTTGCCACCCTTGGAGCTGGGAGCCAGGTCCTCGTCCTCTCCTGTTCCTCGCCACCGCCCCCAAAAGCAATCACAAGCGCGTGTAAGCTTTTCAAGTGTTTGGAAGCAGAAGGGCTGAAGTTGGACATAGAGGAGTGAACTTTCAAAGCACTGCATGGCAGATAAGCGGACAAATCACATTACCACTAATGGGATTTGTGGGCATATCTTTCATGCTGCGCTTTGAAAATTCATTCCTTTCAATTTACTGACGTACATGAGGGAAGAAATGAGTTAGCTTGGAGGGGGTGTGTGGCCAAATTTAAAAAAAAAAAAAAAAATGTGTTTTTTGGGTCCCCCTATTTCTTCCTTGTGAACACAGTGACAAGCATCTTACAGCCCTTCTTCCATTTCCTTTTTCATCTTCAATAAGATTTATTCAAAAGAAAGCAATTAATAAATCCCAGCAGCCGTTGTGCTGCTGATTCTAACAATGCACCCATTCATAGCTCCTTTACGGTATTTTTATAAAATGCTCCTGGAGCTAGAAATGCTTCATGAAGCAAAAACCCCGTCCTAAACAATTTATTGTCTAAGAGGGTTTACATGCTGAGGGTGAAATTATGCCTGAGGATTACTTTCTTATGTGTAGGATTGTTGGAGTCAACTTTTCTCTCCATTGTGATTGCAGAAAGGCGCCGTACCTGCCGCGTCTCCCTGGTGAGCAGAGCGAGCGTGCCTGGCGCTTCAGCACGGAGGGAGGCACTGCGCCTTCCCCTCGGACACAGCAAGCACCATCCTTGCAAAGAGCGCAGAAGCAGAAGTAACAGGCTGGCTCTGATGCCTTCTGCTTGTGTCACAGAGTGAGGCACCAAATTTTCAGGGTTTACTGAGATGGTGTTTGTAAGATCACCTTGGATAGAGGAGGATGGAGTTGTGCTCTCTTGGCAGCTCGTGGAACCTGTAGCCTGATATTTTTTGCATTTGTTGATGAGTAAGCCTATAGGGTAATCACTCCTCAAGATACTCATGCATGCAGTAACATTTAATTATTTTATTAATTTTTTTGGAATACATTTGTTCTTGTCAAGTTATCTGGGTAACCCATCTGTAAGTGCCAGGAAGTGTAATGCTAAGTGTGTTTCACTTTGTGCAATTACATGGCCCATATATGGCTTTAGTGCCCCAGAATGTGTGTACAGAAAGCTATCTGCACAGCCATTTTTTATTCCATGTAGTCTGTAGAGTGTTTTAATGCACTGTAATATAATAAAAAACGGATGTGCAGATAGTTCTTTAAACATACACACTATAAAATTACATGCTGCTAAGAATGATTAGGAACCTTTTGTTTCATCGTGTCTGTGATTCATTAGGCCTGATTTGGAAATCACACTGATGTCGCTCAAGACTAATTAAGTATACTGGAATAACGAGTTACCTCATTGTTCATCTCCTAACTGGTGAGAAAAGAAGCTTCTAGTGTACTCCCCTCTGATAGAATAACCTGCATAAAGCAAATGTGCTTTCAGTGCTCGTTTCCTAACGCTGGTCATGATGTAGACCAATTTCTTCTTCACGTGAGAAGAGGCTGCAGGTAACAAAGTGTCGTGCCTGGGGACGCGTGCTGATGCAGTGCCGTATGGGTCGATGGGTTTGTTCTGGAAGGCAGTAGTTCAGGGTGAGGTGCTTGAGGGCTGTTCAGTAAGCATGGCAAGCTGGAAAGTTACTACATGGAAACACTCTGCTTCCTGGTCACTTCTGTAATCGTCCCAACTTGTGGAGTCCCCGAGGGAATACTGAATTTCCCAACAAAGGCCGTGGTGCCTGTCTCCCAGTCCTCATCTGGGAAGATGCAGGTGGAACGGAAGCACGGTGAGCAATGATCTCTGTATCTCTCCTTTCCAGGAGTCCCACCAGAAGGTCCAAGTGCAGAACCTGATTGTGTCCTGCCTACTGGCAGACACCCGGTCTCTCATTTCAACAACACGTGGTCTGGGATAGTCAGGAGAGCATGGAGGGAGCACAGAGAGCTTTCTGAGCTTGGAGAATGCCAATTAGGCTGACCTCTGGCTGCAGTGAGTATTGGTGTGTGGCCAGAAAGAGAAGATTGAACAAAAGATGCATTTGAGCCACTGCTGAGTCCTAGAGAACATTTCAAGAAAGTTTTTCATGCAAATTTTGACATTTTTCTGTGGATTTGTGTACCTTTTGGGATTTCTTAAAATAATGTGTGATTCATTCTGGTAACCTCTATCTTATGTAAGTCTTAGATTGGTGCTTGACAGCTCCACCACCTCTAGTGATAAAGTAGTTCTCTGCTTTTGTTCTCGATGGGCATTCAGGGTTAGCTTCCAGTTTTAGGTGCTTTCACTGTAGGTGCCTGTGTTGCTGGGGTGAGGTTGATTTTTTTTTTCTTTTTGTTTTTTTTACCTTAAATCTCAATGGTTTAATTTCACATGTTGCTATCGTCTCATTGTTGAAAAATATAAATGCACAATTCAATCTCCTGAGTTACTTGTGTTAGTGTTAAACGAACCAGATAAATTGGGACGAACTCCACGGTTAAAAATCAGGTATTCAAAGTAAGAAATTGGAACATGTGCTTAAACATTGAGGGGAAAAACAAACAGCTAGAGATAAATACCACTAAACATACATGAGTGCTCTTTGAAATAGATTTTACAAATGTATGGTAATGCATAACATAAAGTGGCACTCGTGTTTTAAATTTGGAGGGATGTGCTTGTTCCTGAAGAGTTAATCTGTAAGCCAAACGTGGGGCTCCTGAAGTAGGTTTAAGTGGGCTGTTTGGGAGACTTGGTGCTCATCGTGATGATCTGCTGGGCATTAAGGAGGCCGCACCGACCGTCAGCCCGCCAGACCTCGCGGTGTCTCAGCACGTGGACGCAGCCGAGTGCCCCGACACACCGGGCTGGTGAGCGTGCGTAGCAGAAGGTGGGTCAGGGCCTGACCAGGAGTGGAGCTGGGGACGAGGGCCAAGTCGCAGCATCACAGATTACTTAGCTGTAGTCTGAAACAGCAAGCAAACATACAAAACCACAATAGGAAATGGAAGCAAAATTCACAAGCCCAGTTTTTCCTTCTGATACACATGCACTCGGCTTCTGAGTGGATCCCAGTCTTTCTAATTAAATGGGCTTCCACTTGCTCCTCTGCTGGAGGCGGTTTTGTTTGACTAACAGAACAGAAGGTTAATCATAGAAATTCACCATCTCACGCCATTCGGCAGGAGGAGAGAGTAGGTAGCTCCTTGTTGTAGCTGCTTGGCTGCTGTCGGGGCTGGCTGTATGGGGTATGAACCAGCCCCTGGGGTGTGCTTTCCGTGCTCCTGTTTTAGGGGAAGCCCGTGGCTCCAGTGATGGGTAGGTGAGCTGTGTGCCGGGTCCTCAGTGCTTCTTGGGGGCTGCAGGAACTGCAGCAGCCGTGCAAGTCCCTGCCCCGTGAGGAAGGAGCTGTGATTGTGCCTGGCTAACGTGTGTCTATGATTAAAACACAGAGCAGCGGAGTTCCTAATGAGATCATGGCATACTTGGAAGCAGGTGGATCAAAGTTTGTCTTAATGCCATGTTAATAAGATCTTCCTTAATTCCTTGTATAAATTTACCTGGTAATTATAAGTTAGCAACTATAATTCTCTTGGACAGACTGTTGGTTATGTTTTCCTTATCTCCGTGTTGTAAGGAATGGTTTGTACCTGAAGCAACAGAACTTCATCTCTGCAAATGGCCCATGTTTATGGTTACACTTGCAATAAAAAATAATTGCAACTCTGAAGAGACACGCTCAGAGTATTAAACGCAAAAGTCTCTTTCTCTATGACTTGTTTTCTTCGGGGGGCTCTGAAATTCCCGTTGCTTAAGAGAGTCGCCCAGCTGGCCTGAGCCGTGGGGAGCTGCCGCAGCACGAGGATGCCGCTTTCCTCGCCTCCGCTGCACCAGTGCTGTCGCTCTCTCGACAGGCAGAGCCCGCAGAAGCATGGGACCTGCCTGTTGTTTGAGCTTTGCCATGCTGAAAGGACAATTAATTGCTTGAGATTAGACTGGAAACCCTTTAAAATATTTGTTTTGGCAAAGCAAAAAAGTTGTAATTGAGTAAAAGATTTCATCCCACTTAATTTTTTGTCTGTTTTCCAGGAGTTCTGAAACGTTCCCTAGAAGTAAATTTGGAGTAGTTACTCAGCTAAACATTCTTTTCTGGTTCATACTTTTGGTTGGTTGGTTGGTTTTGGTTTTTTGAAAGTCAGGTGCTTTGTTTTCCATTTTTTCTCCTAACAGAAAAAATACTGCAAATTCAGCATGAATGCTTAATCTGGCAACTGCCCTTTTCACACACGTTGTCTCCTCATTGTAGTTACTGTTCTTGGATAGCTCCTTGGTCTGTAAGGGCAGGTGACGTTAGGAAAGCTGTCTTGCTTCTCAGCTGCTTCTGCCAAAAATGTGGAGATTGAACTCAACGTAGATTGTGTTGAGGGGGGTTCTCCTGTTGGGGTGGATGGGTTGTGTGGTAGGGGCACTTTCTTTTTGTTTTCTTCATTTTTAAGAGTATGTATGTAAACTTAAATGCATGATGTCTCGAGCATTGTGAATTGCAATTCCTGCAGTAATGTTTTTTTTTTAACCTGTCCCTGATGCTGAATGTCTGATCAGTTGGCCATTGCCACTGACAATCCGTTTGTGCCCACACCAGCTGTTCCTCAATTGCTTGTAACAAGATGCAAAATTCCTGCTGATCTGCGCATCTGACACTGTAGAGGTGAAGAGTTTTAAGGGTCCCCATAATTACGTTGTTGGTAACAAAACTGACAGTGTGTCCCCTCTAACACCACTGTATCCCTGAAAATGCCATGTCCTGTGGTAGGGGCAGGCTGTGTAAAAGGGACAAGTGCTGGTGGTGGCCATAAAGTGAATAAAACCAGCACTGTGGTCTCTCCAGGCCTTCCTTCCCCACTCCTCTCTGTTGGGAGGATGCCGCAGCGATAATACGATGAAAGTATGGAGATGTATTCAGGTAGCTTGTTTATACAAAGTGAAGATGCACATAAATCCGCCAGCTGAGTGATTCAGACCTGTCAAGTCTCATGCATTATGCACAGGACTTATTCAATTAGTCCCTGCCACCGTGACTATAACTCATGCCCTCGCCAAGGCGGTGCCGAGGCCTCTCTCCCACTCGGTGATCTCGAGCGGCTCCGTGGTCGTACGCGGGGTCTGCTACTGGGCAGTGGGAGGCTGCAGCGCCATGCAGCCCAAGGGAAGCCCCCAGCTTGGAGTTTCATGCCCTGGATTCGAGCAAATCGAGATGGCAAAGGACTTGCAGAGACCTGGATTTGTCAGGGAAGCGTAATCTGCAAATACAAGACCAAAGCTGTTGAATCTGTTGGTTTAAATATGTTGTAATAAACACGAAATAATTGCATGCCATTAGTATACGCAGGGCTGAGGCTTATTTTACAATCAATATATAACTTATCACACATTATTTAAGCATGGGTTAGTATTTGCAGGCCTGCTTTGTTTCAAGGAGCGTATCGCAAGCTTGCGGATCGGAGAGGTGGGACGCGCTGCCCAAGTCTGAACAAAATGCTCACCTCTGCCTTGGTGCCTGGGATTGCGCGCAGCTTTCCTCCTGGGTTTCAGTGATTTGGAAGACCTGGTAACTGGGGTAGAGGGGTGGGGAGCAGAACAGCTTTCTGCGAGTCATCGGGGTTTGCTTTTGTGCTTTTTACCATCTTTTTTTGGTGCATTAGCATCCCTCAGGGCTTTACGGCGGTTTCCTAACGCAGCTCACCCGAAACCCGCCGCAGCGTCCCCCCAGCCCCTGTCCGTGCCCTCACCGCTCCCTCCTTTGTGTCTCCGGCAGCCATGCACCTGCTCGGGCTCAACTGGCAGCTCCAGCCCGCCGACGGGCACACCTTCAACAACGGCATGAGGCCGGGCCTGCCGGGCGCGGAGGATGCAGCGACGATGCCATCTGGAGGCAGAGGTGAGCTGGCGGCGGCAGCCCTCCCGCTCCGGGCTCCCAGCTTCGTCCTCCGGGCGGTTTTTAGGACGTGCTCTCCCACCGAGGTGCGTGCGAAATCTTTTTAAGGCTGTTCTTAGAGCTTCTGGCAGTTTGCTGCCCGACACAGCTGTTCTTGCTCTGTCCCTCCGGGCACGAGCGCATAAAATCCTGTGAGTCCGAGAGCCTCCTCTGCCAATGCAGTGCTGCTCCCTGCGATGCTAATGGAGAAGGGCTCAGTCAAAAATCCAGGTACATTTTACTGGGTGCGATATGTCCTGTTGCCAGGTGCAGATCTCCAAGGAAGAAAAAAAGCGTGACTTGGTGGGAGAAGCACCGAGTACTGCCTGGGAGAGGTCGAGAACCTACAACCAGGACAAAATCCCTCTTTTGGTTTCCTTTTTTTTTTCTTTTCTCAGCTGTAATTGTAAAGAAAGGACATCAAGGACAGCAGAACTTGACCCACTGTAAATAACCTGCCCCGTGATTTTAGTATGAGCAAAGTAGGAAACTTTTTTCTTCTTCTTTTCTCCTTTTTTTTTCTTTTTTTCCTGAATGAAAACTATGTGCTAGTAGAGAATTAAGAGACAGGGCAATCAGAAGAATGAGGAAAAATCTGGAAGCAAGTACTTCCTTAAACTAAAATATATATATTAAAAACCAAGAAATTTTGTTTTCGTGAAAAATATTTTAATAATTTAAATTGAATGCTTTTTAACAATGGGGTTGAGGTCTTTGCTTTGCTACATAGCAATAAGGGTTCCCCTGGCTACTACTGGAATAGCAGCAGTAAGAAGACAGAACATAACCTTTCTGTTACACAAAGCCCCTCACAGGCCTTGGTGTGCTGTGCGGGTGGGATGGGGTGGCTGAAGCAGGAGAGAAGAGCGCTTGGTATTGGTCAGCAGAAGAGTTTTGTTTAGAGCTGAGCATCGTCTTGCTTTCAGGACCTGTGTTTTGTTTGCTGGTTGCTGAAGCAGGTGTGAAGTTGCTGAACAAGTGGTGAAACAGGATAGTTGCATCGGGTGCATTGGAAGAATTTCAGTTAAGGTAGTGTTGGGAGGAAAGGCAAGTTCAGTTCTTTGGTGTACCTGGTCCTTTTATGTATTATAGATTTGCTTTCATTTTCAATAAATAATGCTGCTGCACCTCTGCATCTTTATGTTTTCTGTGGAGGGCCTAATTTCAGCTTCCTTCTTTTGTTGAAATTCACCATCCTAGTCATGGCAAAACACGTGATTTTCAGGCAGTGGCTTGTTGGCTTGGCTTCCATCTGACTGACCGTAGGTCACAGTGGACGAACAGCACTGTTACAAGGCATGACATTTATACTACTGCTGAACCTCTTCCAGACTGTGCACAGGTGAGAGACCCTATGGTTTTAGGCAGGAACCTGAAGTGTTCAGGACTTCAATTATGGTCACTTAGCAGACAACTGCAGTGTTTAGCACATTTCCAAATTCCCTCCCCTGCAGCTTTTTGTTGCCATCTCTGTGCAAATATAGGGCAGCAGAACTGTTGAATTGGAATGTGCTCATCTGCCTGGGGCACTTCAGTGCAAATTCTGGCAGTGTATCCCAACCCTGCTCTAATTAGCTTTGCACATGAGAAGAGGTTGCAGTGCTGCCTGTTTGGGGAGCGGTAACCTCCTGTAGAGGAGACAAGGAGACAGAACCGCTGGTTATGTCTTAAATTGCCACAGTTAAGTTTCATCAGAGTGTGTTGGAAAAGTGTTCTTCTGACATTTTGTAGAGGATTGCTGAAAAGTTGATAATTTTGGAGAAGGAGAGCAATATTTAGGCAAATAATCTTCCACAATGGAATAATATGAATGACAGGCTTGGATGAACACAAGGAATGTCTAAAACAGAAATTCTCATTGCAGCTGCTTTTTTTTTTTTTTTTTTTTTTTTCCCTACCTCACCATTGCTTTTATTACATTCAAGTTAATATTGCTATCCCAGCAGTTTTTAGGAAAGCCTCTGACAGCTTTTAACACAACAACCATTTTCAGGGCTCTGGCTGTGGAGAGTGACCTTTCTATAATTGACACAGCTCAGGATGAAGCCATTCTTTTCAAAACATGGGTCTCCCAAAGAAACCTTTAACCCCTAGACTGAAAACGGCCACTTAAACACAAGCTGTGCCTACTCAGCAAGTAAGGCATTTTAAAGTAGAGCAATTTGGAAGAAGAAGAAAAAAAAAAAAAAAAAAAGACATATTTCAATTTGATCTGCTTGTTCCTTATTAAAAGACTGAATTCTGGTAAGAAATAATAAGAATGCAACACAAGGAAAATGTAAAATACTACTTTATTAAGTTTACTAATACTAATACTAATACTAAGTTTACTAATACTAATACTTTATTAGTATTTTAAATATAAAATACTACAATATTACTGTGTTTTCCTATCTGAATAAAATAGGAATCACTATTAACACAATTGCAGGTTTTTTGTAATTCCATGCTACATCTTGCTGATACTGGGGATGTCTGAAAGGAACGGGCAAGTGCAATGGGCAGAAAAATCCTCAGTTCTGCTGTAAAACTGCAAGTGAAGTCTACCATGCTCTGACTGTAAACAAAGCACGTTACCTTTTTTTGCCTTTAGCCTCTCAAAGTTGTGCTGAACTAGAGATTTATTTAATTGACAAAAATAAATAAAATTTCATTTCTTAATAAAAGTGGCAAGGTAGGATTCTTTCATAGTGCATTATAAAAACAAAAGTTGGCACTGCCGTTGAATTGCTAGTGACGAGATAAATAATGATGTTAAAAAAATAATAATATCCAAGATTGAAGCCCAGTGGTCTGTTACAGTTACTTAAGGATAGTATTAGAATTTTGGTGTAATAAATCTAGATGAGGAAAAAGAATAATAGCATGTTTGGGAATAATTGTTTGTTCACAAACAAGTGAACTAGATGACCTTATGGCGTTTTTAGATGCCTAATTTATGTTAGTGTATGCCAAGACTGCATTCTAAATTTAAAGTTATGTAGTAGGCTAGACCCGTATTTCCATAAAATATGTGACTAGCTATGTGCAGTTTCCTTTCTAATTGACAGAATATACTATAAAATCAACTTTAATCATTTCAGAGGACACCTAAGATAAAGTGCTGTTCACGTGAAAATATCCAAACTAGCTCCAGCTGGAAACCTGAGTAAAGAATACTTCAGTGTAGAGATTTTTCTTTTTTGTTTGACATATTTTCCTTGATGTTTTCACAAATTCAGCAGATTTTCTGCTACTTAATAAATAAATAAATAAATAAATAAATTGATTTGCTGTTTTTAAACTTAATGATTCACTAAATGAAGGTTCCACAAAGCTGAAAAGCACAGTAAATACTGTGGTCTTTGATCCTAGAAACTAGCTTTTGAAAAGCCACAAAAGACAATTATGGGCAAGGATTGTGGATCTGAAAGATCATTCTGGTTACTGTAAATACACTGATTAATTGGAAAAGGTAGATTTGAGTCCGTATTCTGATAACATAATCCAGTGCATGTGTCTCTTTGGACCAGCCAGCTTGATCCAGGTTTGTGCTCAGCTTATGAGATCTTTACTAAGTCTATCACAGCATGTGGATTTCAAAAATACAATTACAGTTAATGAAAAATACTAGTTTCCAGTTATCTAATTCAGCATATGTAATGGCAATAATAAAATGAAGAAATTTAAATTTGCAGTTAAATTTTACACTATTTGCTGTGGGTTGGTGTAAAATTACTTCCTTGAGATGAATGCCTAAAATCCATTCAATTTAGGGAGGGGAAATATGGAATTCTACTAATGTGGCAGAAATTTGCTTTGAATAGATATGGAAAGCTGAACTCTTGTCGTCATTGTGAAGCTGTAACGATTGTCTTCAGCTCTGTCCAAATTATGTTGAGGGAGAGGTGCCTTTCCCTCTTCCTGTTGCTGCAGTTTCTAGTCACACTTCAGTTTGCACACAGCAATGTTTTTCTAATGGTTCAGACACTTTATTATCAAAGCAGCAGACAGGCAGCATTAAAGGAATAAGAAATACATTAAATAGGAATAGTTGCCACTCTTACATATTGATGAGCTGGGGTTCAGGTGCAGATAGATTAGGCCCTGTCTTGAATGCCAGGAACACTGATGCTGAAACCTGGAAACCAAGTCATTCTCATCAGGTGGTGTAAGGACGCAGTACCAAATGGAGGGACGTCAGTGGTGTGTTGATAAAAATATTAAAAAAAAAAAAAAAAGTCCTCAAACCTCATTAGTAATGTAAGCAACACAACTCTTTTGGTTTCTACAATTTCCTTTCAGACGCCTTGAAACAGATGATCAAAATGTAATGACAATCAATGTATTTTAAATGTCACTTCCGTTATGTTCACTCAATTTAATCAAGACATGCCATCATTTTCCAGGTGGATTAATCTTATTAAGTAGTTATGCGGCTAATGTAATGTAGCTCTTAATTAACATGTTAGCAAGCAGAAATAGAAATATGGACCCTATGAAGGGTGGCAGCTGTGGCCTTCTGACAATACACCGGGGTCCTCCAGGGCTGTCTTAGCAGGAGCCAAGTATTTGACTAAGTTCATTAGAACAGAGGAGGAGGTATTTTAACTTACTGTGGTTGTGTTGATAGCGATAGTATGAATCGCTGTGTTCAGAGCTACTTAGTGAACTGCATAAACCATCAGAGATGATTGTTATGGTGATGCAGAAATTCATGCTGGTATGTATTTGTTCTTTGTTAAATGCTGTGAACTAACAGATCTCAATTTCATTTCAATTCTAATTCACTTTTGGTTCTGAAAACAGCAAATCGTGTGAACCTATACCCACAGGAATGTGAAAATGTGCCTACATTTTTAGGTGTGTCCAGATCATAAAGAAATACATATTTTAATTCCACTTGCAGGGTCAGATTTGACTGACTCTTTGACTGCAGCTGAGCCAGAGCAGTGGTCTTAAGCTGATGGTCCCTTCGCAGAATTTCTTTATTTTCACCACAATAGAAATATGGAATATTGGCCGACAAACCTGAGTCATGGATTTTGTTTCAGAAGCTGTTTTGCTGGACCTCTGAAAGCTCATACAAATTCAGAAACTTCCTTTCTTCTCACTTCACTAAATAGAGCTCGTTATTACCTCAGCATCTTCACCGTAACTGAAGTTCAAGATGTGTCATAGCAGCTTCTCCAGACCCTCATTTCTGGGCTTTTTACTTTATTATAGCTCTGGGAATTTGTTTTGCATCAGCAGTCAATCTACTTTACACATTTCAAAAAAGCACCTATGTTTCACTTTGCTACTCCGGCACTTAGGTATTAGTAGTAGATATTTTGAAGTCCACAGAGGGATTGATAACTGAGATAATAGTGCATAACACTGAATTTTCCACTGGAGAAATGCATACAGAAAAGACATTTTCTACTTTTTAAAAAATTATTTATTTTTAATTATTTTCCTTTCTGAAACAACAAGAAATGCCTGATTATATGAATGAATAGCAAATTGACCCAAAGAAAAAAAAATGAGTCATTGAAAACCACAGTAATTATTATGCTTTGGTTGGTGGTGGTGGTGGGTTTTTTTATTATTTTATTTTGTTTTGTTTCAAAAAGTCAGTGGATTGTATTTGTTTTATATTGAATGGCTTTCTTTACACAGCTATATCGTAAATTTCTTTGGAATTCTGAGTCAATTGTAAAAATTCATAACTATCTAACAACAGACCATTACATTAGATCAAAAGATAAGGAAAGTCATGTCTGCAGCAGAGATTTATAAGAAATAGGTACAGGAAAAGAAGTGAAGGAGAATGCTCTTTAACCAATAATTGTGATATTTATTCCTCGTATTTAATTTGTGGCTGTGCAGCTGATCTTGGTAGTTCATTATGGGTCCATTGGGATGGCTATTCAGGTAGATATTTTTCCAGCAAGGTATCAAGACACTTCACAGTCAGCACTGCTCGGTGCATAGTCAAAGTGCTGAAGTTAATTGCTGTTTCAGTGGGATGTCTGTAGTGTAACGCTGGTGGTAGCCAGGTTTAATTTTTATTTTCTAATTTTGACTACGGTATGGGAGAGGAGTCTCTAATACCAAGTGTATCTGGTTTCAGTGTAGATACAGTTCTGCCTGCATAGCCGTCACTGCTTGATGTTACTGACATGAAAGGCTGAGTGGGCATGTTGTACCAGCTGCCACCTTGAAGCCGACCTCCAGCTCCAAGATGAGGCCAGCTGACAAGTGGGGGAGTTTGCCTTGCTGTTGTCATGTATTGCCTGCTTGATAGCTTCAAAGGCAAATACACTCGAGTGCTGAAACAGTCTTTTCAAATGTATATGCCAAAATAGTAATTCAACTGGGTAAATAACACAGCAGTTTAAATGAGTAAGTGTTATTTAGTTGATAAATATATGTTTGACTGAGAGATTGAAATGGCTCCCCTGGGTAAAAAGAAGAAGTATGCTTTTAAAACTCTCTTTTGCAGATGTTTATAGAGAGGAAATCATGGGGAGGAATCAAATATCCATAGGGATGAGATAAACAAACAAAACTCGAAGACAGCCACCCACAGCAGAAGTAATGGTTTTGTGTTTTATTTGCTCACCGTAGTATGAGTTCTTTGGATTAGTCTTTCTTCCCAGATTTGTCAGTTTGTCACATCTGTAACTTCACTTAACTGCAGTTTATGTTCTTTGAATGTGATCTGCAGCGGTCCATCAAAATGGAAAAGGTTCCAAAAATAGCTGGAGGGAGTGAATCAGGTGGAAAGATGCATTTTCTGCATTAAGAGGTGAAGACGGAAGGAAGCTATAAAAGAAGTTTACTTTAGGAGTCTCTAGAGACAAAGTTTATAAGTGAAGCTGTTAGTGGGGGGGAAAAAAAAAAAAAAAAAAAAAAGCTATTGGAAATATAAAGCTAGGTGTTCTGCTTTTTAAGTGAAAGTAAATTTAAGCCTATTGTCTGAGAACTGATTGAGTTTTCATGTGTACTTTGCATTTCATTTCTGTATTTCCAACTTGTGGAGGAAGGAACATTGAAGAGATCAGTGTCAAGACCCTTCCTGTAGTATTTTTTTATGTGGCTGCTGTGCACTACTCTTCAAGGTGAGAGTTTTTAATAAATCATTATTAATATTTCAGTTTTACAATAGTCACCAGAGAACATCGAGATCATGAGTGGCTCAGGCTGTGACAAAGCAAGGAGCAGTACCAAGATGCTCTTCCAGGTTCTGTGTTTCGTCATAATGGGAGAGTAATTCAGCATGAAGTTATGAGAATATAATTCAATAATGCATAGTTTTAGAGCTCTGCTTGCTTCCTGGACTTAAACCTTTACAAAAAGTTAGTTGAAAATATAAAACTCCTATTTTAGCAGGACTTAAAGCATTTCTAAGTCATGTTATTCAGCATTATAACCTAGAGCCATAGAAACAAGATGTGTTACATTCTTGCAACTAAAAATAAGGGACCCTTTCACATGCCAGAGACAAGGCAGCAGCCAAGCTTTTCATACACATGGCATGGGTGCAGGGCAGAGATATGCCATACTAGAAAAAATAAAGACTTAAAGATAAGGGGTCATTTATGTTAAGTATGTCTTTATCACACATCTATGACTTGATGCTCATCTAACACACTCTTAAAATCCTCTACTGCATTGAACTTCTCTAGCTGTCGCAATTCCTTTCCTAAGCAGAGTTTCCTGAGCCATATTCTAGAAGGAGTGGTTTGGGGAACTGGAAAATAGGTCATTTATGTACTAGAGGAAGAAAAGTACATCTATGGGGAGATGCTTGCTAAAATAATTCCAAATTGAACTGGGTTATTTCAGCAATAGTAACCTCAATCATGTTTTTAGGTTGATTACATAAATTCATGTGCCTTATCTGCTGTTTTCACCAAATTTTAAGATAGTAACTTCATAACTTCAATGAGAAAATACAAAAATGGTTCCCCTAATGGTTTTAAGGGAAAGTTTGATATTTGGTAGGTTGTTTACCTGTGAGGTGCACACTGAAGTAGTAGGACTGTAATGCTGGTTCTCTTGATGGTTGGAATATTCTGTTTTTAGCTGAGTTGATGTATTTGAGGGTTGCATATTCCTACAGACACCTTTCTCAGCTGTACAAAACAGAATTTTGGAAGAACAAAGGAGGCTAAGGCTGTGTTCATCCAGAAGTACTAAAACTTGAGCCTCCATTGAAGATCTGTCTCTTAGTAGCGGTAGGAATTCAATTTATTTGCCAAGTAACTCTAGGGAATATATATTTAGTTGACTTCAAAGCAATATTGTTAGCAAAAGTTAATGGTGGTGTTTTGGGGCTGCTTTAACAGCCAGTGAAGCCATAAACTCCAGCAGAGACTATGGTGCATGCTTGGAGAACTTTTTGCACATGGATAAAAGTGAGGTTGAATGGCTGAAGCAATATGCAGTATTAATCTCTATTTAGTGTAGAATAGAAAAAAAAAAAAAAAAAAAAAAAGGCTTGAGTCAAAACTCTGTAAATCAGATGTATGCATGACGTCATTCAACCCCATTGAAAAATATATAATTCAGATAATTAATTGGTGAGTGGACAGAGGGTACTGGAAGAGGCACCAGTGTACTGATCTTCTCACCTTTATTCCTTATACAGCTTTTATCATAATAGTAATGCCTACTGTAATACTTCCTGGAAATAGCTTTTTCTTTGAATGTTTCACTGTGAATTTATTGCTCCTGAAGAACAAAATTCTTTAGAATGAGTCAAGGAGTCTGTTCACAGATTATATACAGTTGATGTTCATTTAAGTATGTACAGTCTGCTTCCAAAGGAATAATTTACAGAACACATTTCAAGAGCATGGGAAAAAAATATTGCTTTGACTTGGAATCATGATGTGCAGTAGTGTGATGCACTGAAAGGAGAAGAAGGAGCTTCAAATTTTAGTTTGACTTCCAGTTCCGTAAGTGATCCCAGTGCAGCCTTCAAGAGCTGCTTTCGTGTGTTCTGCATCTGTTTTCCTACCCACCTAGGTTTGGAGTAATTTAAATTCTAGTGTGATGGTGCCTGACTTCACAGAGATAGGGACTTTGAAATATCCTCCGTTGCAGGAATCAATTAAAATAAAATCATGTAGTTTTCATGAAACGTTACGTGTTTGGCTCTGGTTGATGTGTCTGCAGTTCTAACTTACCAAAACCTGTACAGCAGTTGGTATTCAGAGCATTCTTTTACCATTTCAGGACACTGCCAACATAATATCTGTTTCATTATGTACAAGTATAAGTGCTGCTAACGCAGATAATTTGGAATCTAAAATTGAAACCATGCTATTGCAGCTCTCTCAATTAAAGATAGTCAAGACAGAAAAGTTATTGTGTATTTACCTGCTGGAATAATATGTCATTCTGAGCCATCCTGTTACATTCATACAGTGCTGGAAAACATTTCAGCAGTAACTCACCACTGATTGAAAATAGCATTACACCATAAAAAAATATTAAGGAAACGGTTGAGCTTTTAACAAATACTGTCAAGTTGTATTATAGGTATCAGTACCATCCAGTGTGTGTTAACATACACACCGTGAGATTGGCATGATAGCTTCAGACTTCTGTGGTGGTAACAGAAATTTCTATGTTTTTCTGAACATAATCAAAAGACATAATCAAACTTTGCTGCATACTGTAGCTTGAAAATACTCCATATGTAAATTATGTGTAGCCTCAGAACCATCCTGTTCAGCTGCCAAACAGAAGAGATTTGCACCATGTTTTAAAGGCTATTTCATGGGCTAGAAGCTAGAGTGCTCAGCCAGAAGGGCCTCGTGTCTTGACTTCTATAATGCATTCTGAAGAACCATCAAATGATAGATTTTAACCAACCCAGCAAACCTGTGTGGGAAGAGGGAGGCCTGTAGACAGTCTCTCTGCTTCAGGCAGAGAGGACCTAAAAGCAGCAACTTGAGATGTACTAACTTTCTTAAAAGAGTGAGAAGGTGCATGATAGAGTACAGACACTGTCCTCTAAATCCTTTTCTGTGCATTTCATTTCTTCAATAAACTCTCTTGTCTATGACCCAGGGCTTAATGGACTACTTTACTATATAAAGCAGTAGTAATGAATATTTGCAATCAGTTCATTCAGACTGAAATTATAACTTCAGTTCACCTTTTTGATATTTATATATATGTGTGTGTGTGTATGTGTGTTGCATAGAAGGTTCAGCTGAAAAGAGCACAAGAAAATTTGTATGTGCTTGATTGACTCAACTGTTCATGTATTTGGTCAGTAAAGAGTAGTCATGGAATTCAAAGCTTGGAGGGATTAGAAGATTGCAGGTGCTCCACAGAAAAAGGGTCAAAGCTACCTTTATTTATATATACGGGACAAATTCTTACATACTGTTCGAAACAGCAAACAGATTGCATCAGAATAAGAAAGTCACAGTTTTATTATAAATGGCATCATTGGTACAGATATTCACCTTGAATGGCACTACTAAAAATGCCTGTATTAAGAGCAGTTATCTCACTTGTTTGTTTTTCATTTTATAGGACCATGGGTAACTAGGAATAGCAGCATAGATAGTGGAGAAACAGAAGTTGGCCGCAAGGTCACCCAGGAAGTGCCCCCTGGAGTCTTTTGGCGGTCTCAGATCCATATCAACCAGCCACAGTTCCTGAAGTTCAACATATCCTTAGGGAAGGATGCTCTTTTTGGTGTTTATATAAGAAGAGGACTCCCACCATCTCATGCCCAGGTACTTTATCTATGTATTTCTTAGCTTTAAATGTGAAAATGCAAAAGTTTGGAGAATCTATATTACATTTATGTTTGAGCTTATGGAGCTTAAGTTTAGGGATTCTGTGCAGTATGCTGGGAATTACTTAATTTGTGATATTTGCTCTGGTATTAAGATTTCTAGGTTATTACGTACCCTAACAGAACATCGATGAAAGAAATAACCAAGGATGATGTTCTTGCTGGTTAGGCTTTTCAAATAACTTTCAGTTTGGCACTCGAGGTTTTAAATCCCTGAGGAAATCATGGCATCAATTGCAGTAAATTTATCCAGTTATGCACCAGTCAGAAATGATCAATGGAGATGGTCAAATTCACAGCATCAAAGCATGGTATACAGCTGGAATGAATGTACAGCTAGATATGATAACACATACTTTTCTGGGTTTACTTCATAGAACTTTCAAACTCCACATCCTGGTGAAATGGCATTTGGTGGGCATGCAAAAAACTTTGGCATCAGTGCTACCCAGCCGTATTAGAGGACAAAATGCAGTGGTCATGTCTGGAAGGCTTTTATTTTACTACTCTTCCCTCAAAGGTGGTATTAAGGTATAATGTGTCATTTAGACATTGAGCAAGTCTTTTGGTTGGGAAACGCAGTTCTTTATTTCTAACCAGCTACAGAATTGAAAGCTCAGCAACAACACTTTTTTTTTCACTAACCCTGTAGTACCGAGCTAAGGGCTGTAGGTAAAGATAGTTTGAAAGTTAGTGGGGCCAAATTTATGTATTGTTTTCTTATAAAGTGGTGTTTGGATTTCTTTGTTGTAAGAATATGTAGACATTTTATTTAACAGAGAGAAAAAATAATGTATTGGAAGTTATTAATGTGAATGGAAAGAATCTTGTTTACTTAGATTAGAACTGTAATGAGAAATAATATTTTGCAGTTACACATACTAAAAGGAAAGAGCCTCCATTCTTTAGAAAGCAAGGGAAGGAGAAATAGGAACCAGCTTTTGGAAAGGAACCCTTCCTTCACACATATCCTTGCTACTGAAAATCAGTTCTTCATTCAAAAATTGACACCTAAACTTCAGTGCTTTATTTAGGATATGAATTCCAAAGATCAAATGTAGAACTCCAGGCTCCCTTTTGGGAGAGCCCTCTTTAACGTTGATAGATGCCTTGCCCTGATTTGCAAAGAACTGATGCTATGTTTTCATTTGGAAAGCAGACTGCAGTTACATAAATGGTTAAGCTAAAAGCAGAGAGGCTTCAACACAACTGCGGTGCCATACAGAGAAAGTATGTTCATAGTGCCTGCAAGAGACACCAGCCCTGAGAGAACTGTGTCCATGTGCAGGCGCAAACTCATGGTACCAAGTGTGAAGCAATGAACTTTCTGTGGAAAGTACACGTATGGAACCAAGTTTTGCATCTGTTTCCCAATGTGAAGTAAACTTGTGCATTGGATCATGCTCTTTGGTTGCTATTCTTGCCTATAGGCTGAATTGAAATCCAAAATCTTTAGGCTTATTTGGGTAAAATGAGAGAAGAGATTTACAAGGGTTTGTGACCTCTACTTTTAAGAATTTGTGAACAGGTAGCTTTATGATTATCGAAAATCCATTGACTTCTTGTACACTGTTATGAAGTGTTCTTTGAGTTATTCAATATCTTTGTATATCTGATGCCCAGATATATCTGACTGGTAAGAAATAAAGACCAGCAGACCCCACAAATCAAGGAGGAATGGCAAGAGGTTATTTTTCTGTATAGCTAGGGGCTAGCATACAACATCCTGAAGTTCCGTACAGTAATTAGGTAGACTGGGAAAATTGTAATGGATTGTTGAATAATTTTCAGTCATTTTCAGATATCCATGCATTGTAGAAGATACCCGCAGAGAATATGTTCCACGGTTGGGGCCTTTCTTGAGAGTGTTTTGATTTTGGCACTTGCATTTCAATATCTTGTCTTGGGGATGAGATTCTGTCTATGGACCTTTGACTGTACCAGTGAGGTTAACAGCATATTTCATTGAGCATTAATTCATTTAATCTGAATTTTTGCACTCTCTTTCCATATCATTCCACCGTGGAAGAAAAAAAATAATAAAGGAATTTAGTTGAGGAAAACAAACAAACAAAGTGAAAATGATTCAGCCAAAACTCCAAAATGATTGTCAAGATTTTCTGTAATTGCAAGTTAATTATAATTGTCTGACTTTCATATGATAGAGGTATGCCTGTATCTCCTATAAGAAATCCACTTAGAAGTAACTGATAGTACAAGACATTTTTTAAAATTGAAAATTAACTTTAATTTGTATTGCACTGTGATCAGCTGTATTGGTTCTAGATTTCACTATGATGTTCTCATCTAAGAGGCTATGATCAAGCAGAGTTCTTTCCTTCACTAAACATTGTGTGCAGTGGATATAGATTTAATAACATTTCTGTTAAATAATTAGAAATATCAACTCTGTTTCCTACTGTGCTGGATTCCTCCTCGGACCACCTCTTTTCCAGTCTTTATTTAGTGGAAGCAATTCCATCACTCATCCATAGCTGGAGTTAATGAAATCCGCCAGTATAATCTGCAGAATTACTTCCCTGTATTTGTGCAGGGTCTTGATGCTTTTCAGTGGGGTAATGCAGCATAAGATTGCTGTATCAAAATCCAACCAAACTGCTAGCAAGAGAAATAATTTCAAGAAAAAGCAACGCAAGCTGTTACACACTGGAGTTGGGGAAAAGAAGGCTGGTTCTGACAAAAAGAAGCAGAGTGGGTTTGCGTGAATGACAATAGTCTGAAGTTGACACCAGACAATATTCTAAACCTGAAGTTTGAAATCCTTGTTTCTGCAAGTTAGGGACATGAGCTGTATAGCAGTGAACAACTTCACTTGACAGTTCATCACTGATCAGAGCTGATATGTCAAGCCAAGCAAAATCCTTTGTGGGAACAAGTCAATAATCAGCAAATTAGGTACATGATTAACATGAGACAACAAGATGCTGTTCCTGTCTGTGGGCCCTGCTGAGATTTAACCTTCTCTGTATTATTGCTTAGCAAATATTCCAAATGCCTGGTTTAGTCAGTCAAACTGATGTAGCTGTAAACTTCTCTAGAAGCCGAGTTCTGTGCCATGTGCATAGGGAATGGAGCTCTAGAGGAGAGATAAAAATGCACTTCTGAGTGGCAGGCAAACTAGAAGCAGAAGTACATTGCTTTCAAGTAAAATTCCTCCAATCTGTGCAGCATGAAGTGACTCTGCAGAGATTACAGCAATTACGACGTTACTACCCATTGTTCGAATATGCCAAACGATGCCTGAAATAAAGTAACCATATAGAAGCATCCCTATAATGCCTGGAGAAGGCAATGCAGGGAATCGTTTTGCCTTAATTTCCAGCAGAGTCTTTTATATTTATAAACTTTTCATATCAAAATGAAAACCATTTCTATGTAGAACTGTCTTTGCTTGAAACGGCTTGAGTATCTGGGGAACTTCAGTGTTTCCTGGCTTTTTGGCTGCTGCTGAAGCACATTCCCCAGTGCTCTGGTCACTTCAAAGCTATGTGACGGTGGCAGTGCTGTTGTAGTGAGCGCAGTGCTTCATTGTGCTGCTTCTGCTGTGTCA
This sequence comes from Oxyura jamaicensis, assembly GCF_011077185.1. Lineage (NCBI taxonomy): Eukaryota > Metazoa > Chordata > Aves > Anseriformes > Anatidae > Oxyura > Oxyura jamaicensis. The sequence continues at coordinate 3,999,490 of NC_048905.1, forward strand.
TGTTCAAGACGCACGTTTAAATGTTAAAACAAATTTCTTGGCTGTCGCAGTGGGTATCAGATGTTTCAGGGGTGTATTTTAATGAATAATTACCAACTGGATTTTAGGAAGAACTGATTTTAAAACACTTTGAAAACAAGTTTTCCTGACATATGTTTGATTTCTGCCTTCTTAGCTCTTAGAAGGCTTTGGCATAAACGTGAGTGCTAGCCACAATGCCAAACTGGCCTTTTTTTTTTTTTTTCTTCTTCTCCATTTGAAGATACATCCATTATTAAGACAAGAGCTCTGAGAAATCTTTCTTTCCAGTTTCTAATTTCAAAGACTGTAAGAGATGTTGTGGCGGCATGCAAGTAGATTCAAAAGTAAGAAAAAAAAATAAAGGTCACATGGATTGTGTTCCCACTCTTGACCCTGGCAATCTCTGTTTGCTTCACTGTGCTTTCACAACTAATCCACTTCCTGTAGGCAGCTGTTCTCAGTAGATCTGTGCTGTATGGGTGTCGTTTTGCAGTGTAGTCACTAGCATATATATGTAAAGTTCCCAAACTGTTTTTCTGACTCCCCATGGTTACTGGAAAAAGAAAATCCTTATTAGATTGTGAATAAAATGCATCAGAGGAGATAGGAAGCGCTGAAGGGAGAAATTATAAAAACAAATTGGCCAGAGAGAATTTAGCATGAAATTTAAGTTTGTAAATAACAGTATGCTTTGGTATGCTGTGTAGTAAAATAAATAAAGTAATGGAAAATGTGAACTTTGAATTTGTTTGGAGAAGTAGACTGGCAGGTCAGCTCTTTCTATGGAACTTTAATCATGTTAAGTACTGCCCCCTGCAAAACTGAACTCTGAAAATGCAGTCATTTGTGATTTTTAGTGCGTTTTGTTTATGGGAAGATTTTGTCATTCTTGTGCAACTTCCTGTATGAAGCCATAAAATGTAAAGGATAGTAAAATAAATAAATAAAAATGTCAATGAATCTTACAAATTACTTCAGAGATGTAGTTTGATTGCTGATAGATTCATTGCCTGATACATGTGATCTAGTTTGCTCTTCCTTAGCAGTTGTTTTGTTAGATTAAGAAGCCACTGTGTAGTTTTTTTAAAGATCATGAAAGTACTTACATTTGTTTCCTAGATGGGTCTTCTTGTCTGTACATATTTGTGAATGAGGAGCTTTAAAGCAAGAATGACATTTTTGGCACAGCGTTATACAACAGTAATTAATCATGCAAGTGGGGTAAATCACAAAACCAACAGGGCAGCAAGGAGTAAAACGATGTTCCAGCCAACTGTGTGAAGAAATCTTATCCAGTTATGAATTCACAGTACCTCCTCAGTAACCCATTGGTCAGGGATTTCAGGTTTTGGGGTACGTATACCCAGTATTTGCTGACACATTAAGGTTTGTACACCCAGGGAACCACTGCATTAACTTCCTTCATTTTTTCCTCAGCACTGAGGAATCCAAAGAGGGGATAAACATTTATTGTTATGTTCTATATCAGCTTGCACTGGTAATTCACAAGTCATAAGCTTATTGATGTTGAATCATTACACTTTTGCCTGACCATGAAATAGTTCTTCACGGTTTAATTAAGGAGGGTAATACCAGTCTCTGTAGAGTGTAGTTAAAACTGTAGCCTCATGGGGAGCCATGCCAAGGGACCTGTTTTCCCCGGGTCACACCTGTCGTTGTGAAAAGAGATTCTGCAGCTAAAACTACTTCAGGCAGTTTCAGCCTGAGTACTTACTATTCCCCTTCGATCTTGCCAACTGCTGAGCCTTCTCTACTATATGAGGTAGAATCAGCATCAAACAGAGGGGAGGCAGAGGAACCTGCCAGCACAAGCAGAGATGAACAGCATGTTGCCAGTGAGAAATGTCAGCTTTTATTGCTGCTTCCTTAGCTGACCCTTTGTGAACGATTGTTCTGAAGAGCAAGATTTCTTTTTCCCAAGATGTTGCCCAAGTAATAATGTTTCCCAAGGAGGTGATGAGTCTGTCCTTAACCTCTGACTGTTAGACAGTAGGTTTTAGTAATATTTCCAAATGTCATTGATTTAAGAGAGAGATACATGTGTGTTTGGCACCTCTGATGCTCTGAGAGTTACTGACGAGCCAGAATTCTCTACATCTCTGGCGTGCATTGGCTTAAATGCACTAATTACCGGAATTACCTTCTTTTGTGGAAATCCTGTGTGCAAAAAGGGCTCGATGAATGGCAATTAGGTATTAAATTTGGTGAAACTTTTCGTTTCACTTCTCTTACTTTTCCCCATGATTAAAGGAATAATGCACTTACTATGGCAATAGCCTTCAACATCAGTAGTCATGGGCTGAAATTCCTACTCTGTCCTGGATTTCCTTTGTGGCTGCTTATTGGTGTCATAGCACCACGTATTTAAAAGGAAGCCAATAGTACCTCCATCCTTTTCCCTGTGTACAGCCAAGTGTATCATGGACTCTATGGCTCATATTATAACTGCTACAAAATTTCAAAGTTCAGCTTTAGTAACCCAATTTGAAAAAGCTGTGTAGTAAGTCACTAACACGTTAAATCAGTCTATCTGTCTGTCTCTGCTAGCAAAAGGGAAAATCTTCATTATTTTATTGCGTATCGTGTATTATTTGCTAGGACTTGCTGCTAAGGAGTGGAATTCAGTTTACAAGACAGCCCTTTCAGATGTTTGGTCTCTGTAGGATGCAAAATGATGGTTTGGTTTTTACACTGAAATTGAGTGAAGGTGTAGGCTTTCTTAGAGCTGTCACGAGTGTGGGGCTAGCAAATATGTGCTAGTGATAACGGGAATGCAATGAAACCACTGGCCAGCAAGCACATATTGTTACAGTATTTAATTGAACACATACATCTTCCTTTAGGCATCTGTCTGCTCCTTGATAGATAAATATGTCTAAAGTAAGATGTATTTTCACAGGGGACTTGTTATACAGCTATCAAAAAATTAGATATATTGTTTTTGTTGTTTCTTAAGGACTTCCCTTAGATAGGGGCTATGAGAGCTGTAAGTTGAGCATAACATCAGCTTGAGAGCTCCAGAATCACAAACATTAAAGGCAGAAGGGAAAAAAGCCTGCTAGGACATCTAGTCCAGCTGCTTTGCTATGCAGAGTTATTCCCTATTGTAGATTAACCAATTTTTCTTCCAGCCTTGTTTAATTGTGTGATGCAGTGGCATCTCCACTGGGAGGCTATTACTGAGCTTAATAGATGGGAAGCTTATCTGACATTCATCTTAAATTTCTTTCCTTCTTTTTTTAGTTTCATGCCATTAATGGTGCCATCCCTCTTACACTCTAAATAATCACTTGCTCTGTTTGATCCCTTTTCCAAAGATTAATGTAATGTTCTACCTTACTTGGAAAGCATCCAAACAGAAATTCTGAATTTTCCTTAATAGAAGTTCAATTCCTTCAGCCACCTGATTTGTGTTATTCCTTTCCATGCTCCCTCTGGTTTTTGTATCCTACTTACCTCTGACCGTTCTACATGCCAACTCAGGTAAGCAAGCTGCTCTGTGATGTACCATTTCTACAGTGTCTTTTTATTGAGAATGAAGTTACTTTACATTAGACAAATGTGTTCCTTGTTTGTGCTGTTCCTCTTTGTTTTTGTGTTCTGCGGGTGTCCAATCAATTATAAGTCTGGAGGTACATCTGAGACATCTGTACCACTTGCAGCAGTAATTTATTGTAGGTAACTGCTTAGGAGAGGATGTCTCTCTCCTAAGTTGAAAGTTTCCAGCTTTGAAAGCTGTGCAGGAACCTAAAATTTTGTGATGGGTCAAAGCACTGATTTCATCTGATCTCTCAAAACTCAGCCTGTCAAGAAATACTGCTTGTACAGTTTTGATCACCTATGCAGAGAAAAGATACATAATTCTGTGTCACTGTTTAAAACAGGATAAGTCACAGAATATATATGTTCGATGGAAATTCAGTAAATAGTAGTTTCACTTTGTTACATCTTTCAGAAATTCCATTTTATGACATTTTTCTAATACAAAACGTGTTAGATTTTGAGTCTCTTTGTGTTTTTTGTTTGTTTGTTTGTTTGTTTGTTTGTTTTTTTCTACTTTGCAGTATGATTTCATGGAACGCTTGGATGGGAAGGAGAAATGGAGTGTGGTGGAGTCCCCACGGGAACGTCGAAGTATTCAGACCCTTGTTCAGAATGAGGCTGTATTTGTTCAGTACTTGGATGTGGGTTTGTGGCACCTGGCATTTTACAATGATGGCAAGGACAAAGAAGTGGTCTCTTTCAGTACAGTTATTTTGGGTAGGTATCACCACAAGCTGAATGTTTTTCCTCTTATTGATACCTTTCCATGATTGAAGTCATAATACAGTCTTTAGCAGCATTCAGTCTTTTTGTCCATAAGTTGTTACGCAATTTTTTCTTAACACTACTCTCAAAAAGTCTGTTAAAGGGGTTTTGATTTTAATTTCCTGATTTCTCTTCTAAGATTTTAGCATTGCTATAGTTCTTTAGGTTGGTTCTGGGAAACAAGCTGGTCAGATAAGTTCAGCATTCCTCAGTTAATATTCCTCTCCCTTATCTCTGCCATTTTTATACCTATTTGCTTCTCCAGAGAACCTTCTTTACACCCTGGTGGAATAGTATCCAACAGGAGAGGTGTTTAGTCTTTGTGGAAAGACAGTAAAAGAAACTGACACCTGTGCATGGGGTTGCTTTAGTCACCCCAGAGATGACTTGATTCTGTTAATTAGCTATAAGCAGTCTTCCAGCTTGCTACTCACCTAATGGTGGGTCATCATCTCAACATGATGGAACAAGAGCAGAAGAGCATCCAGCCTGTGATCTGAGAAGCCAGCAGTTTTGTTAGAGTAGGGTTCCATTTAGTTGAAAGCCAAGCTGAGCATAAGTTCTCCAAGCTTCATCAGAAGATTTGTTGAAGTACTTGATGAGCTTTGCTGAATGTCTTGTCACAGTGGCATCAAAAAATACTAGATGGGCTACATGCTATTCCATCCTGGCTGCTTGGAGTTAAGTGGCATTGCATTTTGTAAATCTGTAATTTCCATTAGTTTAGAGAAAAAGAAATTCCAGAAATTCAAACTGAGTTGGTAAGCCTGATGAAAAATAATTGGAGGTCTTTTCCAGCCTTGCATGATTAATGTTTAAAGCTTAATTTTTCCTTTTACATCAGTATAAAGTTTGTAGATTTAAGTCCTAAAGGGAGTAAGAGGCTAGCCTATACTGTGTCACTAAGTATGGATATAATTGTTTCTGTTAACCTCAATTAAGGTGAGACACTGTTTTTGTTTCCCTAACTCATACGTGGTTTTGAAAGAGTTACTAGGTACTGTGCCTATTTATGTATAGATTTGTGAATTTGTCCATAGAAGGCATTTTCTGCTTCTCCAAAAACATCAACATTTGAGCTTTTATCTTTGTATTCCCCTACTGTGCTTCTTAGAAAATCTTCAGGTGTGATAAGCTGTCCTTAAAAGGGTTGTCCTGTCTACAGCTCTCAAGAGCTTCAAAGGTCTAATAGTCAGGTAGGCTATATGATAGTGCAATAGTAGTAATTGGACTGAAATATAGAGAAAAATACAGTGTTTTATCCAGTTAAGAGGTTCTTCTACAAACACCCAGTATCAGATATTTCCTAATCAAAGGATCGGAGAGAGCTGAAAGTTATCCTGATGTGGGAGAGGAGAAAGAATAACACAAATGATGTTAACTCACAGGCAATAGTTAATTTACCATGGTTTGAATACAAAGAAAATCCTTTTGTGGGCCATGAAGCAAAATAATGAATAAATCTATAGACGCATTTCTTCATGAGATAAATCGATATTTTTGACCATTTCACATCACAGTTTTTCTTTTCATTATTTATGTGAATCGTTTCAAGAGGCCAAGTGAATGGCATCTTTTGAAATTTTGCTTTAGGTTTTATTATTATTATTTACTTAGTGTTTGCAACTGTAAAATTAGATACAAAGTTGGGCTTGACTCCTTTTCATCTCTTCAGTTTAATTGGAGAGAAAAATACTCTGTATGGTGCTACTAGTTCCAAATCCAAAATTTATTTTCCATATTCTATAGATATTATTTGTTGGTGTCTGGGACTGACAGAGCCATTTAGTTTAGGACCATAGGTCCCACAACAACAGGGAGTAATAGTGAGGAATTACAACATTCCAATTATATTTTTCTTCCAATAATTCAGTGTTGAAAATATGTTCCTCTCAAATCCAACAGCATTCAAAGAGAATTAGTCCTAAGCATTAATTTCAAAATTGGTGTTTCATTTCCACTTTATATTATGCAAAGTAGTACACTGTGTCAGCCAAATAATAACAGAAATGAGGGAAAAAAGCAAATAGCTTGGTACAGATGAAATTTTATCATCAGGCTGGTGCGCTTATACTTCACAGATTATGGAAGTCATCAGCACTTCGGTCAGTTACTTTAACTCCAGAGTTGCTCTCTGGTTTTACAGATCTCTTCATCATCCTCTGTGCTTTCTTCTTTTTTTTTTTTTTTTTTTTTTTTTTTTTTTTAATGGGGGAGGGAGGACGGGGGGATAAATACTACTTGCCACAGCAAAAGATCTACTCTTTGTCAGGTACAGCAGATGTTTCTGTCAGCATTCTTAATGAAGCTTTCAGTGTATGTAAAAGAAAAAGTTACACTCCTTGGGATAATCAGTTCCACATGGAAAAGTGGTTGTCCAAGATCAAAGTCAAATTGCAAGAGGAAGATTGTTGATTTCCCTGTTGATGCATTATGTTTGATACATAACATGAGTTCAAATATAGCTATAAAGGTCATAAGAAGCAGTGTTGTCTACCTGTTTGAATAAAGGGTTTGGCTGTTATCAGTAGATTTGAGTGCTAACAGTGTTCAAAGACTTGGTATATGATTTGTAGGCTATCACTACATCTCTACAGTTACTCGTGCTACTAGAGATCTTGGTAACTTTCCACTTCACCTGAACTCTGTGGTGTTAATGTCATTAGCTGTTGTTCTTATAAGTATTGAAGACAAAATGAAAGAAAAACCAGGCAAATAACTTGCAGCCTAGGAGCCAACTAATGTACCCGTGATGCTTGTATTTCAGATTCAGTGCAAGACTGTCCGCGCAATTGTCATGGGAATGGTGAATGTGTATCTGGTGTCTGCCACTGTTTTCCAGGATTTCACGGAGCAGATTGTGCTAAAGGTATTGTTTTCTTTGTGTTTACAAATAACCACAGTGTGTGTTTGTGATGTATGGATCTACAGCACCTGCTAGTTAGCATGGGTCCAAGTTAGGTTCAAGTAGATCAATATGTTTTTTTTTTCTTAGTTAAATATGATCAGGTGGAAGTATTGCCACATTGCTGATGTGCTTGCCTAGCTACAACCTTTTGTCAAATGTAGAAGGCAGAAGTGGCAGGATATATTTATTTTCTGTAAAAGTGGATGAATTATCAGTGCTTTCTGATAAGCATGAATTGGTCTGTAATAAAAGACTGATTATCTTGTTACTGGAGTGTAATGTATATTCTGTCTTGGCTAAGCCACACTTCTAGTTCATAGTAGCTTTCTTGCATATGCAATTGCTCCTCACCAAAGGAAGTTCACCTTTTATTTAGGCAAGTAAGCAGGACTTGACAGAGCCTTAGAATAAACCTTTTATTGAGTTTTGATTGTAAATTTTAACTACTAAAACTGGGAGATGTGTGATTATCAAGGATTTAACAGAACTTCAAAAGACATCTGTGGATTAGTAGTATGTGTTTACAAATTTTTTCAGAGAGTTTGGGATAGCTGTCATAAAGGAAGATTCATAAAGGAGGACCTCTTTAGTTTATACAGCTAGTAGCACATATGGTGTCTAAAATCAATGACTTGCTTGAATTCCTAGATGTTCCTGAGCACAGTTATAACATTTTACAATTTGTTTCCTTAGTTTATGTGAGGTTTAGGCCCCTTATAGTTATTACTTGTTTACAGTTGTCTTTCACAGGGATAGAGTTGTTAGTGTTCCAAGGGTATGGCATTTAAAAGCTGTTAAAATGCCTTGAAAGGCCTTTGAAAGGCGCTTATTTTTTCTTAGATCATGATCCAGTCCTGAGGACAGTTCATTGTGGCCCCACCTCTTTCACTGGTGTAGCAGGCTGGGACCCACCATACCTATGCCTGTCTATGAAGTGCTCCTTGAATAGCTGCTAGACCCATACTGGAGAGTCATTTCTATTTTGTGTCTCTGTATTTGGCTCCTAGAAGTGTCCCAGTAGGGGAAAAAAATAAATAAAAAGATCCCAAGGGCCATGGGAAGTTAATGATATCTCAGCACTAGCCCTACTCAATTTAAAGACTGCTTCAACTAAGGAGTGCATGTTGTTTGATTACATGAGAAATTAAGACGGTTGGCAAATACATAGAGAAGACATCTGTATATCACAATGTAAACGGTGTGATAATGTGTGCTATAAATACACACTGACAGCTATATGCATTTCTGTGGTGTTAACCTGTGAAAGTATGCATGTAATGACTGTGTGCTTCACTGCCACTCTTTACACATACATGGCCATTAAATCAGCTCATTTTGAGTTGTGAAGCAATTCTGCATTGTGTACTGAACCTCTGTGTAACGCTGTATTCTGTGTTTGTGCTAGGAAATAGTCTGTTCAGGCTACATCAGATAAATACATTTTAATAGGGCACTTGTCAAACTCTGTCAGGCTTCTACAGCACCTGAGAAATTTCCCTTTGCTTCCTGCCTTGTCCTTTGTATGTTGTCTCTCTACCCTCAAAAGTAGGTTATGTGGAAGATTCTTTCACCTGTCTTACCGTTTCTTTGTCAGACATCATAGTATTTCTAAAGAACAAAGGAGCTTGAAAAACTACATAAAATGATAAAACGGCTGTATTGGCAGAATTCTCATGTATATATACAAGCACAGAGCTGCACATCTTAGACACTGTAAGACATACCCAGAAGCATGGGGCTGAGTTAGTGTGTAAGGGCAGTGTGCCTCACCAATGTCGTGGGCACTGTCATACCTGTACCCATGGCCACAGGTTTTTCAGCTTACTTGAATGCTGATTACATGTGAGAGCAGTTTCAGGAGATAGCAATCAAAAATGGGGATTGAAAGAATGATAAAACACAGTAAAATGAGATAGAAATTAAATCTATTCCAGCATATTAGATGTTTGGACTCATTTACTATATATTTACTGTAATGTTAAATTTCTATTTAAACTGTCACATGTATGGAAAGATAATTATTTTTCTTTCAGTCTATTTTTTATTATTATTTCCTTAGCAACACATATTTCAACTATAAAATAATGCAAGGCAAGATTCAAATAGGGAAATGTGGAGAAGTGAGCAAGCTCCTCACATATCTCATAGAACTTGGTTCATGCAATAACAGAGTAGCCTGAGAACTTCATGCTGGGTGAGACCCAAGTTTGAAAGATGTGAGGCGTGATCCTTTATACTATTAAATCACTGTTTGCAAGGATGATTTTGGGGGTATCAGAGGCAGTGAACCTTGAGGGGAATCATCTGCTCACTTTACAGACAGTGCACAGGTACTCCTTCTGTTACTTTACTTGATCCATGTAGTTCTGAAAGCTTAAAATGAAGGAAATATATGAGAGAGAGCACCGATTGGGCTTGAGATCCATTAGCTCCAGGGAAGTACCATGAAAATGATTAGAAAGAGCTGAACTTTTGGCCCAACGCATGGGCTAAAATACACTTTCATGCCTTGATTGAACTAGAGGACATTTCACCCTGCCAAATGCTTCCACCAAATACTGGGAGCTTTAATTCTCACCCTTATCTGTGGAAATAACTTATTCTCAGGTAGCCAGTCTCAACAGATTTACTTCATCCTTGCTCAGACAAGATTCACTTTGAAATCATGTGGAGTTTAACCTAATTAAGAATTTCATCTAACACACAAGAAAGGTAACACATTTTAATCTCATGTGGTTAAAATATGGCATTTAAAGAAAAGGAAAATCTCATAATCAAAAGATAACTCTATGCATAGAGTTGTATCCTGATAAAGAAAGAGTGCATGGTTAAAGTCAGTGGAAAATTTGCTTGGAATTGAACTGCACTGTGAGTAACCTCCTGTGCAGAAATAGCTATAGAAGTCATTGATAAGAAGGGATGCCAAGACCAAGGATTGAATCAGGCTTGCAGCAATGATTGTTAGTTTTGTGTTGCCACTTTTTTATAAACATCTCTGTTTTTCTGTGACTTCCATGACATACCCACACAAGTACATCAAGATGTCCTTCTTAGTGTTCCCAGTGTTTATGTCTGGTAATATTCTGGTCTTGTAATTGCTCAGTCTTGTGGTAAATCTGCAGGCAGGAGTCCTTCATCATGTTCTGCTTTTCACCATTTGTAGAGTTCATTGTTGCAATGAGTTGGGTTCCCAGAAGTGACTCAGATTTGGCTGTAATTTCATTTCATCTCATGGTATTTCGGAGGGCATTTAACTCTTCCCTTCCATTAACAAAAAGACTTCCAAAGACACTGCCATTATACTGTTTTGCAAATGTGCTCAGAGCCGCTTTTGATTTTTTATTTTAAAATACTAGTTTTGCATCATAAATATATTTAGCTAAATTGAAAAGGTGAAACAACGTACCATGGCATGGGATTTCTACGTTGATACAATGAGCATAGCCTGTTAAGAGATGGTGTCTGATTTGTAAAAGAAGGAAAAAAAAAATTGTTAAGTAGTTTGTCAGTTGCCATTTAGCAGATACTGTTAGTTAATTATGTGATGCAAAAAGAAACATGTTTAATATTTTAATCTAAATAGATTCAAGGCTTTTGGATTTTTGAAACCTTGTTTGATCAGTTGACTCTTTAATCTTCTTTTAACAACTTTAATGATTCAGATTTATGTTACACTCAGTTTCTTTTCCTGTTCTCCTTGTGTGGGTTTTTCATTATTTTATTTTCATTCTGTTTGTTTTTGGCTTACTGGCAAAGGACGGCGCCACTTTAATAAGTATAAAAAGAAGGGTAGGTTTTTAAAATTTCTTTTTATTTCTTTTGCAACATCTATTTAGTTTGAAATAGTTGCTAAGCTGTGAAGTGTAGTCTTTTTTTAAAATTTATTTTAATGGATTTGCTGTTTCTGATAATTGTCCACACCATGATAAGAGTTCCCACTATTATCATCTTCTTTGTTATGTGTTGTACTGTTAATCTATGTATAAAAATATTAAAAGTCTTCAATTATTAGGTAAGTAAGGTATAATTGTTAGAAAAAGCAATGTTTTCTTCCGTTCAGCTGCTACAGAAGAATTGTTTCTCATGCAAATTTCAGTTGTTTGGAACTCTTTTTGCTCTGAGGTTATTCAGAGCCTTACTGTTTGGGTGATAAAGTCCTTAAGTGCATAAAGGATTTCATAAAGGATTTTTTTTTTTTTTTTTAAGTGAATGCTCTGCTTGAAACTGTTCTTAGTGCCATGTCCAGAATGAATGTCCGGTGGCATAAGGGGTTCTGGGAGAGCTCACAGTGGGGAAAACATGAACTGCAGAGTGCATTTTTCTGAATAATTCCATACTCGGATCGTTGTTGCAGAGCATGCAGCAGACACATGCTGATAATATGTAGCAGATAGTATTTTCTGTCTATGTGATTAAGGGAAACAATATTTGTCTTCATCACTTGGCTAGAAATTATAGGAACTGAAAATAGTGCAAGAAAACAGAAGATCACTGGGCTTTGAAGGGAAAGGTGAGAGCTTGTCTTGCAGAGCCCCTCTCGTTTGCCTGTCCTGCGCAGGGCCTGTAGCCTGACAGGAAACATGGGACCCCCGGTCAGGCAGCACCTCGGGCCTTCAGGGTGAGCGGGGGCGCGTTATTCAAGGGAACCACTGCAACGTTTTGGCATAAAAGATCATAGACAAGAAAGGTAGGTTGGATTAAATGTGATGGTACCCATACAGTTTGGTTTGTCAGAGAAAAGCAGGAGGAACAATCATGTATGAAGAATGCCATTGTGCAGTTTCACAGAAGAGTTTGCGTGTAGATTGTGCTACTCCTTCAAACTAATCTATCGTGGTTAGTGTTATAAAAGCGATAGATGAAAGTCGTGTCTACCTCCAAGAGTTTACCATGTCAATGCAAGTTAAAAGGGAATAAATGGGCACTAATTGACATATGTGGAGATACGAGGAAACAAATGGTGTAGGTGGTGTTATAAACATAAGAGCATCGTAACTGTTGTTAGTTTGGGGGAAAGGCTGTGGTAAAAAGGCAGTTTTAAAGGGTGGTAATGGGGCAAGTACCTAATACCATGAGGTAATCCAGGGAAGATGGTGCCTCCAAAGGAGACAGAGCATAGGAAAGAGCTGTTTGGAGCTTTGGCTTTCAAAATGAGTGGTGGCAGTGTTGTAGGTCCCAAAGAGGTGGAAGTCAGATTCTAGCAGCGAGCAGTCTGGGGTGAAACAAGCCTACAGACAAAGCTGGGGCATGGCATTTATGCTCCTTGTGATAAGAGGAAAAACCTGGAACAGGACTGGGAAAGAGGAGTCACAGGGCTAAAGGCTAAATTAACAAATTAACAGTGGGGTTTATGCAGCAGTGTTAAACACAGACGTGAGTGTAGAAGACTGACTTTATCCATGATGGAGAAAAAGATTTTTGTTTGATGTGGATTTTATTTGCTGAAAGCTAAGGCAAAAATTCTGACAAACAGATACGATGCAGAACAAATCTGTAGGACTTTGTCAAAATTTGGCTGTGAGGCAAGGGAACCGATGAATCAAAAATAACATCCAGAGTATGAACCTGAGCAGCAGGGAGAATAGAATGATGGTACTGTCCGCTGTGACAGACTGAGAATGCAGGGGAGGGCAGAGAAGTAGTCAGTTAGAGAGAAAACAGAAATTAGAGAAATAACTTTATTGGCAAACATTCCTTGTGATCATAATCATAGTGTGTCTCTTCACTTGCATTGCACAAGTAAAAAATAAAAATAAAAAATTAATTGTTCTTTTCTTTGGAAATACTGCCTTCATGACTTGTCACCCACACATACCTCACATCCTTCCTTGTGGATGACAAAATTCAAATTGTTCAGCTTCTTTCTCAGTATTTCTTTCTGGGTGGGTTAGTTTTTGTTTTCGCTGTGTGTGTCTGTGTGTGCCAACTTATGGATGTGCTGCTGCTGCAGCAGCTCCGGCCTGTCACTCACATCTCCCCCTCGCAGCGGGTGGAGGCATCATTTTGATGCTCAGACAAGGCTGTCTTTGGCAGTGTTCCTCTCCAGTAATTCCCACCTCTTTGACTCAGTACCTTAAAATGCCTTTGTTATAAATTTCCTTCTCCTTTTCCCAGTCTCACCTTTTATTAGCAGACATTTTTCATTTCAGGCAAACTGATTATATTCTTGGTTGCCTTCCAATGAGTTCTGTGTAGAGGGCAGTGCTTGTCCTGTATGCCCTCAGTTTCATAGTTTTACATAAGCACAATATGCTCTGAGAAGAGATGTGTACAGTTAACTGTGCCTAAAATAATTACAGAATAAATAAATGGACACATAACCTTTTTTGACAATGATTGACAGTCATTGCCATCTATCAGCTGCTAGCTTGCTTGCATGAAATGGTATGGTAGCTTTGATCCAGGTTCAGGCAGACAAGTGGAGCCAGCACAAAATCCACCATTCTGACACTTTCTAATTGGCAATTTAAACAGGAACAAAGAAGAGAAGGGGTCCCAGGCTGAATTCTTTGTGATGTTAGCGGTCATGACTCCAAAAGGGGTTCGAGGTATTTCATTAGTTTTTAAGAACATGTATCTGTGCCTCCTATAGTGCTTGTAGTTTAAATGTGAGGATTAGCAAATGTTTGCTAGACATTTGATATACAGTAGCAGGATGGTTACAGAAGTACACAGATTGCTCCCTGTGTAGGGCTAGGAAGTGCTGTTTTGTATCCTTTGCATTCTTTGTGAGGGAATATTAACAAAGTGGAAATAGGACCCAGAAGCTACTTTTATCTTAGGAATATTACAGAAAGCAGACTTTTCAAAAAAAAAAATACATTTTTAACATGCCAAATATGAACTTCTTATTGTTCTTAAAGCTTTTATGGCTTCTGCGGAATCCAGCCTTGAATTTTGTGTTACTAAGATTTTATCTGGAGAAGAGCTGGTCCCAAATAATTTCAAGCTGGGATGCTCCAGTTGTTTAGAAGTGCATTCTTTTTCTGTTTGTTATAGTTCCAGCTTTACAGGGCAGTCAAAATGCTTTAAAAATTGTTAAGGTACTTAATGTTGTTTAATGTACCAGTACCTGCATCTAATATAGAGAATTTATTAGCGTTTATATTCCATATTAAACTGCTAGTATATATATCACCAAATTTGTGCCGGTGTACTGAATTGCTCTTTTATATCTTTGTAAATTCACATTGCAATAAATGAACTTCAAATTTTATATGGGACTGCTTTCCAATGAACTTGCAGGATGGTGTCACAGCTAAGAGGGTAGACTGACTTCCATAGGAGAAAATACCAGAGAGCGAGCTAAAAGGATTTAAAAAAGAATAAGGAACACTGAGGAATTCAGTAGTGAAGAAGGTAGGAAATAACTCAGGTTGCTAATGACACTTCTGGACAAAATACGATAGGAAAATGGGTTAAAGGTGTGCATCTAATAAATTATGACTCTGATTTCAGTGAGTGCTAGTGCTTCTTTATTTGATCCCTTGTTACCCAACTTGCAGAAGTTCAGAGACCAAACACAGAGCTACAAGCGATATTGTAGCTGAGGCCTAAACTCTGGAACCAAGTTTTATTGGCCTAGTATGATAATGAAGTTTGTATTGCCCATGTCCACTATTGAAACTGTATGGAAACACAGTAAAATGCTGTTAATGAATTTTCTTTCAGAAGCATTATAGTAATATTTACATATTTATTAAAAGCTAGGTATGTTCATTTGATCTCTCACTGTGGCTTTCAAAACCTACTCCTATTGGTTGTTTCACTTTATCTTTCTTGCTTTCTTATACTTGTGCACCAACAGAACATGTATTTGTGCAAATCTTTTCTGTTTCTATCGTGTTCCAATAAATAGAATATTTCAAAAGGTTCCCAGAGCAGCAAGGTGGTGCACAAGCATACAGATACATGCAGAACACGTACCATTGTCAAGCTTAGTTTCCAGCAAGCCAAAAATCTTTCCTCCAATCCTGTACTACTTCCATTAGAGGCCAGGGATGTCTCTGCTCTAACTATGCCCGGCTGAGCTGAACTGTGCTCATGAAGATGTATGTTTTGTAATTTGTTTTTATGTTTAATTGGTTAGCTTATTTAATTGTGTTGCAATCTACCTTTTAAGATCGCTTTGTCTCCATGGAGTTGTATTGATATTTGTTTATTTCATTAAGTTTGAAGAGTTTGTCTTTGCACTTGTGTTGGCATCATCTTGGAGTCCTTTTGATGATGGTAAATGTCATTGAAGCAGCTACAATCAAGTAGTATTGCAAATCACATTATGGAAATACAGCTGTTAAGAGATACTTATGCACTCTCTGTCCCTGCATAACAGACATGGCCCTGAGTCACAGCTTCCAATTCCAGCTTGCATGACTTTGGGGTATGTTCATATCTATATTGTATCCAGACCTGAACCTGTAATTTAGATCTTTTCCTATATTTAGACCCCATTGGGGCGAGATGAAGCTCAGTTAGCTGTCATCCCTATTTGCTTTCTCAGATAAACAAATAAAGTTTCTAACTCAGATGTAGCAAAATACTTAAATATCTGCAGCCAATCTGGAACTATGTAATTAATCATGTTATGATTTAAATCTTTTCTGGTCGATTTAATAATGCAAATAGTAGTTACTAAAACGGGACCAAAGCAGTCTGGATTTTAAATATGCTGATTATCTCAACCTCTGGGTGCAATCCTATGTTTACTGCACTGCTATTTAGTCATAACAAAACTATTACCACAGAAATATGGAAAGGACAGATTCTTTCACTGTCGATGTTATAAACTCTAATCAAAAATACTGCAAGAAATGTTTCACTCTCTTTCTGTATGTATAAATGACTTCACGCTGTTAGTGCTTCCTCTGTTAGGAATCACAACATACATGTTTGGAAGGATGATTCTGGTACTCAGTGGTTGTCCTTGCTGCTGCCTTTTGAAAGCTTGAAGCATCATCTCTTTCATTCCTCACTGACTCTTTCCACTGAGATAGCTACTGAAACATCGGAGAGAATTTAATTTTCCCTTCTCCTCAATTTTTCCGTTGACAAAGTTATCAAAACATACAAATGAAGATCTACATGCTTGTCTATGACAGTAGTCTATTTCTGCATCTGTTTATTTCCATCTGTTGGTAGAATGTAGCATTTATCTCTATGTATTATTGTAGTTCTGTCAACCTTACTGCTTATATCTAAAGCAGGATGTTCACAGCTCTGATTCTGTGTTACTAGTTTCCAAAGAATGAGATTTTTAGATTGCAGAGCAGTGTTTTCAGGGCATTTTCCTCCAACCCATCATGCAGAGAACTGAAGAGAATTCATCCTTTTTTGCTGTTGTTTTTGCCTGTATTTTCAAAGGCACAAAACTGATCAGTTACCTTCTCTGCAGTAAACCAGGACCAGTGCAGGGTAGATCTCATTCCATTGAATGCATTTATGCACATGAAGAAAATTGAACTGTGGTGCTCTATAAAGCTGTATTTACAGGGAGGTTCCGAACTTGAATAGCTGAAAAATAAATCTCTACTATTTTGCAAATCATCTTAGTGTGCTGCATGGAGAACAAAAATATTTTCTTTAATATAGATAGTGATAGTTTCAAAGCTTCAGCAATAGTGGAGGCAGGCCAGACAGGTTGACAAAGTATCGAATCCAGAAGGTACTGACAAGAGAAAGTCCTCAAGACATTTGAAGCCTGACTCAGCTTGCTGATTTTTCGAGTATCTCGCTGAGTTCAGTTGTCCTCTTTTCTCTCTCTCTCTCCAATTTGTAGTTTGTTCTGTGGCTTTTCCAGTGAGAGCAAACAGTTGTCTTATTCTCTTCCCCCTCAGGAGTCCAGTGTCTTTAGTTAACTAAGAATCAGATCTTTGTTTATGGGTACCTAGGCTGACTAAGCTCATCTTCAGGCTAGCAGTAATGGAGCTTCAGTCCTTTCACCTCACCATTGAATTACATCAAATATATCTGACGCCTGCTTAATTTTTATTTTCACCATCCTTACAAGCTATATTGTTATTAAAAATATTATGCTATTTGTAAAGAAAAATTATCCTGTACCAAGTGGCCAGTCCCAAAGAGAGAATTCCAAAATTTGCTGTGATTCTGGAAATTGCTAGTCAGAACATAAAAGTTCAGATTATCGGTATTCTGCTAGATAATGTGGTAAGACACATTCATATTTCTTACACAGATTTTTAATAATAATTGTAAACAACGCAGTTATCTAATGGAAATAGGTACTATGTGGAATGGTACAGGATGGTACAGCAAATGTTATCTAAGGTCACACACTGAAGGTAGTGAGAAAAACTGAACTTTTTGATAAATTTTAGCAAAAAGTTTGCTGATTGTTCAGAAGAATGTAAATATTCATTGTGCAATTAACGCTGTTCAGTCACTTCTGTAAAAATCCTGCCATATTTTTTTTGAAACAGCTTAAGTACTAATCGATTGAGAACTTCTATAACTCTCAAAATGGAGGCATCCCCATATCTCTACAGGTATTTTAAATGAATTGAATTAATCATAGGCTTAAAAGTCTCTAGCGATCTTCGTTAACTTTCCTGGGTTTAATTAAAACATCTGTGCACTTTTAATTTATCGATTCATCCAACTCATATGTCATGTTTTTAACACACCCCAGCATGCTCTGCATCATTTTTAACCCGATTTCCACTTAACTAAAGCAATTAAATTCACCCCGGATTAATTAAAGCATCCATACTTTAGTGCTTAAGTCAGCGTGTGCTGCTTTCCCCAAATGGTTTCTGAATGTCAGAGATTTGACACACCTGATGGTTTTTTTTGTCCTTCTGGAAATTCTTCTGTGAATCTCGTTCTTGCTTGCTAATGTGCGGTTTGACAGAGCTAGACAAGGGAGCATGGTAAGGCTCAGGTTTGGGCAACTGAGGTAAGGATGCAGGGCGTGATTGCTATGAAAAGCTCTGCATTTCTTCCTAACTCTGACCAGCAAGCACAGAGTAATAGTACAATTAAATAATCTCATTTTTTTTGTGTGTGTTCTGTAGTCAAAGTAAAGAGTCTTGTGAAGTAGCTAATAAAGCATATATAATGTCAGTAATAGTTGTGTGTTCATTCTTCTCTTCCTGGGTGAATTTGTACAAACTGACTTCCAACCAGCTTCTACTTGTAAGAGCAGAAAGTCCTAGAGTAACCTAAAAGTTGTTCTAGATCTTGCTTATTCCCACTGTTCTTAAGACCATTTCAAGCATGACAGAAGTTCACAATAATGAAATAATTGAAAAAAATAATGAACTGCTCTTCATTCTGTGGCCTTACGTATATACCCCTTCTTTTGTAATTTGTATCAGCAAATGCACTCACTTTTAAGTGAACCTTGAAGAAGAAACAGTCTTTTGAATTCTTCATAGTTTCCTGAAGTATCGCAACACAGATACTTCTGAGGCATTTGAAACAAGGTTTGTAAAGTATAATAATAAACACATGTTCTTTAGCAGAAACTCACTTCTTCCTCCTAAACAGGATCATCTACATATACTAACAAACCTGATTTCACTTAGGTCTAACAAAGTTCTGTACAGTTCAGCAAGGGTGTATAAGCTGATCTTACCTAAGGCTCTACAAAGTGTCTTCAGAATGCTGTTTGTGGTTGGCTGTTTTTTTTTGTTTGTTTGTTTGTTTGTTTTTCCTGAGCGTGTTTGTTAGTATAGCATTTATATTACAGAAGTAAAGTTGCAATGGCTCAGGGCATTTTTAGGTCCTTTTACCTAGGACCCTAGTTCTGATGGTGGCATGCAACGTATAGTCAAGAGTAAAAATTGTACCTGTCTTTGATGCTTCTCCAGTAAATTCTTTTGATTCTACAGATAGATAATGGGTGGTAGGACTTCCTACAGTAGACGGTTGTCTCTTTGTGGATAGTAGACTCATTAGATTTTCCTTTCGTGCATTTGTCTAAATAAGTATTGAATCAGGGAATATTCTTCCATGAGTTTCATCTTTTCAGATAATTTTCCTCAAATTGATTGATGAAACAGTTATTCATGCTTAGGATGTAAGGGGATTTTAGACTGTGGCTAAGTGTTCTGTTAGTATAGCCTTAAACTTGCACTTCAACACTCTGTCCCAATTCTCCTTACTGCTTACATTGTAAATACACAGTCAAGCTCATCTGTTATGTGTACGAGCTCATGGTAGGAAGAATCTGGTTTGTATGTAAGATCAGGGCTTACAAGCCTTATGGACACAACCATTCTAATCCTTACTCGAACAATACCCCACTAGGCTTGATGTAATCATTTGTCCATCAATACCAGTGACTCTCCTCACCAACCTGCCATGAGCATCTCACCACAAATTTCTGTGGTACATACGTTGAAAAGTTTTGACTTGATATGGGGTGATTCCTGACAGCTTGTCAGCTTTGACTAAGCCTGTAGGTGGCACAAAGAAAGCTGACTTTCTTAATGCCCTGCTTGAAAAATTGCATTTGGATGTAAATCTGAGCTGCTTGCAAAATATGAGCATTATAAGAGCTTATAACCTAATCCAGGACAAGGAAGCAGTTCAGATACAAGTTCTAAAACCTTTCAAGTCTGCATATTTGTGTGCCCAGAAACTCAATTTCAAGAGAAGTATACTGATTTGTCTATTTTATGAGGAGGAACTGAAAGAAAGCTGCAGTAGAAGAACTGACACCCTAGGTCCTAGTGGTACAGAACTCTCTCTGCACTAGGGTAATGTTTGCTCTCCAGCAAGAGGAACCAAGCCAGAACTCTGCCTTCAAATCCTGTTTGGAGCTTCAAGTATCAGGGGAAGGCCTCTCAACCAAGCAGCTGTGTAACTAAACCAAGTTCTGCAACTGCCTCCAAGAGTTTGACTCCTCAGATATCCTTTACTGGTTTTGTCATGCTCTAGAAGAACAGCTTTGGTGAGTATGTATGTGTGAATAACATAAAGGTGGGTGAAAGGAGTGTGTACACAGACTGCAGCTGGGATACTTGCAGTAAGTGTCACTGGACAAAATGGTGGCTTTTGATGCCAGACCATTTGGGCATTATCACTCACCATCTCCCCTCCTAACCCATGTGTAACAGGCTGTTATCAAACCATCTTTTCTCATCCATCAGGGAATATTAACAAAATAAGTCCAAAATAACTAGCCAGAGAAAACTTTGAAGAGCATGGATTGGACAGGGAAGGTCA
Source organism: Oxyura jamaicensis (assembly GCF_011077185.1). Lineage (NCBI taxonomy): Eukaryota > Metazoa > Chordata > Aves > Anseriformes > Anatidae > Oxyura > Oxyura jamaicensis. The sequence continues at coordinate 4,019,936 of NC_048905.1, forward strand.
GCCAAACATCTCTCCAGAAGTTTTCTCTCTCAAAGTGTGCATCCCACAGGGCTCAAAGGTCTGTAGTATCTGCTATCTGTAATCTGATCAGCTGAGACCCATGTAAAGAACCCAGTCTGCTTTTGTTCAAGTACTGGTAAAGAGCAGAACCACATCATTGAAGCCACGTTCAGGTTTAATAGCTGTTGTGCTTATTTGAACTTCACTCAGTAGATATACCTTAGTGCGTAACGTACTTGAATGCTGCTGTAACTATTCCCTAACACCTCTACTCACTTTTAGAAAGTGCTGGTGTGTAATATGTGGTTTTCTTTATGCAACAAATTTGCCCACAGAAATGAGATTGTTCCATTACGCAAACCTGCGTTCCTTCAGCAGGCTGTGAACAGACAGGCCTGTGCTGGAATAGGGCCCACCTCCTACATGTAGGGGAAATAAGCACTGCTAGAAGATATGAACTCCAGATGACTCCTGAGGTGTTTGGATGTTGATTGAGGCAACCTGGGTGTAAAATTAGTCTTGACTGTTCTGATGTCTCATCCTGCAGCAACATGGCCTAGCAAGCCTCACTTTAGCCTGCCTGCCTGTGTTTTCTACATTCTTGATTCTCTCTCTCTCTCTCTTCCTCACTTAGGTCAACTGATAAACCCAGAGCATTAATGGCAAGCTATTTATTACAGCAATGACAAAGCAGCTTCTTATAACCTACTCATGCTTACATACTTGCTTACGTGTTTCTCCTGCAATCTTGGTGATATGGCAGTCTTGAAAGTGCCAAAATCTGACCAAGGACATCTTGTCACTTCTCTTAATCTTAACTGTAATAATTTTCATCCCTAAGGTTAAATGACAGATTCTTTCATTTGTCCAGAGTCAGTTCTTGTGTCACTAACATCTTGGAAATGCATCCCTTAACTGCAGATCACTGAAGACAGATTATTTTTGAAGTAATAGAGAAGTTTCACAGGGACTAAATGGTCTTATGGATCACAGCAAGACCTCTGACCTGGTAGAAGCACAAAGAGAGAAATGAAAAGCAGTGACATGGCTTTCAGCTTCACTTCAATTCCTAAAGGACCAGAACAAGCCAAGGGAACACTTTAAAAAAATAAATAAATAATTCTGTGGGAGTTCTTTAGCCCACAACCTGGCACCATCTGTTAATCTTTGTTCTGCTCTGCCAGCCATCCAATCTCCGGTGTCCCAGGAGTTGAACCCTGCAAATTTAGATCAAAAGTGGGAGCTGAAAATGGCTCTCCAATAACCATCTTCCAAATAACAAGCATACATCTCTCTGATTGGACCACAGTTGCCAATTGATTATTTAGACCTAGGTGCAAGGCAAGAAGAGAAACAGTCTTACAGCAGTTGGCTGGCATGTCCTTGTATAGCTAGGTCTAGAGTGGTCCCATCTAGGCTGCTTGATGGTTTTGTTTGTTTGTTTTTAATAATGTATTTATTTCTCCTCAGTCCCTCTTGCAGGGAACTGTGTTGCTCAAATAGTTTTATTGCCTTTATTTGAGTTTTGACTCCAGAGAAGTTTGCAGAACAGAAATCCTTTCTTGGCGATGAGTGCCATGTTGACCTCTAAAACAACAAACCAAAAAAGCTGCTCCTCATCTGTATCCAGCTTGTAAGTCAACTCTGACTTTTTGTCTTTATACCTACTTGAGTAAATGTGATTTATGTGAAGAAACTGTCCACTGTCTTCTGACTAGCTTAGCATTCCCAGGACCTTTTCTTTCCATGCAGTTTTATCACAGCATGGTGAAGGAGGCTGCCATATGCTGGCATGTCCCAGTACAAATGGAGGAGCCCCACTGAGCAACTGTTAATAACAATACCACTAAGGCTCTTCAGTGGCTTGGAAGCATGTAGAGAATACACATCCAACAGTAGTAGTTCATTCTGTGTTGGACTCGAACAATGGGGCTGCAAACGTCACCACCAAATACAGGAACTGAGAGCTTCCTAGATCTAGGGAGAAATGTTTTTGCCATAAGACAAGGCCCAAAAAAAGGAACAGTGTCTCTACAGTGTGTCAGGGTGTGGAAGGTTTCAACAAAACTTGGCACTCATTGTGATTACTCCAGGTCTTCAGGACAAGCTGCCTTCTGACCATTCACCTCCAGATCTTCTATGTCATGGCAAGTAAAGAGAATAGAAATGGTTATTTTTCTTACGCTGATATGGGAAGAGGTGTCAACATCTGCCCAAAGAACTCTTTTAATTGTGGTGAAATGGAGGGTTATGGTCAAAGGAATTGTTTGGGTCCTCAGGTCTTCATACCTGAGGAGTGGAAGCAGTCCTAGTGTGATCCCTTCCTTTGTGGCTCACCTGTATGACTTTGCAGTAGCAGCAGTTAGCATTTCTAGGCAGTGAAAAGCAGTGCATGCTGAGGAGCTGAGAGAGACTCCATGATGTAATACACACAGACAGGATGAGCAGTTAGTGAAATGGCATCCGAGGTGCTACTGGTTCTGTGTGTCGTATATCATGGAAGGGTGTTACATGACGACATGCAAAAACATTTAAAGCGGGCTGACCTACAGTGCAGTGTGGATGTAATGGATATTTGTCGGCATTGAAATTCAGTCCAGCTGGTTCAGTAAGCTTAATTCTGAAACCAACTGTAAAAAGCATAAGTTAGAAGTTTAGCATAAACTTTTGCATATAATGATGTAAAGTGATTTGTGAGCATATATCATGTCCAAAATCAGAAAGCTGCTGCTGAAAATTATATTTTATTCATATTTGTATTCATTTTTGGAGTGAAGAAAAAAAAATTAAGCAAGATTTCAAAGACTCATAGTAAGAGAGAATACCAGTAATGAAAATGCTATTTCCAAAGGACTTATAATATGGCCCTCAGACAGTGGAGGGGTAGCAAAAAAAAAAGACACTCAGACCTCAACATGTAACTCTGTTGTAGAAAAAATTATCTAAAAAGGATTATATAAGTGACATATGGCCAATCAACTTGTTGTCTTAAAGGGAATAATTCTCAGTACTCCAAATTTTAGCTAACATTTAAGGTTACAAATCTGTATATATGTTTATCTGATCAATTTGTTTCCACTTCACAAAAGAAAATTCTTGAAAAAATCCATTATGAAATGTGTTTTTGCAGCAGATCAATGGGACAGCTAAGATTAATAAGAGTTGCAGGACCGAACAGTGGAGGAGTTGTGCAACAGGACAATTACACATTTCTTTGTAGTAAATCAATTACTTGGGTTCTCCTTGATCATTCAGGTTAAAAGGATAATAGAAGCAAGAGGGACAGTGAGACCTTTTAATGATTAATAGTAGCTTTGGAGTATATTTTTGGTACTGTAGAAGGAGCTATTAGTTTCTAATTACTTTGAAGGGTGAAAAGACAGGGAAATACTTTTTAGTCTTTATCAAACTGCATCAAAGAAGAGTGTAAAAGTGCACCTCTAATCAAAGATTCACTTCATTAGTCCCATTTTCTGTGATCCCCTGGTTATTTTTCCTATTTCTCTGATGGGTGACCATACGTTCAGCCTTTGACAGGCATGTAAATTCACAGATTGCCATGTTTGCATGGGGGATGTGGGCATAGAGGAGTGTGAATATGCCTTGGTGTAACATTTATGTGCGACTGGCTTTAGTAAGCCACTTGTTTCTTTCCATTGTTCTGCATATGTACAATATCTGATTCCCAGCATCCAAGACCTGCTGGCTACCTTTATTATGCACTTCATTTGAATAAATGAATTCTGAATATTTGCTCAAAAATTCTCTTTATAATAATACAAGAGAGATGGATATGGGTTAATGGTGCTTTCTTGTCAATACACCTAGGGTAGAAACAGTCACTCTGGGATATGGGTAAAGAAGATTTGGCAGGGATATTGGTGGCAAGGTGCATTTGTACCGATGCATTTGCATTGACAAAAGCTTGTGTTATTTCTGTGTTCAAGATCCGTATATGGGAAAAACAAGTCAAAGGGTCTAATAAATTTTTGGGGCACTATGTTGAAAAACATTCTGGAAGAAAGATGCTATATACTAACATGCTGTGGGGACTATTCTGCTATCTGAAAAGAGTGGATGTTACCTAATGGAACAAAGCAGAGTAATGTCAGAATCAAATCTGTTCACATTGCCTCATTAGTTATCCCAGACATCGCCAATAGGTTATAAAGAATAGTAGTTGTATTCTCAGAACGCCCGACACATGCATGCTTTATTAAATAGTAATCACATGGTTTCTTTGGGAAATGAAGAACTGAACTACTACAAATTGGCTTTGAATTTTTTCCAATAAATTAAGATACTTGTATATATGTCTAAGGATTTGGAAGTGGATTTTTAGTGCACTTTACAGGAGTTTTAGAGTTTTTTCTGACCCTGTATGCTGTTTTTCTTTCGTTCAATTTTCCAGCTGCCTGCCCGGTGCTGTGCAGTGGCAATGGTCAGTACTCTAAAGGAACCTGCTTATGCTACAGTGGCTGGAAAGGTCCAGAATGCGATGTACCCATCAGCCAGTGTATTGATCCCTCGTGTGGAGGTCACGGTTCCTGCATCGAAGGGAACTGTGTCTGTTCTGTTGGCTATAAAGGAGAAAACTGTGAAGAAGGTAATACTGTAGCACATTTTCTTTCTGTGTTGTGAGTTTCTTTTGAAATGCTTAGGGAAAAAAAAAAATAATAATAATAATAATAGAGAACTACTCTAACAGATGATTGTAAAAGAGAAGTAAAGATGTAGTCCATCACAATTTTACTGATCTATGAAAGCTTAAACTAAACTTCTGATTTTTATATACATTGTTTTGCCACAAGTAAACCTGAATAATTCCTTTTCTGAAGAGTGAAGATAAATCTTTTCTTATGGATTATATTTATTGAACAATTTCGAAGTGAAATGCAGAGGAAAAATTGGTAGTAGTAGAGAAAATAGTAGAACTGCAGCTCCACACAAAGCAAACAGATAAGTCACTTTAAGACAGAAATTGGTGAGACAGATTTGAAAGACTTGGGTGTCCATGTTACAGACTTCACCTAGTGCAAATTACTCCTGTTAGACATGGGATTTAGGAAAGGCAGATGGCATACACTAACAACAACTGTATTAAATGTGGAAAAGTTCTTCATGTTGTAAGCGTCCAATTCTTTGTGTATGCAGAATGAGCAAATTTAACAATGTGGCCCATTGAAAATGTGGTCATAGATGGAACTTCATACTGGTTTTATTCAGAGTGGTTTTTGTTAGAATGCACAGCGTAATTTGGACTCCTTTTCTTTTTAAAATGAAAGTATGGTTTTAGGAGAGAATTTAATTCTCCAGAGGAATGCTAGATAGACAGTTCTGCATACCTTGGCACATTCTTAGGGCAGTGATATTTCAAGGTACTTTATGATGACTTCCCAGAGTTTATTAATCCTCCAAAAGGAGGAGCAGTTTGAAGATTAAGGTGACAGGAGAGGAGCTGCATGGTTTTAGGACTAAAGGGTCTCTGTGGAGTATTCTGAGTGGGATGCAGAGCTGTACATCACATATATATCAATTTTTACCTCACCCTATAGTAAACAACTATTTCTCCTACAAAATAATAATAATAATTTTTAAAAAAGAGAGGGGGGAGGGAGGGAAGAAAATGATGGGGACCTAAGTCATGGGAGGATTTAATCTTTGTATGTGGACTGCAATTATTGCCTTTAGGACAAGATTTGCATTAGTCTGAGTGAGCTTATTTTGCTAAAAGCCAATACAAGCTAGGATCCTCACTAGTGGGACTGCCAACACTGCAACAATTTGTTCAGGTCATTCCTGTCATCTCTTTCTAGGAATGCTTCACACTGTATTCACTAGAGCTCATCCAGAACTCAGCTGAAGTCATCAGTTTTTCCATTGCTTTTAATGAGTTACAGTTTAAGTTCTGTTCAGAAAATTCTGTAATGTCTCTTTTGGTTGCTACAAATGATAGTTCTCAGGTCACCCTGAGTATATGATTATGGGAAAAATATAAAAAATATCTGAAATGCCCTGCTATAGCTCCCATTCTTATGGAAACCGAAGGTGGAAAAGTCTGTAGCATGCCCTACAACATCCAGTCTGTTCTCTAGGAATGCAGAAGCTCTCTTTCTGTTGCAAACTGCAAATTTTTGCTATCTAAATAAGTTATATGAATTTTATCATGTTCTATGTTTCTTTATAATTTTTAAAATCATTAGAGAGACTATGGTAAATGGCCTAAAATTGATCAATCTTTCATTTAATTCTGTAAATTCTACCTTGTAAGCAGTTCCTCATCCACTGTGATGGTTTCCAGGGACTTGCATGGAGTTCTCTTGTTACTTTCAGTTGTCTGCAATGCTTGTGCTATATCTGGAGTAGACATCTTTGAATCCCCTAGCACTCCTACAAGAGAAATAGTCTCTTGTAGTGCTTAATTTAGCTTATCCTGATATGAAGGTTTGAAATAGGTGAAGCAAATACCTCACCCACTCTAGATAAGTTTATAGAACAAGCTAGTGCATGTACTGTTGCAAAGGCATTACTGTTAACACCTTTCAAACCTGGAAACGCTGCAAAGCATTCAGTCAACAAAGTTTGGGGGAGTTAAGTTAATATGTGAGGGGAAAGGATATAGATTATTTAGTCACCAGTGCTTGAAAGTATAAGAATTTTAAGAGGTAAATGAATTACAAAGGCAGAAGGTATTAACTGCAAGCTTGGAAGGGGCTGATAACATGATAGAAAAGGTTAATATAGCCTTTTGCATACCTCATTGGGCAATAAATAACTCACTAAATTAATTTACAAATAAATAAGGTACAACCATCATATTTCTACTGTAAAATTCCATTTCTTCTGTACATTTTTGTCACGTTAATTCAAGAGCTCAGGGGAAAAGGGTATGATATGAAGTCTTGTCTTTCCAGTTGCAAGTAATCATCTGAACATATTTAAACTTTATGCATGAATTAATGGTAGAATGATGCAAATAAATATATCTATATTTATATTAAAATATGGAATTTCCTCTGTTGATTTGAGCTTCCAAAAAGAATACTGAAATTTCGTTCATTTGCCATTTTCCAACTAAGATATTGAATTAGAACAAGTGGGTCGGCGTTTTTCTTCTTCCCGTTAGCTTTTTATTTCTTATATTTGTCATGGTCATATTGTTCAAACAATTTACCTGAAATGAAAGTGGCACTAGGATCAATATCTGTGAAGCACAATTTTTGCAGCATAAACACTGTTGTTCTATTAACAAATTTGCACATAGAATGAAGTGGCATATTTGCCAGATTTCATTCTATCTGGTTTGGGGGGAGACAAGTGAAATTGACAAATTAGGTTAAGTTAACGGTGTTTTTCTTGTCAGTTTCATGGTCGAGTCATTTTTCAATGACATTTAACTTCATAAGTGTAATTCATGGCTCTTTGGGGGTTTACGGTACATATTGTTCAGAAAACTCCTTGACCTCCTTTTTTGTCCTGAGGGATATAAATTGCTTTCAGTACCCTTTTTGTCAAATCTACAGAGGGCCCAATACTAAATGAGCTCTAATGATCTGAGCTGCCAAGGGGCTACGTGTAAGTTTAACAGACTCACTTGCTGAAGAGTGTTGTCCTTTGTTTAAACACCAAAGAAGCTCCATTTATAATTCCTTATTAAGTGCCATTGTAAACCCTTCTAAAGAGTTGGGGGCAGGACCTTTGCAGCGTAAAGCAGTGTAGTTTTATTACAGGTAATCAAGTTATGCTAATTTTAGCAGCTGAGGATCTGGCTGGAGATGATAACCCGAAGAAGAGTATGTGTTAAAACAGAACAAGGCTCGAGTTCGGAGTACAAGGTCTCTTCAGTTTAAACTTTGAAAGCTATTACTTAATCATACAATAGAAAAAAATAAATAAATAAAACAGCTATAAAGTATATTTGTCTAGAACAATGGACAAAGTGGACAAAGAGGGTTTGTGTGAGTTGTTATTCTATAAAACAGGGTTATTTGGGGCTTAGGAGAATTGGTAGGCTTATTCTGTGTTAGTAAGTCTCAGCTGCGTGCATCAGTAATTCAGCAAAGAGGAAACGGTTCATATAGGTAAAAGGAGGTGGTTTTGTTCTCCATTGCTTTCATGAGCACTTCCATTTGAGAAGGAAGGTGGTATGTTTCTGCAATGTGGAATACATTAGGACTAATCAGTATTTTCTAAAGTTAACGGTCCTGCAGTGTACAACAGAAAGTTATACACGTTACCCATTTGTATTTCCCATTAAAATATAACCTTAAAAGAAAAGACTAAATTTAGGGAAAAGAGTATCATTCACCATTAAGGTAAATTGACATAGGTCTTTCTTTTTGTTCTTTATTTCTTTATTAAATCAGGTTATTTTGTCACAACTCTGTCTGTGTCAGGTATAACAGAAATAGCATGAAAGACATATTCTAAATTTTGGAGTTTCTGATTTTGTTGAGCATGGAGGAGGACTAACAGGAAGAAGGTTCTGGATAATTTTAGAACAATTTATGAATTTATGATTTTTGTCTGAACTGAACCACAAAACAATCATGGTTTATGTGTATATACTAAATTTCACTACAGTATTTTCATATCCAATTAATTGAGCACTGAATCTTAAAAAAAAATAAGAATAAGAAATTGCCAGGGTCATTATTACAGTGAAAATCTTATAAGAAATGTTACCATAATTTCTGTGCTACTGTAATCTGAATTAAAATCAAATATGAGTTATTCGGATAACTCATGTTATTGTATCTCTAAATGGGCCTGCTTCAATCCTCTGAGTTGTATCTAATCTATATACTTACTTTAAATGCTCTGTAACTTCATAAAATAATTTGACAAGACTGTTTATAGAAGAGTTGAGATTTGAAAGATCAAGTATTGTTCATATAAAGCAGAGTGAAAATGTCTCTGCCTTAATTTAGAAGGATCAATTTGGAAAAGATGAGAGATAAATCACTTTCATTATAAACTCAGATCTTCCTAGAGCTGCAAGAGAGAATGCCAATCATTTTTGGTTCTTCTCTTGTGAGCTGATATATACCAGTCATGAGATGAATTCATTTTATTTAGGACATAAGTTTGACCTTGGCCCTCAATTCCACAGCAAAAGGAAGTTGGTGAAGCCTCAATGTTGGTATTCACGGTAGAGCATAGCGCACTTCCACAAATTAATGATACAAGATAAAAATTTGGAAAACCATAATGTTACCGATAGAGCTTATTTGAAAGACACCACATAACATTCCTTTATTTGTCAGGACTGAAATGGCAAAAGAAGTTTTATGGATGATTTTCCATCATAGCTGTTTTCACTCTCTTATTCTGTTGTTTTCAGATAGAGAAAAGATGAAATCTGTATGTGCATCTGTTTCTCTTTATTTCTTAAAGAATTATCTGCTGGGTAGAACATGGGTTGAAATAACAGGGACTCTCAGTTTCACTGCTTAGCTACTAATGGACTAGGAATGAAATGTTCAAAAGTGCCTGAATAATTTAAAAGTCTAAAAGAAGCTGAAAGCCACGGATAATTTGACTTCTAGGTATTTAAAGTAGATATCACAATTTTATTCTCACAATGGTCTAGCAAGTGAATAGTAATAACAGTATTCTTGATAAAGGTACTCCCAAGTAAAAAAAGGCTTCTTTGAAAAGTGCAATTCGTTTGATTTTTTATTATTATTATTTTTTTTAAGGGAGGAGAGGGGGCCAATACATTATTCCATATGGTGTTGAACTCAGCAGAACTTGTGTGTTTCAGAACGCCCCCAGGCCAAGGCTTATGTGTGGAGCTCTTACAATGTATATTTAACTTTTATTTTTAAGTCTTTGGACTTCTTCACTCCAGAATTCCTGCAGTAACCTTTTGTTTTTCAGTCACACCCTGTTTTATATGCTGCTAATGTAATTACTTCATGCTTTCCAATTCTCAGACCAGATATTTATATGACTTAACCAACCACATGAATTTACTTCATTTTGTCCCAGTGATATGAACTTTTCAAGATACCACAACTACATATTTTCCAGACATTATATTGCGGGAACTGACCTTTCTCTACGTTGTATTTTTCTAATTTAGTTGATTGCTTAGATCCAACGTGCTCCAATCATGGAGTCTGTGTGAATGGCGAATGTCTCTGCAGCCCGGGCTGGGGTGGAATAAACTGCGAGCTTCCCAGAGCCCAGTGTCCAGACCAGTGTAGTGGGCACGGTACATACCTGTCTGACACGGGTCTTTGCAGCTGTGATCCCAACTGGATGGGTCCCGACTGCTCTGTTGGTAAGAAAAATATTTCTTCAGATTTTGCAATAATGCACCAATTTCATTAAAATGTGAACGTCAGAGGCAAATCTGAAATGCAAATCAATTAGAAAATTTTATTTGGAACAAATTTGGTCCTGTTCTGGATTATGCTGGAAAGAAGCATTGTATGTGTGTATATATTTGAAATACTATTTGGATACTATTTTTTATACATTCCTAATTTGGAAATGACAGCTGGGGGTGGGGGTGTAGGTCAGGAGTCTGTATTTCATTCTGCAACTGGCTCTCTTGTGGACTGAGAAAGTTCATTAAATGCTTTATAGCTTTTTGCCAACTTCAGCTGAAAAAATCCACAGCAGTGATTTATAAATATGTTCATAACATTTGGGGAATGCAAAACACTCCAACTGAGAATATTTTTGGTGTTTGCTTTATTGTGCATCAAAATGCTACCCATTTTATGAAAAAAAAGTTACAAAAAAGAAAAATCTCTTCTCGCATATAGGGTATTTTTTGATTCTTAGTTGTATATGGAATATTTAAAGAATTAATTTTAGGGCAGAAGACACACTAAAAAGCAAGCGCCAAAGTCTAAACTAAAAAAATTCATCCTCTCCTAAGCTGCAGTTGACTTGAATATTATAAAACTTGTTTATTCTAACAGAAGGAGCTAAGGAGAAAAAAAGCAGTTTTGACAAGACAGCAAATGTTCTATTTGCGGGAAAAAATACTTGAAATTTTGCATTTATATTGTAAGCTGAATCTTGAGATGGAATTGTAGGCCATAAGCAAGACTCTCAAAGTACTTTTTACAGCTTTCATATTTATTCAGTTATTTCTTAAGATTAATGACTCAGAATACTCCACCAGTGAAATGAGTATCAAGATATGTTTTTTTCTGCTTCATGCATCAGCAGCAGCCAGAAAAATACATGAATGAGAATTTAAACTGTCATTTTCTTTGATGCATGAGGCAAAAGACCCCTCTGCTTTTCTACAACTTCTGCTGGCAGAGAGCTGTAAGAGAACTTGGGAGCAAGATGCTGGATATCTCACCATTATTAGCAGTAGGATTCCAGAATCTTTCACTTGCAAGTATCTTTTCCAGTCACTCCTAGAGTCTAAGTGACCCTGAATTGTCACCATTCTCTGCTGAGTGTGTCTTAGGTGAGTTTCGTTCTCGTTCTTAACAAGTAAATGTCTGTATTAAAGTCAACACCGGTTCAGGTTTGAGTAAAACAGGACTACGTGCCCCCCTTCTGCAGTGCTGACAGGCGTCGAGGAAGCAACCTTGTATCAGAACAGAGAACACAGCTCTACAGCGATCTGTCCAGCATATAGGAGCAGAATTTTGTAATGACTCTTTAATGTAATTTAGCTTGTTCTTCAGCAAAAGCTGACTGCTGAGTTTGATCCAGACGTGAACAGGCCAGTTTTTGAGAGCATGTAGTGTTCAGCAAAAGCGTATTTCTTCTACTCACTTTTACTTAATGACTTAGGTTGCTACTTCTGTCCTACTGCCACTGGCATAAGCTAGCTGTAATCTTTCTTCTTTTTTCCTCGTAGAAGTGTGCTCTGTAGACTGTGGCACTCATGGGGTGTGCATTGGCGGAGCATGTCGCTGCGAAGAAGGGTGGACAGGAGTGGCGTGTGACCAGCGTGTGTGTCATCCCCGTTGTACAGAGCACGGAACTTGTAAAGATGGGAAATGTGAATGCAGAGAGGGCTGGAATGGGGAGCACTGCACCATTGGTAGGCAAACGACAGGCACCGAAACAGGCACATATTGCTTTCTTTTCATAAATCGTAGAAACATAGTTATTGTTGTGTATTGTAATAGGCTGTTCCTTTAAGGACCCTAATGCTTTCAAATGTTAGCTCAGACTCCAAATGTTTGGGGTGAAATGCAGATGAGCTCTTGGAATGATTTAAAATCAATAACAAACTGATTTGTGGGGAAAAATCCACAGCAAATGAACGTTAGTAAGTAAAGATGTAACAAATGGTCCATCACGGTACCATTTGAGCCAAGCTTTTCAAACTTAACTAAACATTCCTTTGTGTGAATGGCATCCTTTTTAATTTCCTGGTCTGATGCATCAGTGCTTTCCTGCTATTATACATCACATCTGAAACACACCACCACCATCTCCACACAGAGCAGGGGTCAAGTTGTGGAGGAATAAGTGCTCCTGGTGTTACAGAAATAGCTCCCTAGCATTTTCCTGTGTTGTGCTGTGACAGTGGGCATGGTGTTTGCATATAGACAATCACAGCATGGGAGGGCCTTGTCAGTAGTGCAGCATGCTGCTGTACCCTTTCCTAATAGCGTGCTGCTCAGTACAGCATTGGCATCATGCAGCGTGCCGTGACTAACACGATTGCATCTCAGCTGTGATGTGTCAGCCTGGGAAGTTCAAAAAGGTTATACTAACACAAAGTAATGATGTCCTATCCTCTCAATTACAACACTCAAAATCTTATTTTGAAGAAGAATTAATTGTTTCTAAATGAAATTCTTTATTTTGTCGCTACAAGCGGTTAGGTTGTGTGTTTAGATTACCTTGCAAAGTTGCTAGGGGAAAAAAAAAAAAAAAAAAAAAAAAAAAGTTATTTTCCCTGTACTGTAGTTGAAAATGGGAAAATCTAAATGGTCACATCTCTTCCGAGAAGCATGAGCAAAATAATCTGGAGTAAGAGTATCCAACTGCAAGCTGAGACTATGTAAGTTTCAGGCAAATGTATTTTTCCCTGAAAAAAAAATTGGAGGACTTAACTTAAAAGAAACTTGTGGAGTTCAAATCCAAGATTATCTTGAAGTGGTGAATTTACCAAAGAAAATAAGTAGGTCAATTGAGATTTTTGTGGCAATCAGGGACCCTAATGGGACAGTCCTATTACAAGTGAATTGTTATTTCTTTAATTAAAAGTATGGTGAGATTATTGCATCCCTCAAGCTGTTTTTCTTTTTTCATTCCCCTCTGACTTCTTCCTGAATATACAATCCATTTCAGATGCACACATGACTTGGAAACTAAAAGACTATGCTTATTGGGAAGAAAAAATAAAAAAAGATCCCTATTTTTAGGGCATATCCTTTGATGTTGTGGTGCTGCATGCTTCTACCACACTATGCTAATATGATTTAAATCAAAGCTTTTATGACTGAACACTTTGTCACCAGCAAAGATGCAGAGTGTTTTTTCACAACTGCTTTCTGACTTCCATCATATCAACCTCTCTCTACTAGATTAATCTAGGCATTTTGTTTTAATATTAAGTAATTACCAGATCCTTATGAAATGCCTAGTTTATAAATACTTTTGCATTACGTTGTCTAATAACTGCTTACTTTAAAAGTTGCTTCTTTGTCCTTTTTTTTTTTGCTTTATAACCTTCTAGAAATACACCTATTTAGAGGTGATTAGTGTATTTTAAGTCTTCATTACTGTGCACACAAAAAGATGCCTTACACCAATACCATAAAAGAATTCTGAAAATTACAACCTCGACTAGTGAACCAAGAAGTGAGAGTATTAGCTTAATTTTCAGAGCTATGAAATAAATATTTTCCCTATTATAGAAGTATATAAACAATTCTTTTGAGAGAAAGGGCAGCACTATTGAAATGATTAACTAAGTAAGTGTAAGCTGCTTTTTTGTGTTTGTTTGGTATGTATTAGAAAGATTTCTTTTTAATTTAATATGGTTCTGCATGCAGCAAAGATTAGACTATGGGGGAAAAAAAAACAGGTTTGCCCTTCTAATTATCATACATTTAAATTTGTTGAACCATAATTTTTATATTGTATGTATACAGATATTTTTATGACTGGGCTGTATTAGTAAGAAATTTGATATGTTGATATCATCAGGCCCAATTGTGAGGCCATTTACAAAAGCACAAAACATGAGGCCAGAAATGGAATTCAGTTCAGAGGAAAATCACAGCGTGATTCCACGGGTTTGTTTTTTTCTGGCTTGGTTTTAACACAAACGCTCATGTTGTATGCGGCTGAAAGGGAGAAAGAGTTTGAACGATAAGGATCATAAAACTAATTTTTGCCACTACTTGTACAAAAAATGCTAGAAGTTAACACTGGAAAATTGGTCCTTAAGCAGTGGATTGGTACTTGGAACAAAGATGAGGCATTCAAGGTATTTTCAACAGCAGTGTGGAGAACTAAAGTGTACTTCAATTTTACGGAAAAGCATTTTAACTTATTTCCTTTATGGGGCTTTCAACTAAAAGGTTGGCAGACCATTTCATGTCAGAATTACTCACTAAGGAATGTTTACCTTAATAATATTCAAGAATGCAAATTTAATTAATTTGAACCTTGACATAGTCCTGTTTGGAAGGCACCTGGCAAACCTCACAGTCTGTTTGTCCAAAGACAAAGCAGGGCCAGACCAGAGTAAAAAAGCATATGAGCAGAGGCTGAATTTCTCCCTTTCCTGGACACAGTTTGAATTCTTGAATACCTGTGTGAGGTCCTCATTAGCCTCACAATACATTTGAGAATTTCTCTACTTCAAGCAGAAAAATGGGATTCTCATAGGAGAATTTATTTACTCTGAGTATCCATTTATTGCTAGAACTAGCCTGAAATCCTTTCAAGTCAGTAGAAAGACTTGCTTTGATTTGAGTGACTTAGGCCAAGCCCACTTAGGACAAATTGATCCATTTTGTGAGGAAAGATAGGTTTCTACACATAGACCACCATTTATTTTATTTTCTTTGTGTTTCCTCAGCAGTTTCTCATGCTATATTCACATCACAGTGGAAAGAAATCATTATAGCAACCTGTAGGTATCCAAGTTTGTTCAGGTTATTTTATTCTATTTAATTTAAAATTAGTCCTTTGTAGACAGCAGACTAAACGCACATTCTTTTTGGCTTTTCCGTGTTGTGTACCTAAGCTCACAATCCCCTCTCATGAAATTTAACAAAAATGTGGTTTCTCTCTGTGCTACCTGTATTATAGGAAAATAACTCTGAAAAGTCACCAGGAATGCCACTATTAGCTCACTATTAACAAGCTGTGCAAAGCAGCTTTTACCTCTGTGCATCAATAGAATTATATATAAAAGTCGGTGAACACAAATTCCTCACTACACAGGTTTTGAAGAATCCATATCCAAAGAATAAAAAAATGAAAGGATTGGTGTCTGGTCTTACTGGAATGCTGTATGTATCAGAGCAGAACTGTGCACCAGACACTACATTTCATTTTGCTACTTCAGGTAGGAAGAAAAATTGCTTACTGGAGTGATGATAAAGAAAATGAATCTTTTCCCAGTTCAAAAATAGACCTGTCAGGATATATTTATTAAGTGATTACTATTCAGTGATTGCAATTATGGAGGAAGTTCTAACTAAATAATAGAGGGTAATCTAGATGAGGAAAAGATTATTGGAAAACTAATAACAAAGCAAAAGAATAAGATACAGCACTTGCTAAATCTTGAACCAATTTCATGCCAGAATTTTAAGATGGAAGATTTATCTTTTCCTTGAAGCATCTGAGTGTTGTTAAAGCATGCTGTTATGAAACAGGTCTGTTACTTTCACTGAAAATAATATTCGGATGTATAAAACTATTGTTTTTAATCTGTTGTTTGGGGTGTTCTCTACATAAACTGCCAGAATTGTACAATAGGAACAGTGTGATATATAAGGAGATCTTAAGGAACAGACAAAAATATGATTTTAAAAGCATAGTACCATCTGTAATCTATATCCCTGCAGTATGAAGTACAATTGTTATTAAGTCATTGGTAAAAATCTTATTGTGAGACCAGAGAAATCAGGATTTCATTCTAAATATTTGTGAGTAAACTTCAAAAGACTGCAAACATATTTTATATGGTGAGCTCTCTCAACAGAAGCATATATACGAGATTTTATTCATGCCAACCTGTCATATTCCCAAACCCTTGCTCTTTTCTGCTCACATCCTACAGTAACATAGGTTAAACACTCCTGCTTTCAGATGGAAAGTGGAGTAAGATTGCAGTAAAGGCTGCTCAATGGTATGGATACTGTTCTGCAGATTAAGATCAGAAGAGCTCTTATCTTTTCTGCTCATTTTCTGTTTTTAATGCAAACAAGCTGTAGCCCCTTTGACAGCCACGGAAGCTGAACTTCCTAATATCTACCTGCTAGGCAAAACAGAAGCAGTGGTAATGTGAGCATCTCCACAGACTGCTGCCTGGCCTTGTGATTGTTTTTCAGAGTCTAACTCCAGAGGCGAGGATCTGCCACTCTCTTTCCCCCACTGAGTCCTTAGCCTTTATACTGAAAATGTCAAATGGTAGGAAGTGTTCCTTCGCAAGTAAGGGATTCAGAGATCTGTATTAGTCCTGTACCTTGTCTTCTGGGTTGTAGGGCCTTGAATAAAGAAGAAGGATTTGGGGGAACTGGAATCCTGTACCCCACATAGTGGCAAGTAACCTAAAATCCTTAGATTTATAAAAATGTGCAGAAAAAGAAAAAGAGGACTTTCTGTCTGGGATGATTAAGATAAGAGGTTTGAGTTTAAGTTACAGGATGGGAGATTTGGGTTAGGTGGTAGTAAAAAATTTGCAGCAGTAAAAGAAAAACTGAAAGAGAAGTCTAAGCGAGTGGTGATATCCTCATCGATGGAGCTTTTAACAATGGCTTAGACATATGTCTGTCAGGAATAGCACAGAATAATTCATCCTGCCATGGGTCAGAAAGCTGACCAGAAAATCATTGAACTATGCAAGCTCTCTTCCAGTCTGATTTTAAATGATAGTATAAAGTGGTCCTTTGGAGCTTAAATGGAAGTATTCATTCTAAATAACTTATCTGATACTGTTCTAAGTTAAAAGTTGTACTTTCATCCACGTCAATAATTGGATGCCACTCTTAAAAGTAGAATTTGATCATTTATCCAGCCAAGGAGACTAATCTGTGAGTTAAGTATTTGCAGAATTATAGGTTGTGGACCTGATGATCTTTTGAGGTCCCTTCCAATCCGGCCTGTTCTATGATTCCATACATAGAGCCACTCTGAAACATCCAAACAAGGAGCAAATATCACACCCAGTAGGTAAATACTTAAAACACCTTCCCTTTGACGTACCAGGACTTACCCAACTGAATACTGGACAGATAACATCCTAATCTCTGATGCTTTTACTGAGGAAAAAAAAAATTACTAAAAACTTACTTTCCTCGGATGTTTTGGGATAACCATGCCCATTACAGCTTTTAGACATGTTTACATTTCTTGGAGGCACAAGGGAGTGCCACATATAAAGGGAAAGGATTTACATTTAGATTTTTACTTCATCATGAAGTCAATAATCGATAGAAACATTAATAATGGAGCATTGTGTTATCTTTGGATCCAGCAGGATATTTTTGTCCCATGATAATGCTCTTTATGTCAAAGATTTTTTCTTCTTCTACTGATTTTTCTTGTTGTAATTACAATGGTAATGATTCAAAGATGAAGCAATTTTCAGGAGAGACGGAAAGTGTGTGGGAGGAGACAGTGGAAAGCCATCGTATCTGACAAAGAGCAATTTAAGAGTTAGATATATTAGACTTCAATGCGTTTCTTACTTAAGATTTATCTATACCATTTTATAACTTACCAAGGTATAACAAAATGCTAAACAAAGACAAAAGAGATTTAGTTTGCACTCTGTAGAGTGAGGGACACGCATTTTTTTTAACTTCATTTGAAAACTGCATAGCATATTTGGGTCATGACCATTTTTCATTACTGACGATACAGAAATTTGTTGGTAATGGATGTAATGGATGGTGACATGACCAGAAATGTTGGAGGCAGTGGCTGTTTCTATATCTGTGAATTCGGGTTTATCACCTGTATAATACAGACATCCTACTGTCTTTACACCTGGAAGCAGGTTTCTTATTAACCAGAAGTCTTTCAGGTACGTGGTGTCAAGCTTTCATTTGGAGTATCATAGGATGGCTTCCTTCCCATGCATCTTTCAGCAAAACAACAGTAGCAGATACTGCATGAATTAAACTGAGGGATTCTCAGTGATTTCTGTCATTCTCTGCACATAATTTGCATTTTAATTTGCCATGCAAGCATAGAGAAACTCTATGTGAGAGGTAGAACTCCCACCTAGCAAGTGACATTTTTGTACTTTGACCTGAAAACAGTAATTTTGCCATAGGTGGCTTGGTGGTATTTGATGTTGGTAGTCTGATGAAATTTGTATATGTACTTTCACACCTCACAGTTATTCCTCCAGAGGAATGATCCTCTTCAGAAAAAGTTTACAGCAGAGGGGCTCATAAGAGGTTAAAAACAGGAAGAGCCAAAGTTGTGATAGATCCAATTTTAGCCTGGAGTAAATATGAGAGAGTGGATTTTGGTGGTTTGACTGTGAGGTGACATACGCTGATTTCATTTTCTTGTACTAATAAAGATATCTTTTACTACTTCAAACTAGTTTCACAGCTGTAGCTCTAGCTGATGCTCCTGATCTGTAGAGAACCATTTATGATCATAAATGTAATGTAGTCCTACATAGATTTATCAGTCAGACTTGTGATACCTAGAGAATCGCGTTCATCTATGTCATATCACTTTGCATTATATAGCCAAAATGAATGAGTTAGTCAGATAGATGGGTGGTAATGCAGTCCAACATCGCTGTATTTCAGTAAAGATGCAATTGCCCTATAAATAATCAAATAGAAATTTCTTCCTGGAAAGATGGTGCTACTTGTAATTGCCAACTACGTCTGCTATTGAGGTGCTTTGCTGATTTTATAAGTATCCTCTTTTATCCCACCTCCAAAACTTCTGAATAAAATCTTGTCCCCTGGTTTCATGCTGTGTAAATAACAGCTCTTTTCTTCAGAGCTCATAGTATTTATTTTTTCCCCCCCCTGGTTTGTAACTTTCTAAATTCCTACTCCAATAACTAAATTGTTCTTTGATACTTTTGTGTATCAGGTCCAAGTAAGCTTTCTAAGCAATTTCTGTATACTAAGGTATCAAAAACTACATTCTGTATGCTCTTACCTTTTCATGGCTGAGCACAATACAGTATTTCCTTCCAGATATATATTGTATGTAGAGAGATATATTGTATGTAGAGATTTGCATAGAGCGAGAGTGGTTTGACTTTCAGAGAGCTGAGAAACCAAATTCCTTTTCATTTGCAGAATTTACCCAGGGCAGCTGGGGATCCTTTTGGAGTAAAAGTTAATCTTATTCACCAGGAAGAATTTTCTTGTTTGCAATCTTTGTTGAGGGCTTCCTATAGATGATTGAAATATGTCACAGTGCAGTGACAGAACATTTGAGTGGCTTTTCTCTTTCCCTTTTTATAAGGTATATGCAGAATATGACCTTACTAGTAGCCCCCAAAATTTAATGAGTGTTTTCAGCAAGGCTTCCTGCATTTTGTCTGGTACTTCAAAGATGCACCCAGCAGATGCCGGTGAATAGTTTCACAAACTAAAATCACATTTCATTTCTCCTTTTGGAGGGGCTTCTACATGAGTTACACTGATTTTCTGGCCAATTCTTGAACTCTTTAAAGACTACAAAAAGCAGGGGAGGGCAATCAATCAAGCTGCTGATCTAACTTTTGAAAGGGCAAAGCTGATTTTGCTCTTCATAGAAGTATTCAGCACCAGGCAATCTTTTCTTGTTCCAGAGATAATGTTTTCTGTGTTATTTTGTACCCTGCGGTGTCAAGCACAGCTTCAGCAAGTGAGTGAATAACGTGGTATTGCTGGGTACAAAACAACAAAGACACGGGAATGCTTGTGAGAGGTCAGTGAGATAGAGACAGAAAAGTAGTACAAGATCTTGAGAAATATGTATGTATATATGTGTGTATAGTATTGATATTTACTAAGAAATAAATACAAAAGAGAACAATATATTCCCATCCTTTTGAGGACTGCTGTTAATGTCCCTGTTAAAGATGCGTTTTCTTTAATGGAATGCATTTTTACTTGTACATCCTCAAGATATAATTCTTGTACCTTTAACATCAATCTCACATAACCTTGCATGCTTGAAGATGCAGATGAGGCCAAATGTATTTTACCTGCCTGCTGCAACCTCTATGGAATAACAATTCAGACCTAAGGTTTTACCTTTTCACCTTGTTGTGATTTTGTCTCTGATTCCTACATAGCATCAAATTAACAGTAGGATGCCACAGAAGTTAGTTTTTTGCCTTCCTAAGACATCTGATGCTTTCAAATTTCTCCACAATATTTTTTGTTTAATATTGTATTTAAAATTCTAGTGTCAGAAAGGAAAAGGAAAAAGCAGTCTCTGCAACATCTCTGAAGTGTCAGTTCAGGATTTTGCTGTGTGATCTGTGTAGGGCTTTGGGGAAATAATTGAACTATTGAAAGCCTTTTCTTCAAACTCACAGTTACTGGTTGTGCATTAACTACTCACTGAGGATGAAATACATGGTAATGTTGAATATTGATACATCTTCCTTGCAGTGCACTCAATTTATTTATTTTTTTTTTAGGATCTGAAGGACTGAATATGGGACATATTCAGGGTGCTAGTTATGAGGTAGACTATATTCTGAGCAATTGATGCTCAACTAAGTTTAAGTAACTCAGCTCTTTTATCTTGTTCTTTCCCTCAGTTGCTATTCTGTCCTGCTTAAGAAATTCTTCTTAGGATAACCTCACCTTCTGGAAATATTTCCTGCAGGTAGCCTCAGTCTATTTAATTTTAGTTATATTTGTTCCATACACATAAACAGAAGCAAAGTTTTCTGTCAAATTGAAGTCATCGTATAATGTGGTATATCTCATCTGCCCAAAGAAAATACAATTCTTTATGTGACTGAAATCTAAGGCAGAAATCCAAACCTAAGCATTTTTGCAGGTGTTCAGGTCTGAGGTAATGGTTGGTGTTCATCTCTGTATGTTGAAAGTGCAGATAGCTGGGGTAATGCTAGGGTAATTATTACTTGATTTCTAGCTGCTGTGAAATTGTAAGAGTTTAGATTTCTACAATTTCTAGCCCATATTTCCGTGGCGTTTTCAGTGATACAGTACTGATTGACATACAACTGTCCATCTCACTCTGTCAGTAGTATTCAAAACACACCCATGCTCGGATAGACAGAGACAAAACAGTGCTGGTGTCTAATTAGCCCTTCCTCTAGCTGCAGTTCACTGTTATATTACTGAAACCCAAGGAAAAGTGAAACACAAGAAATTAAAGTTACTGTATTCATCCTTATTCTGTCTTCAGTCAATAACAGGATTAGAAAAGAAAGGATTCATTGTCCAGCTGTCTCCTTGAAGATTTTCAAATCCAAGAGCTGAGCCTTGGCAATGGGTGCTACACTCTTGATTTCAATAATTCAGTCCAATCAAATACTTTTCTTAAACAAGCATTTCTCATGGAAAAGTAGTTAACTTTTGCTTTCACAAACACTTCAACGTAATGTGGAATGTAACATGATCCCTTAAAAAAGTTTATTAAGTTAGACATACCACACCATAAAAATAAATAAATAAATAAATAAATAAATAAATAAAAGTGCTTTAATTTCCACCTTATGGTAGTCTGCCAATTCTGTGGCCCATGACCATGTCTAACAATTGGGATTTGGTGACTTTTCCTGTGCTGTCTCAGTGGATACTGGAAGGCACTCAGCGAGTCCCAGGTATTAGTTAAAGTGTAAAACAGTTTCTGCATTTTCCCAAACTCCGTTTGCATGATGGCACCGAAGTCCTACCACACTATTTGCATTTTACCTGTTACAGGTTGTGTACAGGTTGCATATCTGTTACACACCCTTTAAAAGGCTGTGGTTTCCTGAGTTCTGTAACTAAGGAGCCATAATTTGGAAAAGCTGCCAATCAATGTCAGGCTCTACTGCTTTTTCCTAATCCCACTGTGTTTTTAGTTTCTATTCAGTTTTTAACAGTCCAGTGCAGAGTAGGTGGATCAACTCAGCATCAATCGGCTGTGACAAGCTTTCAAAATGTTGTAAAGATACCATGCAAAATAGCTGCAAGGAAAGGTTTAAATATTTCTTCCTAAATGTTTTTGGGTGACTAGTGTAGACGGAGCTACATGAGCTGACAGTTTATCTTTCATATAATTCAAAATCATATACATTTTTATTTATTTTTTACCATAACCCATGTGAAGTAAAGGTGGATATCTTCTGTATTCATTCCAGCTAATTATGAAATTACAGATCAGATTTTTTTAGGCAGATGTTGAAAGAATGAAATTATTCACGAGTGTGACAAGTAAGATTCACAATGCATCCAGCCAACATGTGTTTTAATTTGCCTTTAAACAGTCAGTTTTTCAGAGGATAGAACAACTGAGCTAAAGATGCACAGTGCTTCAAGATGCAGTCCCTGTTCTGTAGACAGCTGGTATATCATAAGAGATTTATTATTTAAAAAATAAATACTGTGTTGTAATCATGATTAAATAACATTCTAATTAAAAACTAAACCATTTTATAGCAAAAAACATTACCGGGTTTCTATTTTAGGTCAGAAACAAGGAGGACAATTATCCAAAAGGCCAAATTAATAAGAGAGATAAATTTAGGGATAATGTTTCACTACAACTTGGTGACTTATTGGTCATAAAAGTAAGTCCCACTTCAAATACTGTGATTTTCCAATTGTTAAGAATCAAAAGTGATTGCTGAGCTATTTGTCAAATGAGTCCCTCAAGAACAGCACTGAAGTTATTTTTGTAAGTTCAGCATGCACAAACACAAAAACCTAAATGTCACAGGAAGATGCTGATTCTCCCAAAGCCAAAAAGACACTAGTATGAGAGAACTGACTTTTTGTTTTAACTGCTGGGAATAACAGAAGGGAGAACTTTATTCCTAATGCAGCGTGTTGCCATCAGATTTTCAGCACGTTTTAAATATGAACTGATCTAACTTCTGCTACTTTCAATTTAATAAAGCAAAATGTGTATATGCTGAGTTACGGATCTCTTCCCACTGGAATTAACAGAATTAGCATTATATCCTATAGTTTTACAATGGAAGATTCCCTAGAATTAAGCAGTTATAGAAAAAGCAATTGGGTGTCTATAATCTGTAATCTGACAATCTAATCTGATAACAGTACAGGAAAAATAATGGTAATGTGCCTTTTCTTGTTTCAAAAAAAAAAAATAGAAAAGATGCTTGAGACTTAAGACAGAATATCACTGCATAGGAGTTAGAAATACCAACTGGAGGTAGGCATTGCTCACTTTGCAACATTGTTAATGGATAGATGAATTTGGGGGGGGGGGGGAATATGGGGGCACATGTTTTTAGTTCTAACACATCTTTTTGTTGGCTTATTTGAAAGCTACGGATAAAATTGCATTTTGTTGCTGCTTGTCTTTGATCGTTTTAATTGATTCTTTATCATATAGCCAATCCATATGCATCTTAATTGAGTCCTGTGCATGTTTGAACTTTTTTTTTTTTCCCAAAATAAATCAGAAATATGGATTTAGAATGAGAAAGCCTTCCATATTTAGTGAATAGATGATCAGAGGCAAGGTCACTTTTTGGAGGTTGAGATGGCAATGTTTGCGTAAGGGAAATGCTATGTGAGTGCTGTACCATAGAAAATACAAAGTTCATTTAACCAGGTGTGCATTCATCGTTTCTGCACTGTGCTTCTACAGAGATGTTAAGAGCCAGAAGCCTGAAGGATGTATATATGTGCTGTTGTACTATTGCATATATAGCTAGAAGGGCAAAGGGGAAATGAGAACCCCAGCAAAATCTGTACCGATGACTAACCATTAGACTGGAGTTGCTGCTCTCCTTAATTCATATCTAGAGGAGCCCGTAGAGATTATCTGTTCTATGATGGTGCATTGGAATCCTTTGATAAATAATTTTATAACAGTTTTGTTTGTTTACAGGCTGAAGAAAAAGGTAAATCAAAATTTGTCAGGCCCATGCTTAATTTCAAACAGTGGTTCATATCCTTTATCAAAAGATTTAACTACATATGAAATACGAAATTTTGTGGATGCACATAAGTGAATCCTGAAATTTTAAATACCTTTATACTGCAAGAAACTTTGCTAAAAAGAAGTGAAGGCAGTCTTTATTAAAATCTGATTATTTCCCTATTTCTTTTTATATTTTCATCTTCTATACATAGAGTGTTTGATAAGTAGAGTTTGTTTTTCATCACTAGTATTTATATTTCTAGTTACCGTGACATTCCTAAAATCCTTATTAGCTTAGTACATGGAAAGTTTTAGGCATGAGATCCTTTGTTAAGGGAAATACTTATTCAGGAAAATTAGGGTAATTTAAAATATTTGCCTTCTGCTTGAGATTGCATCTATTTATTCAACTTTTATAGTCACAGTTTCCCATACTATAATATTTTTTTTTTTGTCAACACTTCTGAGATAAAACACTGAATGTTTGAAGTATTCTAGCACGGTGTTTACAGTGTATCTGATTTCTTAAACCAAATGTTCCCACTGAGATTCAGTGAGAGCCTTCCTAAAAAATGTGCGTAGAACACACACCTAGGTTTTAAGTATTTATTTTCTATATTTTAGTGCTTTGGATGAAGATGTTTTAAAATGTGAGGAAATATGTAATTCCAATGCGAACAAATAACAGTGAATCAAAAAAGGTGATGTTTGCTCTTTTTGGACTCGCTCCTATTTTTGTAGTCCTCTGACTAAAAATTACAGGGTTATTACAGACAGTGTTTCATAGGGCTACTGCTGCTAGTTCCTTACTTGAAGTAAGTAACTTCATTCCAGATTAGGAAAAAAAAGAGACATTTAAAAGTTTATTTGTTCAGAACGAAGAGCAGGTATGCACACTGCAAAATGCACTTAAATGTCTTCAGCTTACTGATTTGGACAGTGGTGAGAAAGGCAGTCCGATGTCATTAAGCTGTAGGACAGTGTTTCCCTCTAGTCAGTGAAACCCAGAGTAAGAAGGATTTTTGGGAAAGGTTCCTGACCACTTACAGAAGTTACTACAGTAAATTGGATAGGCACTGTGCCTGATTAAACACATGTCCATACATGTATTTGCTTTGAAGCCTAAAGCTGTTCCAAAGTTCACTTTGCTTGATTAGGAGATGTGGAGGTCTCCTGAAGTCACCAGAGTCAAACTGCATCCATCCTCAGGTGTAAGAGGATCCTTCCGCTGATGTTTTGATGCTGCAAGGTGTTCTTTTGTTAGAGAGTCATGAATTAGATAGTTGAGTATGATGTTATAGAAGTCCTCCGCCGTTTGAGTAAGGACAGTGCTTCTCACTTTCTGCTCTAAACTGTTGAAGTCTTTCTGTGCAGTGTGAAAAAGCTGTTGTGTACTACTTGGTTTCACAGCCCTGAACACATCGTTGTGTACAGCCTGTTAGGTGTTTCTGATGTTCTGCAACCCTCAGAACGGGTAACATTTCAACTATTTGTAAGTAGAGAGAAAAGATGTACTAGACCCAATTGGAATTACTGGAAACAGTCAGAAAACAGTAACAGAAGTTCTAATTTTATTTGTACTTTGAGGGTAAATAATGCTAGTCTTCAGAACAAACTTACATTCTGGTAATTTTCCCTTCAACTTTTCTAAGATAATTAACAACCTCAATAAAAAACAGAAAAGTAGAATTTTCCCTGTTTTTCTTTATTTTGTTAACTGAAGCAAATAGTACGACAATACATAGTTTTGCACCTTTTCACCCAGTACGAACCAGTGACTAAAGTGCATTTATCCAATGTATCGATCATACACTTCTAGTGCAGCTGATGTGGAGTGATTTCTGGATTTCTTGGCTGCGTCTCCAGCTCACTTAGTTACTGCATTTCACTTCCCCAGAGAAATGGTCCTAGCAAACAGTCCCATTACAACTAACAGCATCCTGCCTATTGCAGTGTGCTTTAAGAACTGTGTCAAATACAGATGCAGGGCAACAAAGTTAAAAGCTTTGTTGGTGCTATTGATGGCTTTGACAGAGAAATGGAAAATAAATACTCTTTCTGTAAGCAGAGGCTTGAGTATTTGTTTAGAGAGTTGAGGTTATTTCTAGGGAGGCTAGGGGAGGAGCAGAGCTATTATAGCAAATATTGTTTGTATAAAGTGAGCATTGCATTAAGAGTCCTTCCACTTTAACATTTCTTCCAAGTACAGGTTAAATACTCCAGGCTTTCTGGGAGGTGAAATGGTGAAGACTTCCCTACTAGAGCAAAATCAGTTTTTAAGATGTATTTAAATATCAAGGCAAGTGGCTGTGTGCCTAGGGTTAGGATTTTTTTTTTTTCTTCACTACATAGGCAGATAAAGAAGTAACAGAGAAAATGCTGTGAATCAACATTTTTACCTCTGTAGCTCTTATTAGTTCTTTGCACAGTTGGAACATTTAAAAAATGGGAAATTGAATGTTATTAATAATGAGGCTTGTGTAAAGGATGCAGAATGGATATCCAGTTCTTTAGGATTAGATATGTTTACAAAATATGTTTTATGGGCTGAAATATACGTCTTCTATTCTGCATCTGCCAAAACAACTCAGCATGTGCAAATACTCATAATGTATTGCTTATTTATTTTAATTTATTTTACTTGTGTTCTCTATATGGTAGAATACTGCTTCTGTGTTCCAGACACTTTTTTCATCCTTTACATTTCAAGTACACTCTTGAACTCCATAAATAATAAAATGTAAGATGCATTTGTTTTAATATTCAAATATCCTTTGTTGTTGTTGTTGTTACTTCTAAATTATCCTTTACAGTCATGAAGATTTAGGATTCCTGCAAGCCAGAAGGGGTATGAGAAGCACAGAGTGCGTGTTATCAAAGCTTTTTCCATTCCACACTATCCCAGAATACTTCTTGTAAACTTCATTTTAATTCAGCACTTTCATTTGATTTTCCTTTGGGATAGCTGAGGTGTTTGGACTCTGTAGTCTGAAACCATGCAGAATGAGGCCATTTATTGGAATCCATGCAAAGATGACTTTAGGAAAATCAGCTGCAAAATATAATGCATCTGTCTATAGAGTTCTTTTTGTCCTGAAGGGATTCCAAAGTTCTGTACCAAGTTAAGGGATAGATGCTTGTAGAGCTAACTAACCTGTTATGGAGGAAAATGCGTATTTACATTAAGGCTCATATTTATTCTTCTGAGAGAGACAATCTGCACATTTATACAGGAACTGCATTTGCATACCTGAAAGTTAATTGCTAAATTATAAATTCTATACAGACATCAATATCTGACGAACAGCAAGTAATTATATTGTAATAATGCCTGAGAAAACTGCCATACGCTGCCCTAAAAATCATGAATTACAAAGTTCTAAAATTGAAAAGTTCATCGATAATTCAGGTTGGTAGGGGTTTGAGGTGGTCATCTAGTCCAACCTCTTCCTCAGATGGGGTTATGAGGACTAGTTATGATGTCAGACATCACTCGGTCCATAGTTTGTAAGGCAGATATCCTACAGCCCCCTTTACTGTGCATTAGGTGGGCTGTTACTCACCACTCAGCACCATAGCTAAGCATCTGTAGCATACTGAGCAACACAAGCAGTATCCTGTATCTGCTTTTCCTCAGTACAGTGCCTTTCTTGTGTCTGCACGTGCGTGTGCACACATCCCATTCCCTCACACTGAGTTCAAATATGATTAGAAATACCCATGTAACCTACAGTTAAATAGTACTGGGATGAGGGAAATGGTTCTGTTTGGTCACTGGAAATGCTGTCTTGGCTCGCTAGTGCACTTTGGTTCACTTCTAATCCTCTGCTGACTAATAGCAAAGCTATTTTAGGAGTTTACTAGAACTCCTTTAATATATAGAAATTGAATTTGTATTTGGGGCAGAAAGTGGATCTGTGATTTTTTTATATGTAAGTTCTTACTTATAGAGTGAAAGAATTTATTTCATAGTTTTGAGTTGGCAGCTTAAGATCTCCAGCTCCTACAAAGATAAGATTAGCTTTTGTCAGCTTAGCAGGGCTCTCAACCCTGGTTTCCATCCCTGTACCTTAGGCACCTTAAATATCCTGAGCCTACCAGATAAGAAGTAAGGCCCTGAACATGATTTTGAATTTCTTTAGGAAGCCATTGATGAGAGAATTAAAATTATATTTGATACACCTGTTCTTGTGAAGAAGAAGTGTTTCAGTATTTGCCTAGCTGAATTTGGTGTAAGCCCCTATATATTGTGTTGCTGTAGTCAAGGTGAATATGAGAGAGGTCCAATTATCATCTTGGTATGAAATGGAGTGGTACAATCCCCCAGAAGTGATGGATAGCACATCCCCTGTGTGCCCTGTGTGGGGAATTTCTGAAGTGAGTCAAAGTATTCTGAAGTTAATAACTGAACTGAGAATGGCCAGTGTCTTCCCTGAGAATCCCAAAGTGCATTAGGTCTAGAATACTAAGTTAGTTTTAGTAGGTCTTTGTAAAATTGTTGGGAAATGGAAAATCTGATAGCAGTGGTATTTGGCTAGAATGGATACATCCAAGTTTGCTGCCTTGTTGAACGTTTAGGCTAATGCCAGGCTGATGGAAGGAAATCCCAGTATCTAAGTGGTTTGTTGAAGCACTGGTTATCAGTGCAGAAAGGTCTGTAAAACCACCTCCGGCAGTTTATAATGTAAGTTATTACAACCACCTGGTGTTTTCACCATGCCTGGTAGTCAGTTAACAACAGAAACCAGAAGAAAAAAATCTTGTCTGAAGAACAACCAATATGGTAATTTAGGTATTACATAAAGGGTCCAGGTACAGCAGACTGCTTATGAACCTTGAGGCTGTACATTACCTGACTGAAATCCGCGTAATTCTGTTGAATTTTGGCAGAGTTTTGCCAACGTGAAACAATTACGTCCTGGCCCTCAGCTTATATGATGGCGAAGGATGAAGGGTGAACCCTGTCATTGAAGAAGGATTCAGTCCCAAGAAATCTAGCCACTTCAGATTTATTGGCTAGTTTTGTCACATTACAGTCTGACAGCTTTTCTCAGGCAGATAAACTTTGCAATAGTTGCACTATTCCCTGCATTTAACATTGCTAATGCTAAGGCCTGCCTAGTAGCAGCATTCATGTTCCTCTCAGCTTACATGTTGGTGGGTTTGTTCTCCCTGATTCTCTCTGAGCATTTCTTCTGAAGACACTGGAGTCTGAAATCTTGCCTTATTACCATTTTATGTGAGGCCCTTGTTTGCAGAATACTAATTTTATTGTTACTGAAACTGACTTAGAGACTTAGAATCAGCTGTAAATGTGTGAGTGCAGTAGAGAAGAGTATTTTGTGCTTAATTATAAACAGCCTGGAGTTTTAGGACTACGTAAGGCCTAAAGAATCCCTATTTGTGGTTACTGGTAATGCATCTTAACAGAAATTGTCTGATTTAACCTAGGTTGGCACTTGAATTCCCTGCCTCTGCACTGAGATTTTGATGCAACAGAAGAACAATGTTGCTTAAAATACTTTCTGAGCAGTAAAGTGCCGTGATTGCGAGTCTCCTTTAGGAGAAATGCTGGATGGCATTTGTGTCTAGAGACAAGGTAACCAATGACAGTGCAATCTCCCCTCCTGACCCATCAAGGCACTCGTAGAGAAAAATTGGATCTGCATCACTGGAGGGTTTTCAATCAAATGAGAGAGCTGGGAGTACAGAGCTTTGGTAGTAACAAGCAATCCTGCCCTTTTCGGGGCTGATCTTGCACTTTTTTATATCAGCACTGTCTTAGATTTTAAGTATTTTAAAGAAGGGCCTACCTTTGTAGCCTCCCGATGTCTACCGGGATTTTAGAAGTTCCTGTCTGAGCAGGTGAAGGGTAGGGCTTACCTCTAGTTTTCTACAGGCTGCATTCACAACTTCATTAAATCGTGTTCAAATTTGGATAA
Source organism: Oxyura jamaicensis (assembly GCF_011077185.1). Classification (NCBI taxonomy): domain Eukaryota; kingdom Metazoa; phylum Chordata; class Aves; order Anseriformes; family Anatidae; genus Oxyura; species Oxyura jamaicensis. Next base: position 4,050,109 of record NC_048905.1, read on the forward strand.
GCCTGGCACTGTGCCATCCCCACTGGAAAGCTTAGTCTGCCTGGGAGTACAGAATGGAGTAACAGCATCCTTTGTTGTTGTCTGGGCTTTGTATGAAAACTGCATAAAGGAAAGTGAAACTGGACAATCCCTGAGAACCACGACTTGCTTTTCTTCAGGGTTCAAACCCTAAAGACACCTCAGTAAGAAGAGTATAATTCTGAGTTCATATGTTGTTTTAGCTGTTAAAAATAGCAAAATTAAAAATTTCTGCTGTTTCCTGCCTGAAGCAAGTAAAAAATAGGTCATTCATGCTGAATTTTATAAATTTCAGTTAGCCAAATGAAACAGACCTTTTCAAATGTAATACCTGGCAGTTGGTGGCACCGTATCAAAGATCCTTTTGCTAAGTACAGTTTTCACTTAAGAATCACGTTGCATTTTTTTCTCTGTATTTGTTCCTATGCCACAGAGAGGACAGTGCAGGTAAAGGCAATCTAACCGTAACACAACTTTCTGTGTCGGTGTGTGTGTTGCTTTCAAAGCTTTGTAGTTAATAAGTATGTATAAAAGCATACCGACACTCTACTGAAACATCTTTCATTGAAGTTTGATTACATACTCTGTACAAACTGTTGCTACATATTAAAAAAAAAAAAAAATTAAAATTCTTAAATATTAAGCAATTGAGATGTATAAAAACTGTACAAATACATGGCAGCCACATATTTCGAATAAAAAGCAAATTACAGTGTGTGTGAGGACGTTGAGTAGCAATTACTGTGTGAATCCTAACTTCTATGAATGAATGACTCAAAATCCTTGCCATACCACTGAGATTAATGTAGGGATTTTAACTATTACATTTTAATTAGCTTATCTGCTCTTTTAAATATGAGGTCAATGTTTTGCTCGTTACTCTTCAATTGACTGAATTTACACATCCCGTCTGTTAGGTCATTTTATCATTACGCTGCCAATAAACTATTTCTATAGATGTTAGTTTAGAGATAAACCTAACTTGAGAAGGTTTCTTTCTCTAGAAATGATACTCCATTTTACAAAGGGTGATACCAAACTCTTGTACCCCGTATCAGAAACATTAACGCAATAAAAAATGATGGTTATGGCACTGGTTTTATGAATACAGTTCCATCCAGTGTTATATTCCACAGGGATTTTGTTATGGTAAGATTAATTCGAGAGACCCAGTTACCTTAAGTACAAATTTTACTGCATTTTTATGTATCTTTTTGTTGGATATATGAATATGAGCTGAATGTGAATCTTTTTTGAAAAGAGTACATTGTATAATTAGAATATGCTGCTAGGGTCATGTTTCAGCTCTTGTTCAAAACCACGCAAATAATATTCTCAGGCGATAGACAAACCCATGCAGCTCTTCTGGAGCTTGTGGGCTGCAGCAGTGTCCCTCTGCGCACCATGTGTTTCGTTCAGCTACCTTGCTTGTGCTGGTTCACATTTGAAATTATTTTCACGTGATCATCTCTGTTAAGTAACCATAAGCAGAGTTAGTTTCTGAGACAAATGTGATGCATCTTCTGTGTTACAGGCATGAGTTAGCAGGGCATGCAGACAGCACACTGCTGTTCCACTGCGCTGCTGCCATTTGCCCTTTTTTTTCTCTTCAGAAAGATGCAAGTGACTTCACTTTACACTTGCTTTTTAGTACCAGTGGTTCCCCTTTGTGAGAAGTTTACTTTTCTTCTAAAATCACACTTTTTTTTTTTCACGTTTTCTTGTTTTGTTTGGAAACCTAGATGTTCTCCCAGTCCCTGTCTTTAAATGTGAAAGAAGTTGCATAGGTATATAGTAAATAGATGCAATTTAGAGGGAAATTCTGTTATGGTATGCATATCCCAGGCAACTTAAGGAACCTTACTTAACATAATAATTGCCTGCACTGTAAGTATTAGTGTGGAAGAAATCGAGATTGAGGATTCCTGAAACTTCCTTGTTGACCTCTGCATTTTTTTTCAGTTTCTTCAATAAGTAAAATTGTAGCTAGCCTATTCTTCGTTAGTTTTAACTCAGCTGAGCAGCAAAATCAGACTTTTTATTACCTGTAAAAGGCTGGAATAGTTCTGGGTTAGAGTTAGAGCACTCTCACAGTTTATCAGTCTCTGCAGCTGTCCTGCTTTGAAGACAGAACTAGTACTTCCATAGGTTCCTTAGCCTGTACTGCCCAAATTCACTCAGAGGAGCCTCACGTCTCACTCAACCAATAATTTATTGCATTGGCAAGTGTTTAGGGTTTGAGTTTATTTTTGTTTAAATATAATGATGTAGAAAATAACTTCTTTGTTCCTACCGTAATGCATTTTTTCCCCCTTTCTTTGGCTTAAACTAAGCCCTGTAGGCTTTGGAATTGAAGGATTAAAAATAACAATAGCAAATAAAAAGCTGGTGTTTTGTTTTTGTTTTTTTTTTTCCCCTTGATATTGCTAGATACCTCGTTCTATGTACCTCATTTATTATTTGCTAGATAGCCATAGGCATAGCAACAACTCACAGAAGGAATGAGCAGAAAAATATGAAAACAGTGATTATCCTCTAAAGTACAAATTAAACAGGCTTATTAGCATTACTGCTTTTATGTAGTTTCTCTGTATTCCATAGGTACGATCATATCTGGGACTACTTTCATTTACTACAGGTCTGTATTTAACAGCTGTAATGAGGAAGAGGAGGATTTAAATTTCTCATGTTCCCCTTGAAACTGATGTTGTGTACCGTGTGTACACTGTGCTGTGCACCATAGTCTACTGCAGGGCATCTCCACCCACAGGATGCCTGCTCCGTCATCCATTCAAGTCAGTGCAAAGACTACATTGACTGCCACTGGACTTTGGATCAGGATGTGGAAAATAGATTTAGGCAAAGATAAACAGGAGATACTATATTTCAAACTAATAGGTGTACTAAATGGGGAAAAGTACAGGGAATCCATTCGATCCACTAAAGTTATTGTTTGGAGGAGGCAGCCATGGCTGATAGCTTTAGATCAGAAGGACTCAGAAGATGCAGCCTCTTGATTTACATTTAATTTTCCATGTACAGACTGAGTTGCAACTAAAGTCATTGTCCTCTTCTATAACTGGTTATTAGATACACTTGGAGAAGAGAACAGTTAACCTCTTTCCTCTCTCTCTCTTGTTCCCCTTTTTTCTATCCTTACTGCCCTTCTTTTCCTTCTTTTCAAGTGATTGGCCCCACTGTGAGTTCTGATGATTATAAAGAGAATTAAGATTTAGAGCGAAAACACAAATTAATTGGACAGCATGCCTTTGTACTTTGATTTGCTTAAAATGTTTGTTTTGGAGATTTTAAGTAGTTTATGCAAAAGAAAACCTATATGTCCTGAGTAGCTGTGTATGTGTGTAATTGTGTACCTGGAGTTTATAAGTATCAGTGGAATGAAAAAGAACTCTCTGTGGAATTTATCCAAGACTGGATTAATTTTTTTCATGTACTGTCTAGATACTGGAAATTAATTTGCCGAGTTCAAAAATGAATTAATCACCTTACCATTTAGTCCCTGGATAGTTTCATTGTAGATTAAACTACGAGTACTCTCTCATAAATATATCCAGCACCATCACTTTCTTACAAACAAGCGCTGTCCATATTGATTTTGTTTACTATTCATAATGATTCTGCTGAGTTTCTTGTTAAATTCAGCTTTTCATAAATCTCATATAAATCTTGAAAATATGAAACTATGGCAATAGATAGAGCTTACATAGGCCCGCTGGAAGCAGTAGACTTAATTTTGCTCACAATGAACTCGGTAACAGCAATGTTTGTTATTTTCTAGGCACACTATATTTTTCTCACTCTTCAATTGTTGATATGAAAAACAGTAACACTTTAATTTCTATTTTTATAGCATCTTCTAGGCCCCATCAGGGACTGTGGCTATGTGGAGCTCTACAAACAGATATCAGAATCTAGTGTTTTAAGTACCCTTGGGCTTTGGAATTGCAAAGGCTTTCAGATGAGAGGTTGCTTTTCCTGTTATGCCTAACCAGAGATCTTGAACTTTTTTGACCCTTTTCTGTAGTGAATATTAATACTAAGAAATTAGATGAATGAAATAACTGTTTATATATATAGTTGGCTGCAGAGTTTGAAGTTCAGAAAACAGAAACAAATAGTCCTTGTCATGTTGAGATGTTCTCATTTCTCCTAGGGATTTGTGTAATAGTGTCATCTTCTGCTACTACATTTACTTAGCAGCCATGGTAGATCCTCTTCCTGTTAGTAACAGACACATTCAAGAGACACAAATCTAATTTATTCCTATGACAAAAAACTCAACTATTTTCTGGCAAAGAATCACTTTTTTTTTTTTTTTCCCCCCATCAAACTACAGTCCTCCCACGTTGTTATCATTGCCGAGTATTTGTTTGTGGTACGTATCAACAAAGCTCCTTCCATTGTAATGTGCTGTCATCATATATGCATTGTAATGGATAACCTGTGGAATTATAAGCGAAGGGTTTTAACTTGTTGGAAAACAGTGTACGTAGTGGACAAGGGTCCCTGAGTACTGGCATATATGTGCTGAATCTTTGCTTACAAAATTTTATAGTTTCAAAGTTGTCTTTGGGCCCTTGTGATTCATGAGTCAGCATCCTTATGCTACTTAGCATCATAGATGCGCTATAATAACTTCCAAAGAAATGGTTGTTTTTTGAACTTTAATCAAGTTAAGAATATAACAAACTCTTCAACCAAAGAGAAGTACTGGGAAATCTAATGAGTTTGTTCTGTTATTCCAGTTTAGTTGGCTAGCTGGGCAGAAAAAAGAAAAAAATAAATAATAAAAAAATAAAAATAAAAAATAATAATTAAAATAATTAAAAAAAAAAAAAACAGAAGAGAGGTAGTAAATTCAGGCATTGAACACTATCCCTGGTGTTCTGAATCTGTAAGATTATGGAGATTGTTTTGTGCAGTGAGGATGCGAAGAAGGATCTCATATGTAAAAAAACAAAAACAAACAAAAAAACTGTTTACATCATTCTCTATTAGATCCAGAGTATCTAGAGAGTATTTAATGCCTTTAATTTTTCCTCTTCCTTCCCCACCTGACATGAGTGCTGGGCATTTTACGTCCATGGTGTGGACAGGAATGGATTTTAGTGTTTTGATTTTGAAATCCTCTCTTACTCTGATACTCCCTCACAATGCTGGTCACATATTCCTGACAGTACGTTGGAAAAAGCACTGCATTTTATCTTGCCATTTTAATTCCAAATGCGTATGTTCATGTACGGACGCTGACCAGTCCCACAGGGAAGGGGGAAGGGAGAGCGCGTTGGTGCTTTGCCTCCAGCCGCGGCAGCCTGTGCAGGGACACTGCTAGGAAAGTGGGACACTTGAACTGCTGTTGCCCGTACAGTGCCTGCGCTGTGAATAAATACGCTGTCAATCTAGCACTTTAAACAAGCACTTTCTTCTTTTTTAAGCTAGCATTTTGACATTTTCCATTAAGCATACTGTAATAGAAAAGATGAGTAGAATTTTTCTACACGCTAGGAATAGCAACCTGTCTGCTTAGCATGGAGGACCCCTTTCTGTGCTCTGACAGAGTGTTATACAGTGGTGAATTGCTTCTCAAGGTTAGATTTCGATAGTGCTTCCCTCTGTGACTGCCTTACTCTGTGAGTAAATTCATAAGACAAGTGGGAGGTAAGACACTGCTCAGTGTGAATGAAAGCAGGCTTTAACAAAGCACTTAGTCTTAGCATACACTTAGTGCATCGCGTGCTGCCAGCAAAGGTCGTGTACCCAGCAGTGAGCACCGAGTGTTTGTTGAGAATCCCGAGGCTCTTGGTTAGGTGCTTTGTTAGCTTGTCTGCTGTCAAAATGCACTGCAGTGCATGAAGGCCTGTTGGCCACATGCCATGCCGTGTGTGCTGAGGGTACTCGTCTGTACTGACTGCTGTGCACATGGGCATGGAGGCGGTTCTACACAGAGACAGTCAGACTTCAGATGGAAGTGTACTGCCTAAATATAAACTTTTTTAAAAGTAGTATTTGTTTACTAGATTATAATGGAAATCTGTTGTCTACTTAGATAACAGGTCATTAGGACAAATTTGGGATCATAATCATTATGTAAATATTTGCTTGAAAACAAGCAAATACAGACATGCACAACACATGTATACAAACACACCTCAATTGTTTTCCCTTACTGTTTTATACAAAATACCTCAATTGTTCCCTCTTACTTAAAGCTGTTTTTAAAGTCAACACATCCAATAACTTAATAATTTTGTAAGGAAGAAATTATTGTTGGAATACTTGGATCATACTGTAGTTTGCTGCTGCCTTTTTTTTTTTTTCCTTCCTCCTGATATTTACGTTACTGAAACACAAAATCTGTCTTTGGAAGCCAGTTAAATAAACGACAGAGGTAGCATGGTGTATCCTAGCAACACCATGTCTATACCAGTGATGCTTGCTTCCCTCTTTAAGCTAAAAGCAAAGTCATGTCCATTAATCCCCAGCTGAACATAAACTTCTCAGAGATTTTGCTAGCTCCCTACTGTTCATGTTTTCATCTTGCTCATATGATGCAAAGTAAACTGCTTCTGTGATTTAATTCTCTTCAGCGCTCCAGTATAAAGCCAACCTTGTGTGTATATTCACAATTACTGTTTGTTTTTCATTTAAAAGGAAAAATTTGTCCTACAGTATGATGCCTCCCCTCAGACATTATCATTTTGGTCATTCAAACAACCTAACAAACCAAAGAGATAAAACAAATGACTCGAAAATATATTTCCTGTGTTGCAAATACATTTTTACAGCTAGGTTTTTTAATACACAATAGCAGTACTGAAATAAAACTTCTAGGACTTGTTTCTGTCTGCCGATAGCTTTCCCTGTAAAATGAACTAAATGGCCTTGGCCCTGAGCAAAGAGGTCTCCTGTCTTACTTGGCAGAGACTGGGAGATTGAGCTGCTGTGCCAGTGCTGCAAGTGCTACAAGCTCAGGCACCTGGTAGGACAACGTGTTGCCTATGGAGAGCCTTTTCTGTGTGACAGCTGAGGTCTCAGTCTGACACCTTCCACCAGCCCAACATTCTTTTTTTTTTTTTTTTTTTTTTTTTTGAAAAAATAAAAATAAAGGAAACTTTCAGAATTATACTGAAAAGTCCACGTGACCATGGACTATTTAATCCTATTAAAGTTTAATTATTCACCATGAATTTATCAGGTAGTAAGCCACCTAGGTAAAGGAAGAGTGAATATCTACCTCTTGTGATACCAGTTGTGAATAGCAGGGATATGAGGCAGCTCACTTTCCCACAAGGCAGTCTCCTGTGGCACTGTGGAAACCAGTGCAGGGTCAGAGGGACTTCTACCTGACATCACCTGGTTATGGCCAAGGCTGCTAGGAGAAGCAGGAAGACACCAAACTCAAACTGGCTTTCTGGGCAGGTTTATAGAAATGCTCTTACAGGCAGGCGAAATTAGCGATTTCTGGAAGGCTGCTCAACCTTTCAGCACCAGGTGTGTTGGTTTGACACTTGCTCCTATTCCTGGTCACCTGCAGAGGCCAAGGGGCACTGAGGTGACTTCCTGTCATCTTGGGCTTTCTCCAGTACTGCACAACTGCAGCTGTGCTGCTCAGACAAAGAGAACATATTTACTTGGTTTCTGGATATTTCCCACTGCTGCCTTCCTTGCTCATACCTGATGAAAAGATTATCCACAATCTGGTAGGGTGCCCATTAGTTCCTCGGTGCTTTTAAAACACCTGGGGAAGGGAATGGAGTACTTAATTAATAGTCACAGCTTGAGATCACAGAGGCAAATGCAAAGAGCTAATCCAGCCAGTTGGTGACACCTGAGAGGGCTGCACAGGTCCCTTCACATCTCGATGCTGGCTGTGACCCATCGCTGGTAGTAGAGGGGAGATTGGGAAAGTATGAAGCCTTGTGAGCTGTTTTGGATGACATTTTCTGCCCAAGACCAATAGCATGAGATTAATGATTCCATGTTCTGTGGTGGTAGTGTAGATACCCGACAGGATTAGACTGTGTCTCCAAACCAGATGAAAGAACTTGAGTGCTTGGGTTCCAACCTATGAGAACAGTACGGCAACACAGCCTTGTCCTCCTTATAAAAAGGTGATATGAAAGGTCCATTACAGGACTCCCAAATGTTCTTTCACATCTATAGACAAATGAGAGATGTTTGCATGGACTGGATGTGGTTGGAAGGTTACCAAGGCTTCGTGTACCTTGCAGGGTGGAATTGGGTCTTCTTGCTCTTTATTCATAGTGAATATTCAGGAAGACACAGTAGCACCTCCTGAGACTCATTCAGTTGTAGGAAAAATAAAAAGCAGTCAAGTTGTTCTCTTGCCTATGGATGTTCTGCTAGCATATATAAGCACCTTAGCAAGTGAATATTTTTGTTTCCAGTTCAGTTCTTGCTATACAGTAAGTCACATCACATCCATAGTCAATTCAAAACATGCATTTTTGTGGGCTACCTCTTCTAGATATGCTATCTTTCCAAAAGTCTGAAAGGTTACATCGTGAACTTAGTGTTAAATAAGAAGGGCTTTTAAAGTGACTGTTAAAGAAGGAAAACATTTTCAGAACAATTTACTTAAACTTTGTGTTAGAGGAGCGCTGGAGAATTACTCAATACATGATATAAAAGTCATGCTGAACGTTGTCGGGCTTGTATAAGGAGACTTTCTCCCTCATGTATGGATACAAACACAGTGGGAAAAACATGACCTTGTCAGCAGACGATTATTTTCATCTACTGCCTTTAACTGAAGATCTGAACGTTTACAGGGTTCTTAAAACATTTATAGTGGCTGATGGTAGGCCTCAGCTTCTCTTTAGGCTTGAGTTGAGTCCCCACTTCCCAGGGGTTCCTCCTTCTCCACACACACCAGGGCTGTGTCTCTGGGGCTGGCAGAGCGTTTGCCCCACCAGCAAGAGCTGGGCTTTTTGTTTGCACAGTAATATTGTCAGAAGTGTGTGTTAGTGGGAATAAGCATGTCTTGTACTTACCTTCCTCGTTTCTTCAACCAGATGGCTGCCCCGATCTGTGCAACGGCAATGGGAGATGCACGCTCGGCCAGAACAGCTGGCAGTGTGTCTGCCAGACCGGCTGGAGAGGGCCTGGATGCAACGTTGCCATGGAAACTTCCTGTGCCGATAACAAGGATAACGAGGGAGGTGAGCTGAAGTCTTCCAATTTCCAGTCCCTAAAGAGCAGAGGGTTGTCTCTGCTTTCTTCCTGAGTCATTTTACTTCACAAGGAGTATGGCTGTTGTTACCGCCGAGCGTTGTTGTTCCATTTCTTTTGAAACAAATGAGATTGGGAGTGCTGGGGCCTTGTGGAGAGACATGGTGACCCACAGCGCCTGCGTGTGAGCTTGCAGGCAGACCCATTCCCAGCCTGAATTCCACAGGAGCCCATGGCATTTCATGGGTGCTGAGTACAGCCTGCAGATGAGAACTTTTTCCTGTAGGCTCTCGACATGTGTGAAGTGAAAGGTAAATGACTGTGCCTGTGTGCACAAGCATAGCAGCGGATTTAGCAGGATATTTAGCAACATTTTTTCAGCTCTGTGCTCGAGGCCAGGGTCATGCTCTCATGTGCACAACCTGTGTAAGTCATTGTAGCTTGCTGCTGTATTTCACAGTTCGTATGCCAGACTTGAAAGGGCTGAGTGAGTTGTGCTGAATAGTCATATATGGTAAGGTTCTGAGATCCCCCTTCAGTTTTCTTTCTCCTTTATCAGGCACACACCTATTAAATATAGAATTTGTTCTGTGTTTACCTTCAAAGATGACTTCAGTTTCTCTTTTTGTAGAGCCTTCCATGGTGTATTAAGTTATACTGGCCTGAAAGCACTTCTGAGAAGTTGTGCCATCTGTATAGGATTGCTTGGTAAACTATCCCTTTCATCTGACGTAGCTCTTTTATACCTCTCATCACAATGCCTTTAGTAAGACACCTAGATTCTTTTTCATCAGCTTCTGCTCATTATTAAAAATCAAACACTAGACACAGCTTTTTGCCTTGAGGCTACTTCATTTTTCTTTGGCCAATAACTAAAGAGTACATCAGTTGTTTGCTGATTAATAAATGTTTTACTTGTGATATTCCATAAACGGCAGAGAAACAGAGAATTCTGTGAAACTGCAGATAAACAGAGAACTTTGACGTATTGGAATGATTCTTCTAGGATAAAATTGTCATTAAGATGAGTAATTTTATATAAAATTTCAGGGGGGGGAAGTTGTTTTTGATTACATGATTTAACCACATCTGAATATCATCTGCTAGGTCTAATCTGTAAATTCTCTGTCAGTTTCTTGGCTTCACATGATCACTGCGAACAGAACTATTTAGAAAGAACTAGGGCTGATTCAGTTTCAGAGAACTGGAATTTACTTTATAGGTGTCAGCAAATCTGTTTTTGCTCTGTAAAGAGCAAAATCCAACTGCCAAGTTACATCATTTAGAGTGTGTTTTGTTTGTTTGTTTACACTTTGGTCATTTAACTAAACAACAAAACCCACTAAACTTGTGTTAGTCTGCAGTGTAAGAAGCTAAAAGCTGAATTGGTTTGGCTTACAATTTTACTACCTTTGAAGATTATAAAGGAAAATTTGAAAATGGGTGTGTGTCATCAGATACAAAAAACAAGGAGTGAATTTGGAAAAAGTTATTAAAAATACTGAAATCAGGTGTCTAAAAAAGAACAAAAACACTTACACACAGGGACCAGCTTACTTATCCAAGACAATATTCTTCACCTGTAAAACATAAAGGCACTCTGGGGAAAAAATGATTTGACTAGCTAGTGAGGCTATTCAGCTGTTCCTTGCAATTTAGAAGTGCAGAATTCTAAAACTTCCCTTATGGAAGGCAAATCTAAGGATATGTAATATACATAGGCCATACAACTGACACATTATATTAATCAGAGCTGCTATAGCAGATGAATGGTTTCTAGTTCACCATACTCATACCTGAAAGAAAACTGTTTGGCCTAGCTAGAAAATTTAAGGGGAGAACTCTTAAGTTCTCAGAATTTACAGCATGAAGTTAGATTTTTGTAGAGGCTGGATAGACTATTGCTTACTGCTTCCTGTGGGAGTGTGAGTAGTTTGAAAATCCACTCCTGTTCCAAGGTGCAAACAATCTGTAAGGTCCAATTGACCCCCACCCATTTTCACATGGGGATTTCATGATAAAGCCAGAAGTGAAACCTTTATGACCCTTAGCTTAGTACTTCAATCCAAAGATCATTATTGGTCTCTAATAGTATCATCCTTATTAAATTTATACGGAGTTTTTCTGTAAGGGAGCTTAGGATATGTTCAACACCTGTTCAGTTAGCTGTTTCTCCACACACCTGCAAGGTATTTGTAAGGAAAGCAAACAGATAAGCCCTTTGATTCAATCACACTGGGTTGTACACGCAGCGCAGGTGGTACCAACTGAGCTGCGCTGCAGCTGGGTTGCACTGCAGTACTCATTGGTCTCTCAGATGCCTTTGTGATGTTTGCTGTTTCAGTCTGATTATATTTGGGGTTTTGGATTTCTTTAAGGTGGCATGGAGTTCTCTCCAATATTCCCTGTAAGGACAGTCATTGTCACTCCTGTCAGTTTGTCAAATTGTCAGTCTCAAGTTAGAGCTGCAGCAACACTCAAGACTGGCTATAGCTTTAATCCCTTAATACTTAGCATCTCAAAGCCTTTGCGTTAAGCTGCACTACTTTTCAGCTGTCTGGTTCACTACACAGCCGACCAGGAACACACCCAGTGACCTGTGTTTAATTAATGTTTATTAATGCTAATGCAGGGAAGACCACAGGAGTGGGCAGGAATGCAGAGGGAGGAAGGAATGTGTGCTGTGTGCTTTAAGATGCACCTTTATGTAATTATGACTGTGTCTAAAAGGGAAGAGATAAAATTGTTTTCTCATGAGATGAAGGTGGGAACTGTACAATGGGAATCAATTTGAAAGATTCAGCTAGTTTGCAGAACCCCCAGTTTCACATGAAAATGCAAGTTTATTGAAAGTTAAAGAAATCACCTTTCCTCCCACTAACTCTTTTCACTTGAAACTCAACAGTTCATTTGCAGCCAAGTGTTGAACTCATTTGCTGCTCTGCTAACATAAGCAAATAGTTCTGGAGTAGTACTGAACACACAAACTACTGTTCCAAATGAAAGTAGTCTATTTTTTTTTATTATTTTTTTTTTATTTTTTTGTCTAAATGCAGAAGTAAACACCCTTCTTTTCCCATCCATCTATTTATATTAAAATGTAGACACTTCAGCATGTCACTGAAATGCAACAATAATTTTCTGTCTACTATTCTTCCCCATGTGTCAACAGATTTAACATATTTTGGTGTTTTTTCTCTGTTCAGCCATTCTTATTGTGATTGTATCTTACAATCAGATTCAAAGGCCTTGGGCTAAGTCTTCATTTCATGGATGTCAAGATGAGCATTGCCACTGACTCCAAAGGGATTCAAATTTGTCCTGTTTTGTCTTATTGTCTGCCACAACGTGAATTAGGTACCATAGTTCAGAAAGAGAAAAATGAAAGATTATGCTTAATATTTTCTTTCAATTTTAGATTAATGCCCCTTAGTTGGTTTATTCCTAGAAGTGGCAGATGTGTCCCTGTCTTGTTGAGACTTACAAATCTTCATTTTATATGAGATGTCAGTGCGTATTACTCACATAAATAAAACAGGATTCCAGAGGAGAGTATTTGGAGATGTTTTCTCCTCTTAGAGCTGTTCAAATAGAGCTGTGCATGATCCAAGCTAGCTCTGGAAAAATTTACCTTTATTTGTCCTTATCAGCACATCGGGTCTAGATAAGTGCTTAATTGGGTCTTTATTATGAACCTATGTAGGGTCACTGTGATGTATAGGCTACTTTGATGAAAAAGATTTGAAGACATTTCTTTGTTTTTAAGGAGCAAGCCTAACCAAAAGGTAAGGGTTTTTGGTTGTTTTTGCTTTGCATTGACTCACTTTTAATATCTTTTTAAATAGGAAATTGCTTCTATTTTTTCAAAATGTGTTTGAGTAATGTAATTTACTCACTGTGGCCACTTCTAAAACTAATCCCTTTTCTTAATCAGTCCCTCAGTAGTGTAATAGTTATTAAGCATCTTTTGGAGGGATTAGAAATGGCTTTTTTTGAAGACCTATAATCGTGATTACAATGTATAATCCCCCCCAATAGACATGTATAGCCCACTTAATTCACTGTAGACTTATTTTAGGAAATTAAGAGATTAAAAATGGTATTTTGAGGAATGGGAGAAAGTACATTACTTGTTAAGTATATATTTCTTTTAACTTACTGCATAAGCAAATCTCTGTAGGAGGGTATTTATACCATCTTTTTACAATAACTGTTTTATAATAATTTGGTTGTTCCTAAATTACATAATGGTTTTGCCTCTTGGAACACTCTTATTAAATTGTTTATATTTAACTAGATTTCAGTTTAAACCTTTAAGTGCGCCCAAGTAAAAAGGACAATGCAGACATATTTGTTTTCTAAAGGACAGTTTTACTAGATGATGGATGCAGTTCCTGCAAAGACCTCATGTTTGAAGAGCCCTTTGTCTTGAGCTCGATGGGATAACCCCAAAGAGGTGTTTGAGAAAGAACTGCATAAGCAGCCTTATCAGGAGTCCCGTATCACCCACTTGAGTTGCACTTTCTAGGCTTTTCTTTTCCTGCTAACACTTCACTTATCTTTTTCATCCCTTCAGAATTATTCTCCTCGAGTTTACATATATATATATATATATATTATATTGACAGCTCATTTAAATGATGCAATCTCAAGGAAAGAAAAGCAGAAGACAACCAAAACTTTGTTAACTTGGTTTGTTTCAGATTTGACCATGATGGAGAGAACAGGTACAGGAACATTAGAAAAATAAAAAGCTTAAATACTACTATTGCTTGTATCACTTCACAGCTCATAATTCTCCCCAAAATGTAATCATCTGTGCTACAGTTGAGTCGGGAAGGAAGGGAAACAGCCATAACAATATAGAATAATAAGTTAAATAGAATGAGAAATTGCTTGTTTGTTTGTTTTGTTTTGTTTTGTTTTTGTTGAGTGTTTTTGTATGCAAAGTGAGACGTTCTATTTAAAATACATTTTAACTTATTTCTACTTGGCTTTGTAAAGAGAGTTGTGCATATCTCAGAAGACAAATTTTGCCCTTCGGTTCGTTACTATATAGCTGTAACAACTCCAAGAAATGCAGTTGGCGGTAATTCTGTTTGGCACAATACATTAAAGATAATGAATGAGAGAAAGCCAGCTATCTGCTACAGTATGAATTCTCTTCAATTCAAGAGCAAAATACGTTTCTAGTGAAGTTCACTGTCAGGACAGTGCACTTGACTGATTGAAAGGCTGTTTATTTAAGTTGTCTTAGAAAACTCATCTCTGAAATTAGACAGAAAGAAAATAGAAAGAAAAGAGAAGTGTCTTCCTGCAATAAACATTTAGAAAAAAATTGCTTTTAGAGAATTACAAATCCTCTGACTTGATACTGCATCAGGCTCATGACATTTAAGATAATACAAGTATTTCGCAGCGCAAAAGCAAATCATGTAATTTAGCTTGCCTCAACAAGCATTGCCTCAGCAGGGGTCTCTAAATCAGCACAGACGAAAGATTTTATGAAGTTCTCAATATAAATACCCAGAATACTCTTGGCGCAGAAAGTACCTTCCCAGAGCCTGTACAATAGTCACTTTTAGAACATTAAATGTAATGAGTAGTTGAAATCTGCTGTGGATGCAGGCCAGAGTGAGTCATGTAGGCTCAAATATAAAATCTGTATTGAAACCAGACATTATAAAAGTTTGACAAGAGCTAATGAGTGTACTTGTATGTGGTTTTGTTAAAACTTCATGTCAGCCTCTAATCGTCTTTACACACATTAGCCAGCTTATCCTCACAGTGTCCCCCATGGGTTACGTTACTACAGTAACATGCTCTTATAACCCATGGAGAAGGGAAAGCAAGAAATTCAGTGACTGCAAATCCCATGGTTTAAAAAGCCACCAGTGGCTCCATATTGTTTTTATCTTGGAGCCCTCTCAGTCATCTCTGCTGGTGATGTGTGGTTTGGAGTTGGAGCATCAATAGTCTGCCGGCATTCCCATGGTCTGAGGGGTGACCAGCGTATAGCTGTGGCTACGTTTCCTTGACTGCAAGGGCTCTGGGCAGCGCAGGGGTCCTGAGTGGGCAAGGAAAGTGGAGCTGTTGCTCTGCCAATGTCATATTCCAGGGCACTTAAAAACCTCATTACGGAGTTATTTGGCATTCAGAGGCATGCACAGCTTACAGAAGCCCAGGTTTATTCTACTTTACCACAATTTTGGATTTACAATCCGGTTTATAATGAACATCCTGACAATTTACAGAGAGCCCTTCCAGTTACGCTAAGCCATTTGAGGTGTAGGGCTGGAACAGGATTAGAAGAATTTCCTTTCTTGTTAGCACCAGGAACTTCTGAAGAGTTATTCTGAGTGATGCATGCCAATATAACAGCAATTAGATCAAGATATCAAAGTGGAAATTTGGGTTAAATATTAGATAAACTTCCTCTCAATAAGATGTATTGGGCAGTGGAATAGTCCGTCCGTGAAAACAGTTCTGCATGCAGCTTTAGAGCTCGATTAAAATATTTCTGTATTGGCAGAGAGAAGACATACTCTTTTGATAATCTGATAGAGCATCTCTAATTCTTTCACCTTGGGTATATTAATACTACACATAATTAAAATCGGATCATGATAAATTAACTAATTTGCCCTTAGAGTGATCAAAGGCCCTTTTGCCCTCAGGGCTTATAGGAGCTGCTGCTCCCCGCTTTCCCCCACCTCCATTTTAATCATCGGTCTGAAATGTTTATTGGAAAAAGAATTTTTTTCAGGAATTACACTCTGAAAGTTGCTGGCTCCTGAAGCTAGTGAAGTGTAAGGATGCCCTCTACTGAGCATGTGCTCAGAAGTTTTGTTGTGGAAGCAGAATTGTCCCCTGCTGTGTAGAGAAAGCATTCTGTCAAGCAGCTGGATGCCAGGTCAGAGGTGGCTCATTCCAACGTGCATCATGCATTGAACCTGGAGCACAACCTGTATTTGGTGAAGACTGGAGACTAAAAATAATTTACTTGTAGGAGTCTGAAAGCAAAACAAACAAAATGCCAGCATCTCAATGTCAATTTTCCAAAGAAAGGTATAGCACGATTTTGGAATCCAAGCACCTGAACATGATCAGGAAAATGGATGATGAGAGCTCCTAGATGCACTAGCAATAGTATATCTCTCACTGTTTCTGCTGTGTGCTTTTTAGACCTTGTAATGGTGTTCAAAATCCGTCTTAAAATATAGGCATCCACAAGTAGATAATTTTTCTTACATGCGATACTTTAAAATTTTGCTTTTTGCCTTGGGTTAAGTCTGCCAAAAAGTTTATGTAACAGTTCACAGAAGGTCAAGAAATGTGCATCTCTGTTAGCAGATGTGAGGAGGAATCCCATGACACTAACCTTGTTTCTGAAAAGATTTGGGAGTAACTGAGAACAGTAATGGAGAGCTCATCTTGTACTACCAGTTTAAATTAAATCCAACTTTCCCATTTCCTTCTTCTCAGTTAAAGCCAAGGCAGGACTTCTTGTGGTCTCAAATTGTTGGAGGAGGCTTAGCACCATCTTAACTCCCTCTGCACCGCCTTTCCTGTAGCATACAGTGTCTCAGAGTGCTGCTAACTCTAAACTCAGATGTGTATGCTCTGAAAAGCAAAATATCTTGATGAGGCCGATGGTGAAGTTTTTGTCATTGAATTAACCGTATAAATAATTCAGCGTGCCTGAGGAAATCTGGAAGATGACAACCTCTGAAATATATATTAAAAACAAAGTCCTGAATTCCAATTAAAATTCATGCTTATGGCAGTTTTCTCTAACGGAAGGTACATTTTTTTCTAGCCGTTGTTTTAATCAACTGAGTTTAATGCAACTAAGTGTTTGTGCAAGTTTGCTAAATTTCATATTTAATGGTACAATATGGCTGGAGAAATGGGCTGACAGGAACCTCACGCAGTTCAACAGGAGAAGTGCAAAGTCCTGCACCTGGGGAGGAACAAGCCCATGCACCAGCACATGCTGGGGGTCACCCAGTTGGAAAGCAGCTTTGCAGAAAACGACTTGGGGTGAGGTGGACCCCAGGCTGAAGGTGAGCCAGCACTGTGTCCGTGCAGCAATGAAGGCCAGTGGTATCCTGGGCTGCAGCAGGACGAGACCATGCACGTTTTCTGTGACTATATAGCAAAGGCATTACTGAAGGTTTTTCAGGGTAAGAAGAAGATTACTCTCTCTGAGACTCTTCATGAGAAAGCTTGTTGCGATGCATTTAAAAAGCGATAATGTTCAAAACAAGTAAATCATGAGTATATTTATGTTATTGTATATGCTTGTCTTTCCTAAATATTCCTCTAAGCATATGAAAGTGTGCAAGTATGAGTTCCCATAATTGCATAGAAACCTTCCTACATGAAATGGCTTATACACAGGTTTCTCCCCGATATTGAATGGAAATGTTTCTAGCCTCCCGGGTCCTTAGCTGGCAGTTCAGAGCAGTTTGATTGCCTGCTTGATTGTTTGTGAGATAACAGTAAGATTGGCAGTGACAGGGTAATTTACTGAAGATTGCAATGTCAGACTATATCCAAGGGGGCTTGGTAGCATAAAGATGTGATTCTCGTGACTGACAGGACACTGAGAGATTGATATGCCAATTGAAAGTTCACGGTGTCGTCAGAAGTGTTTGGTCACAGCAGCCCATAATCTGCTGCATGATGAGGTCATTACAGCTATAACATATGCTCACCTATAATAACAGGTATAGTAAAAATACGAGGCAGCTGTAACAGCTAAATGTAAATTTGTCAAAGGGAGAAATTTATATCCTGTGTTTTGCTCCTGCTATTACTAATATGTTGATGGGATTCTCTTGACTGACAGTTGTCTGAATAAAAGAACTGAGTGGACTAAACAGTGGGCAGCTTTAAGTTCTGAGTTGTAGAGGTATCGCAGGCCAAGAAAAAAGCAGAATGCTGAGAAAATGGTCTCAGCACTTGATGGGGAAACTGGCTTGAGTTATAATCTGAAGCTGATGGTGTCTTCACAGTGATTATATAAAATAGGTGGAAAATATACTGTGGCCAAAAACAAACAAACAAAAAACTACAACAAAAAACCTCCGTGTTGGAAAGGATTTCAAGATGAATGGAGCTCTTAATGTGAATAGGCGACTGACCTTAAAGAAACGTATAGCTCTCACAACAAGGTAGTTTGTCTAACTTAAATGTCCATAGTGAGCTGAATGAAACATTGTCAGTATAGCATGGCAATTTAGTTCTTAAATCAGAAACAGTCATTTCAGACATACACAATCCATTGGAAATTCAGGTTAATTGTAAAATGAGAAAGCTTCTTATAGGGTGGTTTGCTGTTTTTGTTTGTTTGTTTGTTTTTGTTTTGTTTTGTTTTTATTTGTTTTTTGTTTGTTTTTTTTTTCCTTCCAATTATCGCTCTGTAACAGTGCCAGTCTGTTGTGTATTTGAACAACTTGCAAATAGATGAGTCATAATCTCAATCTAATGTACTTCTGTCAACTAACCTATTGGAATGTTCTTTCTCATGTATAGTGTCCAGTATGTGCCTAGGTCATACCGGTATTCAGCAAATCAGACTTGGATGCCTTGGAGAGTCTCTGAAAGTTTACAGACTAAGAAGAGATTGCAGATTGGATGCCTCATTTTTGCGATTTCTTGATAGTGGATGAATGAATGTTTCTAAATTCTTAGAGATTATATTTTAAAGTAAATGGTTATTAATTTCTAAATTAGAGGAGAATTCCATAAAGAGAATGAGTAAAATTCCATAAAGAGAATGCCATTCAGTTGAATAATGATACCTGTGTGCTAGATATTGTCTTCATGTGTTAAAAGTAGTTTTGATTCATCTAACTATGCAGATTGGTCTCTCCATTGAGGATTCCATTTTAATTTCTTAATTAATGATGCTTAACAAGTGTACTTTCAGAAAGTCTTATCTTTGCTGTACTGTTGGTTCAATTACCAGTTGGTTTTTTGGTGTAGAGATGTTATGAAGAGAAATCATTCACATTTTCTTCCCGGTGCCTTAAGATGTCCATTAGATATTATTGCTTGATAGCACTGTGCAGCTGGCTGAATCTTTTCTTGTTTCTTACCTTTCAGATGGCTTGGTTGACTGCCTAGACCCAGATTGCTGCCTCCAGTCTACTTGTCAAAATAGCCTGCTGTGCCGGGGTTCCCGTGATCCTCTTGACATCATACAACAGAGCCATTCTGGTTCACCAGCTGTAAAGTCATTCTATGATCGAATCAAGCTCTTAGTGGGGAAGGACAGCACTCATATCATTCCAGGAGAAAATCCCTTCAACAGCAGGTAGCAGCTGTAAATTTGACATTGCATTTGTGCAGTTGCATTGTACGGGAAAATTTCTCCCGGAGCTTTTACTCATGTTTTAACATGAGATGCTGCTTTCAGGTGCTTCACGTGTTTCCATTTCAGGGCACTCTAAGGGCAATTTATAATTTTGCCTTTGTTTTACAGCACTGAGTTTTATTAGCATTTTAACATACTGGCAACACCTAGAAGGTTTCTTCCACTGAGCAAGAGCCAAGAGCTTCTGAGCTTTATCATTTATGAAGACTGCAGTCTACAACAATGGAAAATGCCCACTAGTTAATAGTTAGAAGAGTACATGTAAATAATGCTGTAATACACTTCTTAATATTCAGTGCTTTAAAAAAAAAAAAAAAAAAAAAAAAAAAAGCTGCTGAAAACCACCCATCTTACTTCCAAGCAGTTTGCTCAGAAATAATCAAACTATATATGTGTGGATATGGGTTGGGGTCTTCAAGACAGTCTAAGAATTACAAATCTAGACTGAGCAGGAACTGGGTGCTTCAGAGCTGAAGCTCTTTTGGAAAATTGCGATTTGAAATTTTATATTTATTAAAAATTAAGTTTTATAGAGTTCTTGGTGATGGTTTTTGTAGTTCTGTTTTATTCATCTCAAATTTTAGTATCCATTGCTTTCAGTATTTCTTCATTTTAGAAATAAAAAGGTTCATTGGTGAGAATTTTCTTATTCAAGTTATTTCCTGAAATAGTGAACTTGAAGGTAGAAAAAGTTGTCACGAACCTTACTAGTTGTCTTCTGCCATAGGATGATTTATTTCTAAATCTGTTTTCTGCACTGTTCCCCTATAGGAACCTGTGTAATTATCTTCCTACAACTATTTGTGGGTTTTGTTTTTTTTTAAAAAAAAAAAATCAAGGAAAATTAATAATGCCAAGACAATCATCTTGGTCAGATTTATTTCCAAATAGACTTTCTCAAAAAGGTATGGATTTCTCTTAAATTCCATATTGTGTTAGGAAATGGTGATTTCAGAAAAATCAAGTTTGGCCTGAAGGGTCAAGAAATCATTGAAGAAAAGTAATGTTTTGGTTACTCAAATGACTCATTTTCATGAATAAGTTTCTTTTTTATGAAACTCATTTATTGGCGTAAATGTTCTCCCTTGTTTGCAATAAAAATATTAGGAAATAAGGAAATGATTGTTAAACAGCCAGTATAACACAGTTAGAAATGTACATCACAGCATCTTGAACATTTCAGAAGTAACAGAAAAGTCCTAAAAACAATCCCTGACATTACTAATGAAAATGAATATTCTCCAATATTAAATAGCTTTAGAAATGCATGTATAGGGGATAAATAAGCTGTCCCAGAATTCAACTAAATATTGTGAGTTTTTGGCAAAACACAGGTCAATTTAATCCCCTCATCCAATAGCTTGGACTGGGTCCAGAAATCAGGGTTCAATATCTGTCTTGTCAGGTTTCTGTGTGTGTCGATGTGCCCGAAGCCTCGTAAGGTTCATGGGCAGCTCCAGTCCTGCGGTGCAAAGGCAGTTCAGAATCAGGGCTTTTGATTTTCTGACTCACTCTGTAGCAACACATGAGAGTTGGTGGACCATGCTGGAAGCACTTAGTGCTGAAATAAAAATCTTTTCACCTAGGGCTACAGCAAAACTAAGTGTAGTGGTCCCTGAGATTAGGGGTTACAGTGAGGTTTAACTTTCCCCATGTTTCAGGATCATGTTGCCTTTTCTTCATGCTTCCACTGAAGATGGAAACCTATCTACATAGAGCTTCTCCTTTTCATCTCCCTTTTACTGTGCAGCTTCCCTTTCTCATCGGTTTCCCTCAGGATACAGGGAAGGTGGAAGGGAAAGGAGCCAGGAGATGGAGAGCCCTCTCCAGCTGGGAGAGCAGAGGAGAGAGGCAGGAACAGGCTGACCATGCCAGAGAGCAGCAGAGCGGGGAAAAGTGGGGCTTGCTCCTTCCAGTGCCGAGGAGGCTGCAAATGCAGTTGGGTGGGCCATTTCTGCCTGCTGTGCACTCACCAGCAGCAAAGCACTCTCAGAAGAGAAGATGACTGAATATGCCTTACTGTAGAGGAATAACTAGTCTTACTCTCCTTTAGTTTGAGCAAAGTAGGTAACCCGTTGGCCAAGAAACCTGTTTTGCCTGTGAATCAATCTGGCCGTGAATCAAATTCTCACTTCTGCTGACAAAGTGAAAAGCAAGGATTACGGATCAGGATCCAGTGCAGTGTACAAATGTCTGGTGATCCCTAAGATAAAGGTACATGCACCTTAATTTGGAAAACAAGTTATATAAAACAGGTATGGCATTACACCATGTGTTTGAGGTATCCTAGGCATCCAGAAACATCATATTGTACCCAGCCAGCTTTTTTTGTTTTTTTTTGAGAAGTGACTAGTCATCATTTCAGTGAGACCTCAGGGTCAGAGTTGTGGCTTGGCTGAACATGATGTAGCTTTCTGTTCCAATTTCTCCTCTGCAAAGCCTCATTAGGCAATCACATTTGCGTTCCAGCCCAAGGGAAGGCGCTACCTCGCATTCCGTATATACAGACCATATTGTATAGACAGCATTTTCTTCAGTTAAGTATATACAGAGAGCTGGGCAATATCATGGTATCTTCAGTATTCAAATAAACCTTGCAGTAAATCGGATTTAGAGTAAATGAGGCACAAATGTTCCACTACTCAGTTTATAAACACTGTAACTGTTTTCATAACTAACTTCAATACCTTTAATTATCTTTCTTCTTCAGTCTTGTGTCTCTTATAAGAGGCCAAGTGGTGACGACAGATGGAACGCCTCTAGTTGGGGTCAACGTGTCATTTGTCAAGTATCCAAAGTACGGCTATACCGTCACTCGTCAGGATGGCACGTGAGTTTGCTTGTTTCATTGAGTACCCATTTTTTATGTAATATCTTTGCTGATTAACAGATGGTGCAATCTAATGGTACCATACATTGTGTTCCTCCCAGGGCAAAGAGCTATTAAGTAAACACAAAAGTATTTTTTCACATGGCATTTTGAATACTAAATGAAAGTAAATATGAAAAGGCTGACTTCTGATAATAATGCGTTAGCAGTCAGACTCCCTTCAAATAAATTGCTCTGTATCTGTGAAAACATTTGTGGTCTACAGAAATACCCAGCTGAGACCAGCAATATTTTAGTTTAAAATGCAAGGCAGGCTAATGCTGCTGGGGGGGCGGGGGGGGGGAATGGTATCATTTTAGAATAACATATTTTGTTAAAAGTTCCCTTCTGTCTCTCTTTCCTTTTGAAGATCCACTATATTTTGTTTTTCTTCAGGGTAAAATATATTCAAAGGATTATAATTGAATATATTTAGACATTTTCCTGCTGTGCAAAGAAGAGCTTTTTCCCCCCTTGTATTATCTGATTTGAAATGTGCACGAATTCAGAAACCCAAAATTAATGTGTCATGGTTTATCTACTTTACTGGCTGTGGTAACTAAAACAGCATATCTATGACACATACATTGTAAACATTTGCCATTTTTTTCTTGATCTTTCATGCAAACTATTGAATTGAAATACTTAATATGAGTCAATTGAACTACAGAGTATTTCATGTCCACGTATCTGCTGTTATAATAAAAGTATAACATTGTTGATTTCAGTGGTTTAATACTACAGCAATGTATGAGCTGAACTCTATTTAGATCTAAATGAAATCATTGAGTAATTTGTTACATTGCCAGTATTTACATGAAACAACTGATAACTAGTTCTGTTGTCAGTACAACCTAGAAGTATTCTTTGCCTTCAGGACAGATTTCAAAATGCTTGCAGAGCTATGCACTGCTGCTGTGATTATATAGGGATTTGGGAGTAAATATCTAATCTCTCTGAAAAATGATAGATCAATTATCCTGGAGACAGGAATTCTTATCTTATTTGTAGAACAGGAACAGCAAAACTTTTCATTATTATTCTTACTGCTACCTGTCCCATTCTGTTTCGTGATGGACAGCATCTATTAGTAAAGGGATAATTCAGCGTCCAGCTCAGTATGAATTTGGTTTCTCTGCTGGTTCTATGTATAAAGGTGACTAGTGATAATAAACGTGGCGGTTTGTTCTTTTATTGAAATTTATTTTAATGTAGGTTTTATAACGTATAGGAACAACATTTGTTCAGATGACTACAAATTGCTGCTTGTCTTGACTGTATTTCATTCAGTCAGTTGTTTAGTTGCCAGAGGTTCACATCGCATTACCAATAATTTGAAGCATGACACTTAAAATACACATATTGCTATGATACTCCATTAGCCAGGAATGTTATCACTGGAATTATTCAGTCTCATCACCTATAAACCCCATGTTTTTCTAGGTTTGACTTGGTTGCAAACGGTGGAGCATCCCTAACTTTGCACTTCGAACGGGCCCCATTTATGAGTCAGGAAAGGACAGTATGGTTGCCGTGGAACAGCTTCTATGCCATGGACACACTCGTGATGAAGACAGAGGAGAACTCCATTCCCAGCTGTGATCTAAGTGGCTTTGTCCGTCCTGATCCAGTCATCATTTCATCACCACTTTCCACTTTCTTCAGTGATGCTCCTGGCCGAAATCCCATTGTACCAGAAACCCAGGTAAGAATAGCGTGAGTGAACAGGATATAAAAATCAGTGGTCAGATGCTACTGCTGACCTAAGCACTTGCCACCATCACCATTTGTCCCCGGGAACTGTTATAACAAATAACTCTGTAGGGTTGCATTATTTCTGACAGAACTTGCAATAAAACTCTTGTTCTTATTTGTGCTTTTGCAGTGGACTCCCTTTAAAATAGAGAGAGAGAGACCAAATAATTTTTTGTCCAGAAACAGGAGCTGAGCTCTATCACTGCACTGATTTGAGGATAGCCATTACCACTAGTAGAAAATCATTTGTTCATAAAAAATATGCAGAGATACTATTCTAAAAAATAAAATAGCAATAATGTAAAATGTTTGATCTTTTCCCTATTTAGGTTCTTCACGAAGAAATTGAGATCCCTGGCTCGAGTATAAAGCTCAACTACCTGAGTTCCCGTACTGCTGGATATAAATCCTTACTTAAGATCATCATGACTCAGTCACTTGTGCCACTGAATCTGATCAAAGTTCATTTGATGGTAGCAGTAGAAGGGCATCTATTTCAAAAATCATTTCAGGCATCTCCCAACTTGGCTTATACATTTATCTGGGACAAAACAGATGCATATGGTCAGAAGGTTTATGGGTTGTCAGATGCTGTAGGTAAGTCAGCATATGCAAACTCAAAAACTTTCCAAACACTTGCAATTTTTAGTAAGAAAACTGCAAAGATTTTCTAAGAGAAGCAAATGTAGACTAAACAGTTCTTGTCTTCCATACACAGATTATGCTGCAATCTATGCAGCATGTTTCTTTTACATATTTAAAAAATCACATTCAGGGGGTCTACTGCCATATCCGTGTTTCCTGATCAGTAGCTGACTTAGAAATTTTAGACCTGCCAACTGGAAAAACTGGCCACAGGGACTTAGGCAAAACATGGTACATCACTGTCTTTATATTCTTTCAGTTAACGAATAAATCTCATATCCGAACTGACTGGCATTCTTTGGTGCACTGGGAGTCTCACACATACTGTTATTCCAGCCTTCTGTAGTGTAATACATTTGAAATAAAATAGTGTTTTTATAATGCTGTTCAGTCTAACAGTTTTACAGATTATTTTTTTTTTATTTCCCTTATTTATAGATTTTCATTCTAGTGGCTAGGAAAGTGGGTGATTATCACAATATTTTTAAGTTTTCAATTTAATTTGAATATCAGAAAAAAAATTAATATAACAGTGCTAAAGACTGTGCGTTAGAGATGTGCCAATGTGGAAATAAAAACTTAGATTATAGTTCTTTTCCATATTTTTCTAAAATCTTCTTTGCTACAGCTTCTCTTTCTTACATTATTGCATAGGATATTGCTTTCCTGAGTAATGCTAACTGTGTGTGTGCTTAAAAACACACCAAATTTTCACTGCTCCTTGAAATATGGCATGTAAAGTGAACACAATAAATTCTGTGAACATCTGGCAAATTAAGAGTTTGATCTTGTCCTGTTATCTGATAGGAGAATTTTATTATCTTTTTTTAATTATATTTCTCACTCTTCCCTCACCAAACCAGTCACTTCCCGAAGCCAGCTATTCAAAGAAAAGTGATCAGATCCCTGCAGAGTACATATGAATGAAGTTTCAAATTTGTGTCTAGTCAAAGATCTGAATTTAATATTGTAGATGAAAAGAGGGGAATATAATCACTTCATCTTTTTGAGGGGGCAGGGGACTGGAATGCTGATCCATTTGAATATGCCCTGGACATTTAATTTAGTGTTTGTTCAGCAAGTATATTAGATTTTATTTGTATTTTTTTCAGTTTCTGTGGGTTTTGAATATGAGACTTGCCCCAGTCTGATTTTGTGGGAGAAGAGGACAGCACTGCTGCAAGGATTTGAACTAGATCCTTCCAATCTAGGAGGATGGTCTTTGGATAAGCATCACGTACTTAATGTCAAGAGTGGTGAGTTAGTTCCACATGTTTTCCATGCTATATGGAGTTTTGTCTGGGAACACTTTTTATTTACGTTATATTTACCCTTCGACAAATGAAATTTCTTCACTCTTTTTGTTTCTTCTTTAGTTTTATAAGGAATGGGACATGTTTCAGTTGTCAGAAAAATTCTGTAGATTTTCAACAGATTTTTTACCCTCCTACAAAACATCAATTTATAAAAGTCCAAATCTTTATCCTCTATTCTGTTGTTCATTTATCTGCTTGTAATTAGTTCCTGTCATCCTTCCCTGTTTGTCTGATCTTAACCACATCCATTCCTGGTTCCTTTTGTTTGACTTTTTCCTTTCTTATTTGAGATAGAGTTTAAAAGGAGTATGAGACTGTGACAAGATACTGATTCTTATTTATCTTTTCCTTGTGCCACCTGCTTGGTTTTTGCTCACTTCTCTTTAAGTACCCTAAACTGAATATTCTTGGTCTTCACATTTTATCCAGAGACTCCCAGGGAATTGAATGCTTAGCATATATTTCATTTAATTCCTGTAAAGTGTTTTCTATAGCCTTCCCGCTCTTTCTTGCATTAACAATTGCAGAATATACTGTCACTCAAGAAATCAAAAGTAATGTTCAGAATAGGCAAGATCAAGCTATTTGAACATACTTCAAGTGCTGTGCAGAAAATCAGACACTGCTGAGATGGCCTTTTGGATAGAGCGTGATATTCGTTGCTGTCATCAGTGATGGCAACAGTTCTTGTCCCTGGGGAGCCAGTTGCTTTACATTAGAACCATGCAACTATATTTCCAAGAGAGCATGTGGCTAAAAGTTTCTGACCAGATTTCTGCAACCTTTGATGGTGTTGAAATTGGTCACTCTGCCTGAGAATCCACTCCTTTCTTAGAACAGGTATCTACTTTAGAACAAGTATGTTTAAAAGAGAGAACCCATCTTAAATGCATTTCTTGAAATCTAATAAAGGTCCTTAACACTAGTTCCCCTCTTGTCTTTCATCAGCAACCCAGAGCAGCCCTTTTAGGAGTTTCATCTTTCTTCCTCCTATCTTTTCCTTTTCTGCACTGTCCCCTTTTTCAGCATCTCCATTTGTGTCATGAAGAAAATGAGAAAGACTGGGAGGGGGAAAGAGAAAAGTGAGGTTGGAACAAAATTCCAAACAAAATGTAACATAGAAATTGGATTCAATGGATCTGTGTGCACTAATAAGGAACACTTCCTCTCTGCTATTTCCTTCCTCACTTCCCAGTTTTTAAGACAGTTTAATAATTGTGCCAGGCTGGAAGGATGTCTGATGGTATTTTTGAAGCACCATGGTTTTAAGTTTGGGTTTGTGTTTGTAGTTGTTTAAGTGTGTGTGCTTTAAAAGAGAATCCTCATTACACCTTTATTGTTTTCTACTGCAAACCTATTTCACTGTTTTTGCACTGTTAGAGAACCAGTGCTGAAGTCATTTCACTGTTTAGTCCTTAACAGCAGCTGTTGAAAGGAGAACTACCTGAAGTCACCTGTAACAAATGACTGTAATAACCACTTCTCCTCCTGTCTGTTATTAGGTATATTGCACAAAGGCAATGGAGAAAATCAGTTTCTAACTCAACAGCCAGCTGTGATAACCAGCATTATGGGGAATGGGCGCCGAAGAAGCATATCCTGTCCTAGCTGCAATGGTCTTGCAGAAGGAAATAAGCTTTTGGCCCCTGTAGCACTGGCCGTGGGAATTGATGGAAGTCTCTTTGTTGGAGATTTTAACTATATTCGGCGTATCTTCCCATCCAAGAATGTTACTAGTATATTGGAGCTGAGGTAAGACGTTAATCTTAGCACTTCAATTCTGCAGCCTGTGCTTAAATCAGCCTTTACCATTATTTTTATAATTTTGTAAAACATTGTCACTTTCAACCTATTTAAATTCCAGTGGAGAAATGGGGCACAGAAATGCATAGTTCAAACTCTGTAACTAATCAGACTAGAGTTAGAGCTAATGAATATAGAGAAGGACTAAAGAGTACAAACTTAAAAAAAGTACAGTAGTACACACCATCTTGTTCTTCCCTGGTGGTTATCATTCGATACGATCTCCCTTGATTACTGTACATCATTTAGTTTTGTTTGATAACTACAGAACTGACTGCCCTACGGCATTGAGCCACAGTGATAAACAAAGAAGTCTCGGGAAATTAGAAGGGAGGTTTTCATATCAATCATGTAGAGAGGCACTTTCCCACTTCCTTCCTGTTCTTGTAAGCTTATTTCTGTAGCTTGGCAAGTGCAGTAAAGACTGACATACAGAGTCACTTTGTAACATCAGAACTCTTTCCAAGATCATATTTCTATTCCCCGAAAAAACATTAAGATTTGGTCACTTAATAGGGAGGGCATGAGTGTAGAGTGTACCACTTCACCCATTTCTGTTTCATCTCCTTTTTTTCATTCCTCTAGGAGAGGCAAGAGCTATTGCTTCAAACCATAACTCATGTAACTGTTTTTTATTGTTACTACACTATTGATTACTTGGCAGAAAAATAAGGAAAAACATCTTGCACTGGCTGTCTTCTGATACTTCTGCAGCCTACTCAGGCAAAAGAATAGTGTTCTTGTAAACTGGATGTAGCTGCAAAACACGTTGAGTGAATTTAGGTCATTAGTCTTTTTTTTATGATATGACCAGTAGCCAATTCCTCTGCTTCTACTGTGCTGTTAGTTTTTAATTAGTGGGGGAAAATGCAGAATGATTGGGCTGTTACAGAATGGGAGGCCTAGCTCTATTTCACACCTCTCTTCCATTCATGTCATTCTGTTGATGTCACTGTTGTGAATTCCAATTTATATTAAGATAAAAGAGATCAAGTTCAGGCCAGTTCTACTCGGAGATCCCTCTCTGGCACCTATCCATTAGGCTGCCTCATTATCCAGAGGTTTAAAAAAAAAAAAAAAAAAAAAGTCAAAATCATCCAGTGTTTTCTGCTGGCAGCTCAGTATAGACCACAGAAGGTAGCTGGTACGGCTGTATGACTTGCTATAAACATTTATATCAGTATACACTATAACTCTGCATTACATAGAATATGCCAATGTGTTTTCTTCCAACTAATTCAGGTCTGTCTAGCTTTCTAGTAAATAGTACTACAGCTGTATAGGTGAAGAGAAACATTTTCAAACTAGGATAATTAAAAGGCATTTATATCCATTTCACTTCCAAATGCCAGTCACTGACAAACTTTTGTAGTACATCAGATACTTGAAAATGTTATCTTCAGCTTTATGACATTACTAGTCTGAGAATTTTGCTTTCTGCCTATGCAAGGAACAACTTAGACTTTTCAGAGTGTGTGAGCAGAAAGGACAACAGTAAAGATGAAGAAGCCTATCTTCTGTTTCTGCTCTTGTCCATGTTCTCTTTTCTTTTATGAAAGTCTGTTTCCCATAGAGTAGTTTCTTTAGCTTCTGCTATGACTATTAACAATGAACAATGAAGCTATTGTGTTTTGAGTACTGTTGGACAGCTACAAATGACTTGACACCCAGTTTATTAGGATTTCCAATGATCTTTTCCATACCCTGTTCTCCAAATGGAATTAGGGCTCATTGCAGCAAACATTACTTATAGAAGTAATTGTGATTCAGTGGTCACTTCAAAATACATACGACTTAAATGATTTAAATCTTCAAACTCTTAACCATTTAAGTATGAATGAGAATGAGTCTTCAGCTACTATCAAATAGCTCATATAATATGCAAATAGTGTTTCCATAACCATTACAAACTAAATGTATCACTTCGTTTAGATTTAACAGTAGGTATAATTTGGTTTTTACATAAGCCAATATAAATCTTTATAAGTCAGAATAAGCCAGCGTGCATATTTCCTTTGCACTGTCCTTTCTGAAGGTACTTGATCGAAGTGGCTAATAGAAATTTTGTCTCAGAAGTGCTGCATGTCACACTTAACGTTGGTATTGCAAGTTTGGGGCTGTGCACTGAGTTCTGCAGCTCAGCAGTCATGCACCTCACTGTTTTATTCAATTTATATTCCTATAAAGAAAACCACAGTGAAGCCCTGTAGTGTGGAGAATGTATTAATTTACTTCTGGGAAGTAGAGGATGCTTTTCTTTTATCTTGTGTCTAGACAGAAAACTAGGTATCAATTAATGCTACACATCTCCCATTGCACAGGATCTTACTGCACACTTAAAAGGTATTTTTTTCTTTACCCTAACATTTGTTTTGATTGGCTTAACTAGAATCTACAAAAAAATGCTACCAAGTAGCAGTCAAACTTGCCTTGAGCAGTTATTTTAGTGTCTGGGGGAGAAGAAAATAAACTGTGTAATAGAAATTTGTTTAGTTTTCCAACAGGCTATTTCTATTTTGATTAAAGACGTTTCAACGAGCTGTCTGAGAATATCCTAATCCCAGTGCTTCCCCACTCTCACTTCTGTATTCAGAAACTGCCAGTTTCTCTCCCTCCTAGCCCAGAAGCTACGTATATTTCCATGTGAAAACTCTCTCAGTGGTCCAGAAAGCTTCCTGCAGCATACAGGGGGGTGGGGGATGAGGGAAGGGGTGTCATACTAGGGAACTAGATGCAAGCGGATCACTCTCAGTCGTTCTTCATCCATAAACCAAGCTAAGGCTAGTGCTGAAAAGAGATATCTTCTCCTGTGTCCTTTTGTAAAATAAAACAAATACTATGTTTGCTTTACCATCTATTCTTCAGCTAACTGTTTGTTCTTTTTCCTTCTGTTCCCCTTCTATAAAGAAATAAAGAGTTTAAACATAGGTAAGACACGAGCTCTTTCCCATATAATTTGATATGGTTTGTTTGCTTCATTGTGTTTGCTTTTTGTGTTGTGCTTCTTGTGTACCGTTATGTTCTTCATGTACCATATATAGAAACATTTTATGTGCTAATTGTGTGTTATGAATATGATAAGCGTTAGCAATTATGAAATGTAGTCAAAAAGCAACCAAATAAGTTCTGACAGTAATTAGAATTTTCTAGTAGAATGCAAATATAATGAACCCCAAGCTAACTTCTATATAAACAGTTCTCACTGCTGTCTGTAATTGGTCTAAGTGGTTGAGGTAAACTACAACAGCAGTTTTACAAATGCCAGAGAGGTTCACAAAAACACTAACAACTGGAAGTAGGTCAAAAATGCATTTTCCGGTCATTAGAGATTTTTCTGAACCCTCTGTCCTTTTTTTTTTTTTTTTTTTTATAAGTTAGTTTCTATTTTCTTTCACTGAATGCGTTTCACAGTCAGCCTATGAGGCTGGTTGTGTGCAACCAGTAGATGGAATCACTGTAAGGTTCATAAGGGAGGTGTGACCTTTCTGGATGCTAGGAGAAAAGGGTTTTCCTCTTAGCACTAGGCTTCCTGGATGCGAGCAGCATAGGAAATGCTTGTACCTTCCTCCATGTCATACCTTGCCAGGTGGATAGGGTTGTTCACGCTGCAGAAGATCAAGTGCAAGAACAAGGAGAGCTGCTATAAGCTCTTCCATACTGTTCTGTCCATGACCTCTTCCATTTCTGCCATATAAGTTAGATGCAAAAGCCAGTCTGGAGTAAACAATATAATTACCTGTTCATAATATATTTTGGTATATGAAGTGTAACTCCACTGGATTTTCTTATCTATATGAATTAATTCACAATTTGCTGATGGTTACTGGTGATGCTGGAGGCTCCTCATTTGCAATTATAAGCGTAGTTAATTTTTCAGGTGCTTAGAGATTTGCTCTGGGCAGCTTCTCTTTTTTGGTTATATTTCAAGAAAAGCTATTGCTAGCAGTGTTGATGCATGTATGAGAAGAATAGCAAGCACAAGCGGGTGCTGCCTGCACTTGCTGTCAGGCACCAGGCTTCCTAGCAGACCAGAGTAAGGTTGCAGGTGGTAGCTGCTGCCCTCACCAGGGAGGTTAGAGGAAGAGGCATTATTGGCAGAGGCCTCTGAGCAATATCAGTGTTAGGGAGAATCTTTTAAAGCAAGGTACACTCCTTCATTTCCTGTAATTCAAATAAAGGATTACCATGGCACAGAGAAAAGAGAAGATCTTTAGTTTTTCAGATGCCAGTTGGAGAACTATTTGCTATTCATTTCTAAAACACATCTCACTATTTGAGGTAAGAAACTCTTAGGTGTTTTTGGAGGCAGTGAATGCACGTTGCCTTCCACTAGTTGTCCTTGTGCCAAAATCCCTCAGATATTTTTTGTGGAGAGTCTTCCTCCATCTGTTCCCTTACAGAGATCAAGAGAAGTAAATATAACAGGTCAGCAGCTCCAGCGAGTTGCTCCCCTGATGGAGAACAGAAGCTAATGACCCACACCCTGGGAAGACTGCCCTGAGGGAGACTGCAGGGAGAAAGACAGGGTGAGCTCCATGGACACATGTAGGACTGCATGAGAGAACAGGGAGATAAGTGCGTGTTCTGCAGTGGTTCTTTACCCTGATTTATACCTTGTTCCATGCTGCAACAGCGGGACTTAGCTAAGGCTAGCTGCAGGCTGAAGGGAAGTAGGGGCACGCTCGCTTAGGAAGGCAGGCACAGGCTGGCAAATCACATCTGAAAACCCCAGAGACCTTTCCAGTCTCACAGGGTGGCTGCTGCCCTGTGTCAGGCTGTGCTGGACCTGCAGCAGTGGTAGGGCAGCTCCCACAGGCTCTGTTCAGGGCAGCCCAGACCACCGAGCCAGCAGTACACCTGTGCTCCAGCTTGTACCTGCCTCAATTTGGTTTGATCCCCTAACGAGGGGCTCCACATGTTCCAGAAGAGCCAGGTTAAAAGCACTCAGCAAGGCGACACAGAAGCAGCAGCATGTAGGTGTGCTGGCTGGTCTGCTGCTGTTGGAAAGCCCTGATGTAAATCTGGGTGTGTTTGCAAAGTGAAGCATGGCACAGCACTACTGTCACAGTGAAGTTGTGTTCTCAAGTGTTAAGGGCAAAGCATAGTGGAAAAAGAAAGAGCAGAAATGCAATACAATGAGTAATGTGCAGGTGTTTGTATGGCTCAGAGACTAGAGAGACTGAAGAAGTGGAAAGAAGTATTTTTTATATACGGCAGAGAAGATTAAGCTTTGTTTTGGAGGGATGAGAAGGAATGTGAAAAGAGTAGTCTCAGTCTGCTGCTGAGGGTGAGGAGAGGAACTTGGGGAATAAAGAAATTGTGCTCTGGTCTCAAGAATGTCACTAGTCTCCCTGTATAACCTTGTCTACACCACTTAACCTCTCTGTGCCTCAGTTTCCTCCTCTGTAAAATGGGTATAATACCCATCTTTATAAAGTACTTGAGATTCATGCATGAAATAAAACTGCCAAGTATTTTTTTTGTTTATTGTATTTTTTCATCTCTAATTTCTACACTCCTAGACTTCAGCAGATGGTATTACCGCTGCCTATTTAATTTTGATCAAACCGATCTCCTTCCTACTTTCTACTGTTGTAGAACAAACTCTTATTGACCTAAAAATCATGGTATGCCAAAGACTGGCATAGAGGAAGATAACTGTAGAAAGTGATATTTTTGCACCTCCTCGTTCCTCCAAATCTGGTCTTGACCACATAGATGCAGTTGTCTTTGTGCTGCCGATAATCCATCTGCCGAAAGTGCCCTTACTGTACTTCCAGTGAATCTGACCAAGAAATGGCTTATGTCCATCATAACCTATCTCTGCGTATCCTCACTCTTGGAGATGGGCACTTTTGCCACTTGAAACTAGGAGTGTGGATATTTGGAGGCAAATCTCTCTGGTTACTGGTAAGTAACCTTCATTTTTTTTTCTTACTGTCTTCATTTGTCTTCTATGTTTTGAAACCACCATTGACCTTATTTATGCTCACCCATAGGCTCCAAATGCTGGAAAATTCAGATCATGCTTAAATTCCAACTAAATTGAGTTAAACTAGCCAGGCAAGATTTTGAAAATATTTCTGCGCTGCAGTTCTGTGTATGTGAATGTATATATATCGCCAAGATTGACATTTCTCAATTTGCAGATGATTTGCTAAAGTAGTTCCAAAATGTGACAAGCTGTCAAAAAACATATATTTCATAAGAGAAGTAGCTTTCCATATAAGCACACATCGTAATCTCAAACTGAAGACCAGTTTGTCAGTAACAGAAGGTTTGGAGTTAAAGTCAGACACTTGGGGTCTCTCTGGTTGTAGTTACATAACCATCTTCATCTACCGTAAATGAGATTCTTGATAAGAATGAATAAGAACGAATTTGCTTTAGGAATAAATTTGTTATGCTTCTGCCTTCTATTTATGCAAGACCTCACAAATCTTGTGGCATAATATAAGTAACTCAGAAGCTGATTCTTTGACCTTATTTCAATGATTTCTCCTTTCAAGGGAAGTTATTAAAAAAAAAAAAAAAAAAAAAAAAAAAAAACACGGGGTGGGGATGTTAGCAGTTAGACATAAGCCAAATAATTGACCTGGCATACATCTAAAGGGCTAAAAGAGCTGAAGAGGAAAGTCTGCTGTGTGGCTTTGGCTTAGTGGGATCTATTACGCAACGTTTGGTGTAGCAAGGAGAATGAGATTTGGAATGACAATCCTGCTGAAACACTGACCAGTTCCTAACCAAATGAAATCCTCAGACGGTAGTTATTCAGATCCCACCTCCGTATGGAAGGTGTCAGACTTTCTTTCCAGATCTCTGTGTGTCTGACGAATATCTAAGCTCTGAAAGCCCGTGAAGTTTTTAGACTGCTCAGCTGGTTCTGTTCTATGCTTTCTTTTTCTCTAAAGCAACAATCCCGCTCATAAATACTATCTGGCCGTGGACCCTGTTTCGGGCTCACTCTATGTATCCGACACCAACAGTCGACGGATATACAGAGTCAAATCCCTCACTGGCACAAAAGACCTAGCTGGTAATTCCGAAGTGGTAGCAGGGACCGGAGAGCAATGCCTGCCCTTTGATGAAGCCAGATGTGGAGATGGAGGGAAAGCAGTGGACGCAACCCTAATGAGCCCTCGAGGTAACGTAGTAAAAGAAGCCAGAGAAAATGACTGTGTGAGGCTAGGCTGGATGTGGAAATAATTATCTGGCAATTAAATCGCTACTTGCTTGGTAATTTTTATTCCGTGGTTTAATTACAGTGGATTGGCAAGTGTTCGTGCTTTGTTTAGTTAAAGCAAACTTTATTACCCCAACACTGAATGCTGCAAAAGGAGAACAGAACACAAATTAGCAGGGTAATGCTCACTCCAAGATGCAAACATGTAAACTGGGAAAGAAAATACAGTTTGTAATATAGCATTTTGGAAGAAAGTCTTCCTACTGTGGCATTTTTCTTAGCTTTTATTTTATGTGTTCCCTTTTTCTTCAGATAGGGAGGGGGAAAAAAAAAGAAAGGATTTTTTGTCCTTTTGAGTTCCTAATTTTTAACAACAACAACAACAAAAAGTTATGTAGAGATTTGGGACTGTATTGCTTTTTAAGATTTTTTTGTCATCTTAATTGTCAATATGAATTACTCAGATGTATTGCCAGATGTTTGAATCATCTTTGTGTTTTCTTACACTGGTTTAAGTTAACTAGATAATAGTAAAAGTGAATAAAAATGAGAGGTTCTGTTTCTTTGTACAGGTAATACTTTCAGTTTATAGGTGCAAACTGTGTTCATGGGACAGCACAGCTTGCATGCTTTAAGATAAGCCTCTTCACTGAAGTTGAGAAGATAAAGCTATCTTTGCCAAAGTATCTTTGACTGGGCAATGGGATGAGTGCTGCGACCACTTTAAGGCAAAATTTTTAGATGAATATTTTATTTTAGCCCAAGAAATGGACAGACAACATGGTGCACCAAATTAAAACAGGCAAGTCAAGTGAGAAAAAGCCTGCCCTCCTTCATGACAGGCAGCAGCATCCTTCTGTTCCTCCTTTTGTTTTCTATGCCTTTCCTCTTTGAGGATGTGCAAAGTGAAAGGCACTGAACCTTTTTTTTATTTATTTTTTATTTTTTTTATTTTTTTTTCCCTAGTAGGTTTGAAACCCTGGTCATTTAAAAACACCAGATATTCTGCCCATATTCTTTATTGTAGCAGGTCAAAGAATTTTAAAACATCCTGGAGGAATGTAATGTCTTATTAATTTTTCAAAACATTTGAACCAATTCTAAAAGAATTCTAACAGTACCTCACATTTCTGAGATTCAAATTTAGTTTTTTGTTGTTGTTTGTTTTTTTTGTTGTTGTTTGTTTTTTATTGCGTCTATGTGATATTTCATACAGAGTTTAAATTTAGAAATAAGTTGATGCATTCTGCTGACAACTTGGTATGTTTGGGGGATTTGTTTGGTTTTTTTTTCCTTAAAGCCCCAAAGGATAAACCTGCCTTGTGCCATTTCTTCAGCAGAAGTACAGCTACTTGGAGGGTTCCAGGACCAGGCTCAGAAGCCAAAGGTACAAGCTGGAAGGCAGGAGAAGTGAACAAACTTTACCACCTTGTAAACTTGTTGATGAGATTAAGCCTACCTTGAAGCTAGGAGCTTTGCTGAGGCCTGTTTTTCATACTTGCAGGAATCGCAGTGGATAAGTATGGACTCATGTATTTTGTTGATGCCACAATGATTCGAAAAGTGGATCAGAATGGAATTATATCGACTCTGCTGGGCTCCAATGACCTAACTGCCGTTCGACCTCTAAGCTGCGATTCCAGCATGGATGTCAGCCAGGTAGACTCTTGCTGCTTTTTTTCCTGTCAGCATTAGAAGAGATGGGCATCTATTTTGGATGACTGCTTGGCCACTTAAGAAATACATTAGGCATCACAAGATGATAGCATATTTGATTCATTACTGAAATGAGTGAACCATCTGTTTACTGTGGTTAACACAGGTTATTTATGCAACTATAGAGAAATAAGGTTGAGATAATGGGAGTTATTGTCTTAATTGCCTGTTTTTCTGTAATTATTGTAGAGCTTTCACAATGTAGTATTCATTCTTTGCACAGAAACACAATTAGCGGAAGTTACCACTGCACATAGCTTTAATATTTCCAAAAAAGAAAATAATTGTTTGAAGTAGCTGCAGTTCATGACTTAGTTTCATGATTTACGCTGATAAACCCCTCACTAATTTGCTGTTGTTACACGTGGAATTTTAAACACTAGAAGTGTACTTTTCAGTTACGAGTTTTACAGTAATAATTTGTGCAACTCATAGGTACGGCTGGAGTGGCCTACTGATCTCGCTGTCAATCCCATGGACAACTCACTTTATGTCCTAGAGAACAATGTTATTTTACGGATCACAGAAAACCATCAAGTTAGCATTATTGCTGGACGCCCCATGCACTGCCAGGTTCCTGGTATAGACTACTCTCTTAGCAAACTGGCTATTCATTCTGCACTTGAATCAGCCAGTGCCATTGCCATCTCACACACAGGAGTTCTTTACATCAGTGAGACAGATGAAAAAAAAATTAATCGGCTACGCCAGGTAACTACCAATGGAGAAATATGCCTTCTTGCAGGGGCAGCTTCAGACTGTGATTGCAAAAATGATGTCAACTGTAATTGCTATTCTGGGGATGATGGGTATGCCACTGATGCCATCTTAAATTCACCATCTTCCTTAGCTGTGGCCCCAGATGGTACCATCTACATAGCTGATCTTGGAAATATCCGCATTAGGGCTGTCAGTAAAAACAGGCCCATTCTTAATTCTTTTAACCAATATGAAGCTGCATCTCCAGGAGAACAGGAGCTGTATGTCTTCAATGCTGACGGGATTCACCAGTACACTCTCAGCCTTGTTACCGGGGAGTACTTGTACAATTTCACCTATAGCAGCGATAACGATGTCACGGAGGTGATGGACAGCAATGGCAACTCCTTGAAGGTCCGTCGGGATGCCAGTGGAATGCCCCGCCACTTACTGATGCCAGATAATCAGATTGTCACGCTGGCTGTTGGCACTAATGGTGGACTCAAGCTAGTTTCAACGCAGACCCTGGAACTTGGATTAATGACTTATAACGGGAACAGTGGTCTCTTAGCAACGAAGAGTGATGAAACAGGATGGACAACATTTTATGAGTAAGAATGTTTTTGGATATATTAAGCATACATTTATTTTTCAAATGGTAGTGATTAGGCCCTGAAGTGATCCTACTGAAATTTGTTGTAGGCTTTTCACTGATGCTGAATAAGGCATTTGCCTCTCAGTCTAGTACGATGCTGGACGTGATTAAGTGGCTGCTTGATCTCATCAGTTTTGCCATGTCCTTTAGGTGGGTATGGAACCACCTAAATTCCTGCCCATAGTTTGAGGCCAGTGAGGAATTTCACTTACCTCCAACACGAAGGACTGTGTGTGACATTCAGAAACATGTTTTTGTTTCACCAGCTTGGGCCACTGTTCTAAGTCACCAGCAAGACCGCAGATAATTCAAATCCAAACCAGCCCCCAGCAATCTATTGCTCCTACTGAGGTGCCCATGTCTATAAACCGAAATACAGCGGTTTCTTTTGGAGCTGAAATTATCTTTCTGTTCAGACTCATATATTACTCATGGTTGATAAAATGTTGATTAACTTTACTGATTGTTCATTCTTGAGACAAGTGAGGAAATTACATCCCCAGCTATCTGTCAGACCCCTGTGTAACTTGCATAATTTGTAGATAACCCAAAAGCACATTGGTGTTCATGAGCATATAGATTAAAAAGACAGAATTTCCTTTTTAAATGAAATTCATCAGATGAAGCTCAAAACTACATTAAAAATACAGAAACGCTAGTCGGGTTTTCTTTAATAGTTAGCTTATTCTTAATAGTCTTATTGCCATTTACTGACCAAACATTTTTTAAAATAGAATCTAAATGGAACATTCAAAATGTATGTATGATGTTTAAGTATAGCAAGTCCAATGCTTTTTTTTCAGATAGTTAATAATTGCTAAATATCATTTCTCAAGTTATTAGCTAGAAAGGGTAAACAGGGTTTTATATTTAACCTGCATAGGCTTAACTATAGACTTATCTTTAAGGTTACAGAATAGTGATGATGCACACCTTTTTTAGTTTATTACTGTATTCATCTCGGCCACCACTTTCTTATTTTTTAGAGAAAATATAGGTAATGCAGGATTATAAGAAACTGTATTCAGTCTGCTGAATACATCTAAATTAGCATTGCACATCAGTGCTTTGTTCCCAATGCCTTTCTTTCCCTTAAAAAGGAAAGCATTGCCCTCTCGTGGCCGTCCTCAGATGTGGCCCTGGAAATGGAACTGATTTTTCATAGGGACTGTTGGTAGAGATTTTTGGTTTTATTTCCTCTTTAATATTTTACTAAGAGTATTTCTTTAACACACATTAGTTACAAAAATAATCCAGTTCTGTTATTCCTCTAGTTTATGTGAAACTGAACCCTGAAAATGCTCATGGAGTTTAATTTGTACAGAATATTGATGTATACATGTGTATATGCAGACTGACGCGTACGCTATTTTAATATAAATCACAGAATCACAGAACTGAAGGGGTTGGAATAGACCTCGAAAGATCATTGGGTCCAACCCCCCTGCCAAAGGGGTTGCATGAAGTTAGAGATACGTAGTGCATGTGTATGCATGCAGCAATGCAGAGTAGGAACAGACAGGACTCTTAAATAGGCTAACAGCAGGCTCATATGGGGAAGATTTAGGGTTTGTTTGGGGCATGAAGCACACATCTTTGAAGTGGTCCTCAGTGGTATTCCTCTTGGCCTTAGGAGCATCCTAAGAGAATGCTATTTTTCTTTCAAAGAGAATGCATTTTTCTTGAATCAGCTTGTATTTTTTTATTTGTAAGAGAG
Source organism: Oxyura jamaicensis (assembly GCF_011077185.1). Lineage (NCBI taxonomy): Eukaryota > Metazoa > Chordata > Aves > Anseriformes > Anatidae > Oxyura > Oxyura jamaicensis. Next base: position 4,090,082 of record NC_048905.1, read on the forward strand.
GGTGAATAAGTGTGCATGTACATGTACGTGGCTCTGCACCTTGCCCTGCTCGATGGTAGGTCCAAAGCTGCTCTTGCTCCTTTCTGCAATACTGCGGATAAAACTGTCCTGGCTTCTCCCACCTACAAGGCATTGAACTTGTGTAGTCCACGTTTCAAACCTCAAAGACCAGAATGTTAGCAATAAAAAGGTGGCACAGGAGCCATAATACCGGACATGGGAAAACGAGTGTTACCACAAGCCTGATGAAGGGATGCAGTCCAGACGTTTGTAGCTCTCTGTGAGCGTTACAAACAAATGCTGAAATGCATCTCATGACTGAACTATGATGTCCATCACATCCCTGTGGGTCTGTTTGGTGGCGCAGCACGTGTGAGCTGGTTGTGGCTGGCTCAGAGGCGCTGGGCTGTCCAGCACCGTCTCCACGCTGCAGGCGGCATCGCCCAGCAGCTCACACACCGGCGGGGCCCTGGTGGCTGCTGGTGCGTGCGGGCAGCGCGGGGCGGCTGCTGGCACAGGAACCCACACCTCTGCCGGGTCTGGGCGTGGTGAAGCGGTGTGCTAGGAAGCTGGTAGTGGGCACAGGAAGGTGGTGGGTTTTTTAAGGTACTAGGATTTTAAAAGGATCCATTCACTCCCTGGAATTTTGTTAATAGAAAAAGCTTGCAGTGAAACTGTGCTCTAGCTGGGGTTACAAAAGCTCCATAATTTCAGTGCATCCATCGGATCTGACTCATCTAGCCTGATGCTGTGGCATACTGTGATAGGCAGTAGCTACTTCTGAAGAAGAGATGAGATGTCCCAGACTGATCAGTATATTTTTCTGTTGCCACATTTTCTTTTTTGATTTATTTAGAATTGGGTTCATGTCATGAAAAAGAAAGGTATATAAGCATATAATTCCTGTAAAACTTTATTCTGATTATTCAGATAAATGCCTGTTTTTTGTACTCTACTGAGCACTTGCTCTCAAGAATACATAAATTCAAAAAACCCCTCAATAATGCCACTTCTAAATTACAGAGTACTTAAAAGTTTTGTTTTATTTCATTCTTTTACTTTTCATTTTTTTAAATAGAATTTTATTGATGCAATGCATAAAAAAGCAACACCTTATACATTGGTATTGCAATCTATATATATATCATTAAGTAGTGATTTTTTATGTCTAGCTTATAAACTAAATGGTCTGCAGATCATCATAGAGAGTACTGCTGTTGTCTTAAAAACCCTTTTAATCTCTGTCATTTCTCTTTTCAAATAGTGTGACCAGCACTGGGAAAAATGGCCCATGACAAGGGTGGCAAAACACTGGTTTCTAGAAATAGCATTAGAATATTTTCATTTTTCTGTTCCAGTCTCTGTACATACTCATCCATATTTACTCTAGACAGTCCTTGCATTTTGAACAGAGATTTTCAGTGACTAGCCCACAGCAATCCCCAGGAATTTTTCCTGAGTTAATTAAAAACCCAGCAATGTGAATGAGGAGTTTAAATTAATCTGCCTCGTTTGCATTACCTGAAATATATTTGCTGATGGGGAGTTTCACCAGCCATTTTTCTGGATGTTCACCAGGTTCTACCTAGTCACTCTGAAACCACTCATCGACTTTCTAGTTTTGTCCTAAATAACATCGTCTCTTCTGTAATATTTGACACTAAAGTATTCTCTTCATACCTCTGCTAATCACTAGGTGTGCTATAGTGGCCCATATACAGACAGGGGGTATCCCGTTATTGACCTTTCAGGTTTCTGGAAATCCATTTTTTGTGCTGCTTGTTTTTCCTTGCTAGGTGGATGTTTGGCTCCCCCCATCAATGCCTTATGCATACTTTGCAGTACTTTTTTATGGATCCTTTTACATAGACTTAACCAAAACCCCTTTCAGAGATTATCTAAATGTGTTATCTTTTATCCAGTATCTTGTTGATATGGAAAAAACATATGTGTATATATATATGTATTTATATTCTAATGGGTAGAAACCTGTGACTTTTATTAAGAAAAATCATGCTGCTTAATCTTTATTTGATCCTGAACTGCTTAAATGAACACACTATATTATTGGTTCCTTCTAGGTCGCTTGATGCTTTGTTTTATTGATTTACTTCTTTGCCTAATGCTTCCGTTGGTTCTGGTAAGACTTGTTGCTCCACAGGTGATTTTTTTCCTTCCTCCTCCATAGTCAGTTGAATGGGTGCAGCCATTGGCAATGGATTTGAAAGGCATATTTTATATTTGTGTTAACTCAGGAGCCTATTCTGTATATTAATTTTGGAGGTATGCTGTACAGTTCAGGTGGCCTGCTTTGAGGTTTCTGAATGATTTAATTGTAAAAAATCATGCTGAAAGTACTGGGGTTTTTTCTTCTTTACAGCTAAACACAGACCTACAAAGAAATCACCTAGCTTCGTGATACTAAATGTACCACTCTTCTCTTCTGTTACTCTCAGGCAGTGCAAAGGATTTACCAGTTCTCTTCCAGGCTTCTCAGTCTCTGGATTTCTACACTGGAAGGATGACCAGTTGGTTTCAGTCTCTACCTAAACTTTTCCCTTTATCTACACAGGACATTTTTTCCTTGTCTTTCTGCTACGCGCTTTGGTAGCGGCTGGGTGAGAGACTCTTGCACATGTAGAGAATTGCAGCAACTAGAGGAATACTGATTTTGTGTTTCAGGTCCTCTTTTCTTGCCCTTAAAATCCAAAGGATTGTTTCTTTAGCATATGTATGCACAGAAATATAGCATAAGAAAGGAAAGAGAGAAATGGTATGATTTGATTCCAGGGAGCATTCCTACTTAGCCCCCTTCCCAGGCTTTATAACTATAAATAAATCTAGTGGCTGCTCTAAGGTTCAATAAACTCATGGAGAGCCCTCTTACTTTATTATTTATTTTTATGCTTCTGGAGCACTTAATTAATCTTATAAGGTATATTTTGATTGCTGCCCTTTGTGCAGCTCCAACCTGTCCTGCTCTTTAACGTATCATTCTTCATCTTTATGAGCAAAAGATTCACCCAAAAATGCAGTGCAAGTACCACAGATAAGATCTAAATGAAATGATTATGTTCTCAAGCTGTTGTCTCTTATGGCAAATTTATTCCTTGATATGTCATTTAAAATCCTACTTAGTAGTTTTCACTAAGTATTCAGTTGCAAATGTGCAGTGTACACAATTGTATATTGTAGTATCCATAACGATGCCACCTCTGTAGAGTGAAATGCAACAAGTAAGCTATAGATGAATTTACTAACTGTAATTGAGCCACATATCACTCTGTATATCCATAATAATTAATTTTAAAAGAGACTAGCCTGAATGTACACTCATGTAGCTGAGATCAGTATCTCTAAAATTAGTATCTCATCATCATAGACTCTTTCAACAACAGAGAAATAGTTATGGCCAAAATGTTCTTGAAAATCTGTTTCATTCTGTATTTTTGCAAAAATTTGGTGCATTATTAATACATTGGGTATTGAAATGAACATATATCCTCATGCTTTTTTGCTCTTACTAACTTTTCTATTAGCTATGATCATGAAGGGCGCCTGACCAATGTAACACGTCCCACTGGAGTGGTAACTAGCCTTCATCGAGAAATGGAAAAGTCTATTACCATCGACATTGAGAATTCTAATCGGGATGATGATGTCACGGTCATCACAAATCTCTCCTCTGTGGAGGCTTCCTATACAGTTGTTCAAGGTACCAAAGTGCACTTCTCAGCACATCTCCTAACCACACACACAATTTGAGAAAGCAATTCTCAAAAGATTTGTGTCATAAGTACAGTCATGAGCAGGGGAAAAAGTATAAGGTTTGCAAGACAAACTCTCATAAAGCTCATTTCTAAAATGACAGGTCTTCAGGACAGGTAAGAGACATTTCACAATCATACTTTGCTTCAAATATGTGCGGTCATTATCTGCTGATGAAAGTTAGTCCTGCTGTTACCTCTTGTATCAGGTTCACTTTACCCACTCACATATTTCTCTGTACTTCACTGCAAAATTGGTTCTGACTTCACTGCCACAAAGATGCAGTCTGACTGATGAATGTTGGCTATCTGTGTAAAAGCCCTTGTGGAGAAACAGGCTCAGGTACTTTTTATTATTAGACATAAATCTTCCAAATTTTTAGACTACCATTGAGTAAAATGCAAAACAGCACCAGCAGATGATCTTGTGCCATAATTAGCACATGAGAGAACAGCGTGACAGCCCAAGCATGTCAGAAGAGATTATCAAGAAAATGGTTAAATGTATATGTAGAGCTTTCCAGCACCCACCCATTGTTTCTGATGAAGCAAAAGCAATCACAGTTATCAAAGATAGACCAAAAAAAGTTTGGTGAATGACGAGGATTTTTTAATTAAGATATAATGTCACTGGAATGAGAGTATCATCACTGAACAATAGTGTCTTCCTGACATAAATGTCAACATTTATACGCTATTATACTGTGACATGCATGGTTACAAAGACTTTATTCCTCTTATACCACTTGGTTAATTATGTAGATGCTGTCCTTTTGTCAGACAAATATTGATGCTTTGGTGACAGCTGCACACTATAGCCCTCCATCCTGATTGTCTTAGAATAGACGTCACCGTGTCAGAGTTGAGAGAACAGCGCTGCTGTAAAAGTACTGGATTATTTTTATAACTTTTCTCAGAAAGCAAAAAGGCCAGGTGTGTGATTTGCTAGGACAGTTTTTGTGTGGCAGATTGAAGAATGACAAATAGGGGACTGTGGCTGCCAGCTTGTATTGTTGGAGCCTTGTACCTTGAGGATTTAAAGCTAAACTAATTCTGTTCAAAGCACCTCCCTGGAGACAGTTTCTAAACAGAGACAGAAAAAGAAGAGGAGCTTACTTGTTCACACCCATAAAGAGTCCAACACTTGTGTGGAGTTTTTTGTTTTCTTTTTTTGTTTGTTTTCTTTTTATCCTAGAATTTAATGTTTTGTTGTTTATCCAGCAGTTCAGTTTTCAGGACTTTTTGTTCATATTAGAAATAAATTATGTGGTTGAAATATATCACTGTGCATTTTGATTCATAATTAAGACTAAAGGAAAAATGTAATGAAATAAACATAGTATCTCTCTGCAGGCTCACTGTTACACTACTGTTCTTTACATGAATCAGTAACATCTGTAATTTCCACCATAGTACCACGTAAGTGGTAATTGCAGGCTGACTTCATTTAACATCAACAGGAGTGCAATAAAAAAACAATCAAATTAAGCTATGTGTTTTCTTTATGACTGGAGTAGCTAAATTATTTTCTTTTCATTATTGCTGTAGATCAAGTGAGGAACAGCTACCAGCTCTGTAATAATGGTACTTTGAGAGTGATGTATGCCAATGGCATGAGCATTAGCTTTCACAGCGAACCTCATGTCCTGGCCGGGACTGTAACTCCCACCATAGGACGATGTAACATTTCTCTACCAATGGAAAATGGTTTGAACTCAATTGAATGGCGTCTGAGGAAAGAACAGATCAAAGGCAAAGTGACTGTGTTTGGAAGGAAGCTCAGGGTAAGTAGAATTATTGTAGTGGCAGCATTACAATAATGGTCTTTTCTTCTGTGGGCAGACAACTTTCCATTTAGAAGAACATGTCTTTTCTATTTTTGTTTCTTGAAAATGTGCAGCTCTCAGATTGTCTTTGGTGTGAGAATCTTCTCTTTGTTTAAGAGGCCAGTTAAGTACATGGAGTCATCTTCTCTAATAAACTGTAGAATTTTCATTACTAAAAACACTCCAAAAGAGGCTGGTAAAAACACCCGGAATATTGCTGCAAGTGAGGAAAAAAAGTCCAGCCAGTCATTTGTAAAAATTCTGGGGCACACTTTACACAGTTAGTCTGTGAAGCCAACACTATTACTGTTGGTTACATTCTGCTTCCCTAAAATCCCCCTACAGTTTCATCAAGACAGGCATATTGTGTTGATTCCCTTTCCTAAATGGCGTGATTGGAAAATAATTGCCAGAATTACAAAGTCATAAGCATATGACACTCTGGTCATGTAATCCATCTCCTGCCAAATGAAGGATCTGCTGCATCCAGATTAATCCCATACTCTGCTCATCTAGCTTGCATTTCATCCCTTAAATACCCAAGCTTTCTCTGGTTCCCTCAACCTATATAGTTTTGAAAGGGTTTTGAGATACTGGGCAGAAAGAAAAATATGTAGCACTGATCCAAATCCGGCTTCTTCTAAATAATCCTTTAATGTCATTGGTCATGAGATACATTTCTGTGTGTACAAGATGACCACATTAAATGCAATATATGTAGCCAACTACTCAGTAATTTACAAAAATTAATTAGACTAGGATGTTAAATTTTGTTATTTCCTATTGCTTAACATCTGATTCACAGTCTTGAACTAACAAGTCTTTCCTTATTTTCACAAATCCTCAGAATGTGCACGTATTTGTGAGAGAGGGAAGATTAGACGAAAAATGGTATAAGATTAGCAGCTAATCCTTAATGGCTAAACTTCATGGCTGTGTAATTGATTTTTGATGTGTTGACCTGCAGAAATTGACTGTAAGTAGAAAATAGATCAGCTCTGCATTTTGACTAGGTGTTCAAAATAAAAATAAATAGGACCTTAAAATGAAACTGCTGTAATCCTAACTCTCAATACTAAAAATTTAATAGAGGTACTTGTGGTAATTAGCTGAAGTTAAACACGTCTTAGAGCTGAAACCTCGCTTGAGATGGATTTTCTTGCATCATGTTTATGCAAATCAAAACACCGCTTTATCTAGCAACACCTCAACATTTAATTGTCTGGTGTTAGTTCCTGTAACAATAATCACATATCCATTTAGCTCTTTTAAATGAAAATCACTATGAGATTATAACAGGTTGAGTGGACTGAAAATGAAATTTGAAAATGAGGGAGAAAGCACAGAATTTATTTGCATCTCATTTTTATTCTAATTCATCTTTATAAATTGTTTAGTGAATGAAATAGAGCAACTGTGCTGGAAAATCGTGGGGAGCAGGCGGTGGGCAGGGCAGCCGTGGCATCTATTGGTACAGAAGGGGAACGGCTGCTGCAGAACAGACGCGGTGTCAGGAAGACCAATGGGAGGACACGTGGAGCCATTGCCTGAATCCCAAATTCAGGATGAACTATTAGTGAAGGGTGTTATTACATGGGACTCATCTCTTAGAGAACTTACTGTTAATTTTCATTCTTGGATTTATTCATACGTGTTGGCAGAGCTGAATGTGAAGTACAGGTGAAAGTACAGACCCTTCAGCTGGGTTGAAGACGATAAAGCAGTCGTTCCTTCATTCTTTTTTCCCATTTCTTATAAGTATCAGACACACGAACAGAAGCGGGAACAAACGTGGACCTCCTCCAGCCACATGCATCAGGCACAAAGTCACACAAGCTTAACAAATGCAATGCGTTTTAATTGGGGCAGACCAGGAAAGTGGTTGTACCAAGTAACTTGCACAACGACTGCATGTCCCTGAAGGCTTTGAACCCTTTTTGCTCTGAGACTTTTGCCCTTTTCCCCAGGTAGTGCTGTCACCTGTGCTTCCCCAGTTCCACGCACCTGGAGGTGGTCGGGCTGTGCCTGCAGGGCTCTGTGGACGTGCCTGGGTGGGCTTGGGTAGCCTGGAAGGGGAGAGCTGTACCTCCCCTTTACATCACCCAACTCACTGCCCGCTACTATTTTATGTGCCTCACGTCCGATGTCTTGCTATTATTTTCAGATAAAGTCTAGATAATTTCATTCAGAAGAGGTTTTGATACACTGCAACTTAAGGGATTTTTGTTGCAAGACCTCTTACCAACGCACAGAAGGGCTCTTCCCTATTGTGACTTGTTCAGCGGCAGTGAAAGGAAGAAACAGATGTGTATGTAGGTAGCAGAACAAAAGAGAAATGGGTTGTTAGATAATCTTCAGTCATGATATTTGCCATAGTGTTATTAGTGTTCCCAAGAAGAGTGGGAGTTCGTCATTTTGTTTGGGTTTCTATATAATTAATATGACACTACAATTACACTCTGTGCTTTTACTTATTTTACAAATGAAAATGAAGTTACTGAGTTATCCAGGCAGGTGCTTCTTTATTCTTTAAGTGATGTTTATCTATGTGCATAGCTCTTCTTCTGTGTAATCATTTCAAAAACTAATACTTTAGTTATCTAAGGGGAAAAAAATAACCTTTGTAACATCTTTGGGAAGAGGGAGGATACCTGGAATCAGACTTTCCTACATGCGGATTACAGTTATACCTTCTGTGCTGGAGGGAAGAAAGGGAGGAAACCACAGAAAACCCAACTGCGTTATGAAGCTTCAGAAATTTAAAATAAAAGGCTAAAATTTGATTCTTAATGTTTCTGAAAGACTAAAAAACAGCTACAACAAAAAACCTCTGCCTATCCGTAAAAGATCAGGATCTTTCCATCATAGGGTAGTCTTTCATTTTAATGTAACAGCTTAATGTTCTTGAGAAGCTTTCTCCTGCTTCCCCAAGACCTCTATGAAGGAAAGAATTTGAACTTGTCTCTGTCATAAGGATCGATCTCTTATTTACAAAGGTAAATGGCTGAGAAGGTACTGATGTTGAGTTGCCTTCCATAGCTGTGTTTCCATTAAAATGGGAGAGGAGAATATGATTTATTTTGTCCAGTTGTTTTTAAAAAAATACCCTGTCCTTGCTTAGACTCACAGGAGAAGTTGGTGCTGGAAAAACCTTTGGGAAAACCTACAGAAAAAAAGCTTTTCCTAATGATTGCCGCTGAGGAAATGCAAACTGCTAAAGAGCTAAATTTTATTAATGGAAAAAATGAGGATAATGAGCGATAATTTGAAATAATTACTTCTTTACAAACACAAAATTGTATTAATTTTAAATTTGCTCTCAGTATAACTGAATTACTACAGAGTAGGTTGGGATGGGAATTGGGTTTACCCCTGCCAGTGAAAATATCTCAGAATAACTTTTATGTCCTCAAGAAAGGCTCAGGGTTAATTTACATATTGTTTGATGTGCAGTTTAATTTTGGATAACAGAAAACGTTGCTTAATCAAAGCTACTGTAAAACATAAGCTGAAGAACAAATTCCCAGAAACTGATGAATACTTTTTAAGTAGTCATTGCTGTCAAATGATATCTAATTTAAAGACTTCTACTTTATTAATGACGCATCTACAATTAAATTACTTAAGAAGCTTTATCAGATTACAGCATTAGTCTGAATTCTGTGGTTTAGCCTCCAGTGAATATATTTTTATCTCTCTCATTATAGCACTTTCAGTAGAAACCTCACCATTTGGCATTCTTATACTCTTTTGTTTCTGCTTTGCTCTTTTGTTTAAAAAAAAAAAAAAAAAAAAAGTAAAAAATCAGGGACTGAAACACTTCATGCTGTGCTTTAATTTGAAAACTGTAACTGAAAAATCTGGATAAAATGAAAAATATTTGACCTAATTACTTAGAACATTTGTTTCACGCAACCAGAACTCCATCCCAGCCTGTATTACTGGGATTTTTGATCAGAAGAAATGGAACACAACCCAGCTGATGGGGTTGCTTGAGAGATCTCTTGAATGTTTGGAAACTAAATGAAGAAAGCACTAATGGAATCAATTAGTAAGCAGGGTGTTCCAGCTACAAAACCTAAGTGGCTAAACCGCCAAGAAGATTATAAAATTGCATTTTTCTTCTACTGTCCTTGGAGTCATTGTAGGGAAAAAGGCTCAGGACTACTGATAGCGGAAGTAGAATGCAGAATCAGAGTTACTGACAGCAGAAGTAGAGAAGTTACTTCCATGCAGAATCACTCATTTTGCTGCTAAGTGTTACCTGTCTGCAATTTAAGACATAGGTATGCGGTATGTCTGTCCACTCTGACAAGAGGGAAGTCTTTGTAAGACTACAGCTCCCATGGTGTGGGGAGACGGGAGATATCCCAGTAAAACACTTGCAGCATATTTGAAAATATCTAGAAGTGGAACATCAAAGCCTGTTAATTAGAAAGCGTCCTAAACTTTTCAAAAACTGGGGGGAATTTCATTCTCCTTATGCATGCTACTTTCACTGTGGAAGTTCATACAAGCATAGTGCCCACTGGTCACTGAATACAGCCTTCTTTCATTTCAATAGGTTCATGGAAGGAATTTACTGTCCATTGATTATGACCGGAATATACGCACAGAAAAAATCTATGATGATCACCGGAAATTTACACTGAGGATAATTTACGATCAACTAGGACGGCCTTTCCTTTGGCTGCCTAGCAGTGGTCTGGCTGCTGTCAACGTGTCCTATTTCTTCAATGGACGCCTGGCTGGGCTTCAGCGTGGTGCCATGAGTGAAAGAACAGATATAGATAAGCAAGGCAGGATCATATCACGCATGTTTGCGGATGGGAAGGTTTGGAGCTACACCTACCTAGAAAAAGTAGGTGATGTAGTCTTATGTTCTGATGTTAGCTACAAAGAGACAGTACTACCCCATTTTAAGCACTATATATAACATATTAAGACAAAAAATATCTAGAATTTGACATGCAGTTACATATGATGTAAGCTGTTAATAATCCCTTTGTACTTGATCTCAAAAGTTCTTATTTTTCAATTAGTCAACTGAATTTGACTTATTTTTAATATTAAGTACTTTGTTCACGGTTTTTATCTTTTGATAAAAGCAAGTAGGCCACCACATAGTGGCATAAACTAACATAATGAATTGTGCTTAATTAAGACCAAAACCACATGACTAAACATGACCAAAAGATCAAGTAGAAACAGGTAATTAATCTCTAATCATTATGTATTAAAATAAAATACTACAATGCATTTTTATTTATCCTAATTAAGATTCTTTAATCATGAAAGTCTTAAATACTTCAAAACTGCATATTATTTTTCCTCTCCCTTCTTTAAATCTGTTGTTTTAAGCAAGACAGAGCTGATGTTTTCTTAGTTTCTCTTGTGTTTCATGGCAATAGCTGTGAATTGCTATCGCTAGCAGAAAGATAAATCAAGTAATTTACCTAACTCCTCTGCATCCTGGAAAAAAAAAAAAAAAAAAAAAAAAAGCCCATCTAAAGGGAGGGCAGCTAATAGGTTGCTAACCTACACTTTCTCTGGAGTGTCAGCATATTGATTTCCAAGCAGCAGATCCTCTCATCCAGCAATCTGACAATACACCAGAGCAGCTTTCTATCCCTAACTAATGTATATATGTCTCTTTTCATTAATTTAACGTTACTGCCTCCTCAGTAAACTTTTCTTTTTTTAAATGCCCTCTCAGAGGTCACGAGCTGAAAGACAGTAACTGTGGGTGTGTTGTTTTTTTCTTCCCTATAGTCGATGGTACTACTGCTTCAGAGCCAACGGCAGTACATCTTCGAGTACGATTCTTCAGACCGGCTCCATGCTGTTACTATGCCCAGTGTTGCTCGGCACAGCATGTCAACTCACACGTCTGTTGGCTACATTAGGAATATTTATAATCCTCCTGAAAGCAACGCATCAGTGATTTTTGATTATAGTGATGATGGAAGGATTTTGAAAACATCATTTTTAGGTACCGGGCGACAAGTCTTTTACAAGTATGGGAAGCTATCCAAATTATCTGAGATTGTTTATGACAGTACTGCAGTTACTTTTGGATACGATGAAACTACAGGTGTCCTAAAAATGGTGAATTTGCAAAGTGGAGGATTTTCTTGTACAATCCGCTATCGTAAAATTGGTCCTCTTGTTGACAAACAAATCTATAGATTCTCTGAGGAAGGTATGGTCAATGCAAGGTTTGATTATACATATCACGATAATAGTTTTCGAATTGCGAGCATCAAACCTATAATAAGCGAGACACCTCTTCCAGTTGATCTTTACCGTTATGATGAGATTTCTGGCAAAGTAGAACATTTTGGCAAATTTGGAGTTATTTATTATGATATAAATCAAATTATTACTACTGCAGTTATGACACTGAGTAAACACTTTGATACCCATGGGCGCATTAAAGAAGTTCAATATGAAATGTTCAGATCTCTGATGTACTGGATGACTGTACAATATGACAGTATGGGAAGGGTAACTAAGAGAGAACTGAAACTTGGTCCGTATGCCAACACAACCAAGTACACCTACGATTATGATGGAGATGGACAACTGCAAAGTGTAGCAGTAAATGACAGGCCAACCTGGCGTTATAGTTACGATCTGAACGGAAATCTTCACCTTCTGAATCCTGGAAACAGTGTCCGACTGATGCCTCTGCGCTACGATCTAAGAGACAGGATTACGCGCCTAGGTGACATACCCTACAAAATCGATGATGATGGATTCCTGTGTCAACGAGGCTCAGATGTATTTGAGTACAACTCCAAAGGACTCTTAACAAGAGCTTACAACAAAGCAAATGGGTGGAGCGTTCAGTACCGTTACGACGGACTTGGCCGAAGGGCTTCCTGTAAGACTAACCTAGGGCATCATCTACAGTACTTTTATGCCGATCTTCACAACCCGACAAGAGTAACTCATGTCTACAATCATTCCAATTCAGAAATTACCTCTTTGTATTACGATTTGCAAGGCCACCTCTTTGCAATGGAGAGTAGCAGCGGGGAAGAATATTATGTTGCCTCTGATAACACAGGCACTCCGTTAGCTGTATTCAGCATCAACGGCCTCATGATCAAACAGCTTCAGTACACGGCATACGGGGAGATTTATTACGACTCTAACCCTGACTTCCAGCTGGTTATTGGGTTCCATGGAGGGCTGTATGATCCTTTAACCAAACTCGTCCATTTTACCCAAAGGGACTATGATGTCCTTGCTGGGCGCTGGACATCTCCTGATTACACGATGTGGAAAAACATTGGTAAAGAACCTGCCCCTTTCAATCTGTACATGTTCAAGAGTAACAACCCCCTCAGCAATGAACTGGATCTAAAGAATTACGTAACAGGTGAGACTTCATTGCATTTTTTTATAAATAACAATAATAATAATAAGTTTGGGTGTTCGTTTGGGGAGGAAATCAGACCTCCCCTTCCTAGCCAGTTTGCTGGTATGGGAGCGTCCAGGTCAGGCCATTTTCCTTTTTGTGTCTGGCTGCTTTTGTTCTTTAATACTGCTCCTCCAGTGCTAAAAGAGAAGCTGCAAAGCATAATGGGAAGGGAAAAATAAGGTATTTTTAGCCTAAATATTCAATTTCAACTAAGTCATAGTGCTCTTTATATTGAACTTGTACTGTATGGAGATGTGTCCATGAAATGTTTAAAGAAAAGAGACATCAACAAGAAACACTGGCAGGTTAGTTGGTGAATCAGGAACCAGAACTTCCCAGTATCTCTTCCCTTCGGGGCTGCTTTCAAAATTAACTCCTGAGTTAGCACATGGAAACATGAATTAGCACCAAGAATGGATTTAATTAAACCTCACTGTCCCATTTGGCTTTTACGATGTAAACCGTCTTTAGTCTTTAAAACAAAAACCTTGATTTTTTCACAACCATTTCCCCCTGTAAGGCTTAGGAAATTTTATGGAATGTGTACAGCTCAGAAAGAGAAACAATAAAATAGTTTTGATCATGTATGCTACAACGGGGTAAAACTTGTAACCTCTTCTTAATTAGTAATAATTTTTCACTTAGTAAGATCACACAGTACTTGCAGTAGCTGCCGGCAATTTTTAAAAGGAAAGGTAATTAACATGTCTTCAGGAAAGGCATTTTTCAAAGTTGAATCTGTAGTATACAGTAATTACAGCAATGATGTTTTCAAAAATGAGCTATCTTAATTTTAGCAGTAATTTGAATTTCAAGAAAAGTGTGCGTTTCCTTCAAAGAAAATCATAGCAGGTTTCATTAGTTCTTTGGGACCTAGTTGTATGTATAACACACTATTGGCTCGACTGTAGCTGCTTTGCAATTTGAAGATAGTGGGATTTGTACCTGATAAGGTCAAAATATTGACTTAAACTACCTTGGGATCAAACTCTGTTGTCCTAAATTCAACAAAATTCTATTTGCATCCACAAGTGTTTGGCTGCAATCTTCAATGCCATCTTCTGATATTTTGCTATAGTCAGAAGTTGCATTTATTTCATTTATCCATCCATTGGCTGAAATCCTGGAAAATACATTGAAATATGTTGCACTTTGGTACAACACTTACCTTGTAGTCTGTAAAAAAATTCAAAATTTCACTGATGATGTAAATATTTATTGTTCTATTCAAATTGTTGCTCTATGCAGATTGTTGGTAAGCAAGTTGTCTTGCACAAGTGATTGTGTTGGCACCCTGGTTTGCACGTTGAAAAAAACCAAACCTCTCTCTCATGTAATCGGAGATGCATACACGAATCTTCACAGAAGCAGAACATTTTACTACTCACTTCACTGTAGGGATGGCTAAGAAAAGGAGATGTTTGCTGTCAGATATCCACAACCAATAAGTATTACCCTTTCTATGATGCAACATTACCACTGCTAAAACTGTTGGGGAAGCAGGTGCTGGGTCGGGGCTGAGCACGCCCCGGAGGTTTGCAGCCTCAGGCAGGTGCTCCACCAGCACTCTGCATGCCGCGTGCCCGCCTGCTGCAAGCACTGTGCTCAGTAATAGTGCCGGCAGCTGCTGCAGGCCTGTGAGGAGAGAAGGCCTCTGCGAACGGCGGAGGAGGTGGTTTTAAAAAAAGGTGGTGATGAAATGAACACAGTCCAGGTGAGATGAGAAGTGCCTCTGCCCCCACACCGTCTCTTAGCCTGTGACAGCCAGAAAAGAGGAGGAAGCATGCACGTTTCTTTTTGTTGTTCAGAACCATCTTTTTGATAACCACAATAAATCATCAGCTCTCTGTACCTGCCGAATGAGAATTATCGCTATTAACTTAGCAGAAGTTACTTGCTCTTTTTCACCTAGAGATGAGGGCAGGGCATTTCAGGTCACACGGAGCGCTGGGTCTCCCCGAGGCACATCCCAGCGCGGAGCCATGACCCTCGGGCAGCCCCTCACCTGCCAGCTGCGCCTGGTGTGTGGGGAGACTGCCTGCAGTCCCAAAATGCAGACGCCTGAATTTCCAGCCTGGCTTCTGACTGCTGTTTCTTAATGGAGCCTCCTGAGACCAGATGACAGCTAATGGGAGTAGGACGTAGAAGAGAAGCCATGCATTTTCCCAGAGGACTTCACGGTGTTCTCGGGGGTACTAACCTAATAAAGCATCGTTTCACAATCTTGTTTATGGGTTACATTAACCCTGTCAGGAGGTGTCAGAGAAGGGACAAGTATTGCCTACAGTAAAGGGTTTTTCCATGTGCTATCATGGAAAAAGAATGAGAGGTGGGGTATCAGGATAAATCTGAAGCAACAGTACCTGTGTTTGTTTGCTGTAGAATACTCAGTTCTGTAAAGTGTCATGCTGCAACATAAATTATAAATTCAGCTTGGATATATGCTTGCTACTTGAAACTAAGGAGGTCAAAGCTAGATTTCCTGAATTTATGGATTTCTTGTACTTACGCACATTTGCTTCTCACTTGCCTGCTTACTTTTGATTTTTAGATGTCAAAAGCTGGTTGGTGATGTTCGGATTCCAGCTCAGCAACATTATTCCTGGTTTCCCTAGAGCAAAAATGTACTTTGTGTCACCGCCATATGAGTTGTCTGAGAGCCAAGCATGTGAAAATGGACAGGTAGGCAGAAAAGTGAAGTTCTTCTCCTTGGAACATTTGCCCCACTCTATGGATAGAACTGCTGGCTCCTTGGTAGTTAGTGCAAGGCCACACATTGATTTCATCAGTGTAAAATGGACGTGAGTCTAGCTAGATTTTATACTAATGAACAGATGCCTTTCTTGCCAGCCTTCGTTGTTATCATAATGATGGTGTCATTACTTTGTCTTTTATTGAGTTCCTCCTTGATTAACGAGTTGTAACTTGATTAACTTGATTAACAGTGACAAAAGGAAACTCTGCATAGTAAATTATCATCTGTTGTACCTTTGGTAAAATTATCCTAATAACCTGTGTGTTACAACGAACTTAGGTTGGTACCTTGCTGTACTGCTAAGAAGGGGTTTTACTCCCGGCCCTGTAATAGGATTTGTCATCGTTTTTGTTTGAAGCTTTTCTGATAGAGGCTTTGGTTTGCTCTTACAGTGTTTATTCCTGTCAGGTTAAGGGTGGGAAATGCTATAAGCATTCTGCCTTTATAATAGATTCCAACCAATTTAATATACTTAAAAGGAGTAGTAGACCAATTTCAAACTTAGTCTGTGCTAGATTTACTTCACGTTTATGGAAGTACAACTGATATGACCGTGTAAAAATTTCCAAAAAGTTTACATTCATAAGCGTTTTAGTCCTATATACTGATTGAAATCTCTGGGCAAAATATCCAAAAGGAAAGCACCATCTTTTAACAAACTGATTCTGTTTTAAAATGTGATTAAAACTGTGCTAGGCTTGGACTTTAGTTATTCTTGTAATTGACATCATGTAACTATAAATAGCCCAAATAGAGATTTGTGGTACGTATTTGCTACAAAAGATGATTTGTGAGAAACCTTTTATTTGGCGTTATTGATAGTAAAATAATTTGCCAGATGTGTTTTCACCTGATCATGCACATGATCTGTGTATAGGCAGGTAACCGAGGGTGATCTTTCTACAGCCTGGAATTTTTTGCCGTGTGCCTTTTCTTTAGAAAAGCAAAACCAAAGATTAGCACTGTTCTCTGACATCAATATTTTCAGGCCTTTATCTTTTTTGGTATTTTGTTTTGTTTTCCCAGCTAATTACAGGAGTTCAGCAGACAACAGAAAGACACAATCAAGCTTTCATGGCTCTTGAGGGACAGGTCATATCTAAAAGATTACATGCCAATATTAGAGAAAAAGCAGGTCACTGGTTTGCAACGAGCACTCCTATTATTGGGAAAGGAATCATGTTTGCTGTAAAGGAAGGCCGTGTAACCACTGGCATTTCCAGCATAGCCACAGACGATAGCAGAAAAATTGCCTCTGTCCTTAACAGTGCTCACTACCTGGAGAAAATGCACTACAGCATCGAGGGGAAGGATACTCATTACTTTGTCAAGATAGGCTCAGCCGATAGCGACCTTGTAACCCTCGCGATGACCAGCGGGCGGAAGGTCCTGGACAGCGGAGTAAACGTTACTGTTTCCCAGCCAACTCTCCTAATCAACGGAAGGACTCGACGGTTCACGAATATTGAATTCCAGTACTCCACCCTGCTGATCAACATCCGCTACGGGCTAACGGCTGACACGCTGGACGAGGAGAAGGCGAGAGTGTTAGACCAGGCTCGGCAGCGAGCCCTGGGGTCAGCGTGGGCCAAGGAGCAGCAGAAGGCACGGGATGGCCGCGAGGGCAGCCGCGTATGGACAGACGGAGAGAAGCAACAGCTTCTGAACACGGGAAAGGTTCAAGGTTACGAGGGATATTATGTCCTGCCTGTGGAGCAGTACCCAGAGCTAGCAGACAGTAGCAGCAACATCCAGTTTTTAAGACAGAATGAAATGGGAAAGAGGTAACAAATTAACCTGCTGTCATCCTTTGCTGGATGAATCAGTAGTCATAACTGTTATCTCCTCTCCTAAGGAGATGAAGACCTACATGGGGGCACTAGGCTGAGCTACTTTGGGATAGTAAGTGGCAAAAAAGCTCATTTTTTGAGTTAAATGCTACTGTTCAAGTGATTAAAAACCACATCCTGAAGTGGACTAAAGCCTGACTGAAAACTCTAACCATACAAATTAAACAGTACCCCTGAAATATTACCCACTTGTTCTGGGTCTAGCGAAAAATAAAAAGAAGGCCTCGTATTGTATTACCTCACTCCATTCACACGTGAGCAAACTAAGAAATCCAAGTGGGCCACTTTCACTAACCAGCTGATGAAACACAAATGATTCAGACTGCTTGTTTGATAAATATCCAAGAGGTTTTCATTTAAAGCAAAATACAGGTGCATTTAAAACATGACTTTGGGGTGATTTGTGTGTAGCAACTGGAGGAAAATGAGAATGCAAGTGAGAGCACACTGGAAATAGTAAAGGAAAATATATTTAAGAATAACAAAACCGCACTTGCACTCTGACCCTCCATTTGTCTGGCCTGAAGCTTAACTTATTCAAAGAGGGCAGAGTGTAAAGTTACATTCAAAATGGTGGCTATAAATCACTACAAATAAATTTCATACTCTGTTTGTCTTTGAAGATTTCCATTGTGGACAGTATAACACAGTTACAGGGTGTAGTCTGTTTAGATTCAGTAGTTTGTTGGTATCAGTTCCAGTAGAGCTGTGGGCATTGTGTTACACTATTGCAAATGGGCACCACGTCAGATCACCCTGTACATACATCAGCCAGAAGGCACAATCACTGTTTCAGATTTAAAAATTATTAGTGTGTTTGTTTGGTCGAGAAACTGAGACAATCACATTACAGTCACCACAAAAAAATAATAAAAAAAAATAAAATTAAAAAAAAAAAAAGTCTAATAAGAACTTTGGTACAAGAACTTTTTTGTAATATACATGTATGAATTGTTCATTGAGTTTTTATATTAATTTTAATTTGCTGCTAAGCAAAGACTAGAGACAGGCAAAGATAATTTATGGCAAAGTGTTTAAATTGTTTATACATAAATAAAGTCTCTAAAACTCCTGTGAATTATTTGTCTTCCATTGTGAAATCTGTTAAAAATTAAAACATATTAGTGTGTCACTATCATCTAACACATGCAGCATCTTCTATGTAGCACAGATCGTTGTAGCACAGATTCCACAGAGGGATATTCCTTTGAGCTCTAGGTAAGCAGAAAAATTAAGCAAGTCCTATATACACATCACCTGAAATTCTGTTTAGGACAGCAAAAAAAAAAAAAAAAAAAAAGGTAAATGCTCTTAGAAATTCCCTCTCTGCACCTGGTGACTAGTAACCCTCAGACTGCCATGTTACAGTTCTGAAATGAGTTTAATTGCACCGAAGTAGCTTCAAAACACATTGAAAATGCAGTAACACTGTATTAAATGGAACATGGAAGGACTTGCTGTGAGCCCAGGAGCCTCCACGAAATCTATCTTCTTTGTGATACTGCTTGTTTCTACCACATTTAAAAATCGGAGGTAAGATCAAAGACCCTCTAAGCAGTCACTCCTGGTGATGTTAAAAGGGAACCATCCATCAGCAGGAGCCCTGCTGCTTTTATCTCATTTAAGTATGTACTCAGAGAGCTCTACTTAATTTTGAGAACAGTTTTGCTTTTGGGGTCGCAGATGAGATTTTTAATGATTCATGATATCAGCAGAGATGCTTGAATTGATTATGGGCATTAATTCATTCCAGGGCATTAATTCACTCCAGGACATTTTTAAAGCAGAACAGCTCAGTGGCTGTGCTGTTAACACCTGCAGTACTCCAAGAGTGCATCTGATTTTTGCTGAGCAAACAAACCCCACCCTGTTCTGTGCTCGCCCTGTGCAGTGCATGCACTAGAACCCCAAGCACCGTTCCCTCGGTAGGACAAGTCAGGGTATATTTTCAGATAAGTCCTGTATGTCCATCACTGCAGAGATTTTTCTGTGCTGATGGGCTTTAAGTGCTGTTACGTTATCAGACCTGTAAACAAGTGAAACTTCTTCAAGAAGGGACATATTAGGCGGGTGGTCATAAAAATTACTTTTGTCATCAGTTGCTTTTGGTGTAGAAATAAAATATGAAGTCACAAGGTGGAAACACTTTCACTGTCACCGTCTTCTGGAATACCTTGGTCTGTGCTGGTAAGCTTCTTAGGTCATTCTTTGGAATTGAAATTTTCTTGTAGTTGAGAGACTGGAAATGATAACCTGCTGCACAGTCCTGTATGTCCTTTGTTCTGTTACCAACCTCCTAAAGCTGAAACTGGTCAGAATTAGAGATTCTGCTACTTCACTTTATCCTTCTGCAAAAGGAAACTTAAACTAAAAATGGTGTACCATTTTTAATATTAATTATTTTGGGACAAATTTGCAGGGGATGCACTCAGAAAGAAAAGGCTCCCTACCAAGATCCTCTCAAATAATACATGCATCATCAGGGTATTCTTAAACAACTTTTGAAAGTGGACCGGTCATGTAGCTAAATACTCAACAGGAACAATTTATCCAGGTGCGTTGATGGTTTCCAAAGCATATGTGTGACAGCACAGGTCCTGCGGAAAGCCCCTGCAATATACTTAACTCCTAGATCCAACTGCCCTGTGCTGGACTCCACTGAGGTTGTTCCCTGCCTGCCTTCTGCATGCAGCCTGCAGCTCAGCACCCAGGGCCAGTTCCAGCGCTCAGGGACACCAGTGCCACCAGCCCTGCCCAGCCTCCCTGCACCACTGGCAGAAGAGGTGGGTGAGCGGGGAACTGCAGGGGGGTCACCCGCTGGGGACAGTCCAGTTTCCATCGATCCTTTTCTAGAAGTTCTGCAGCAGCTCTTCAAAACACGTACTGAATGTAATAGATAAGGCTTTTCCTTATTTTCTCCTTGGTTAAAGTATGAGCAGTGTCTTAGCCTGTGCTGAGGATTTAATTGTTCTGGGGTTGAGGTCAGGTTTCTGCTGCAGAGCTTCTGAGCCGAGAACTCAAAAAGCAGTCCTGAAGTGGTAAAAACACCATAGAAGAGAGGTGTGCCAGCTTTTGGAGTGAGACAAGTAAATGCAGCCAATTTATAAATCCTTGACAAATAGGATTTACAATGGAAGTGGCAGTTAAGCCATCATGAGTACACAAGGTGGCAGATAGTATGCCGTAATGCTGTCTGTGCTGTGTTACAGCAGCTCAACAGCGGTGCTACTGGAGAAACTCTATTTACAGAAGTTTTACATCTTTAGATGACAGCTTCTGGCAGGTTCTAGTCTAATTTTGTAATCGCATGTAAAAAGAAAATCTGCTAGGAGAATTGTGCTGGCTGTACTATTGCATATTCTGCTACAGCCCAGGTCTCGTAATTGTTGCAAATAGCTTCCCCCCTGCCAACTTCATTAAGTGAAGAAATCATGTAAATGGAAGTAAAATATTAACAAGCATTACTTAATGCTATAAATCAGTACTATCAGATAAATCAGGCTTTTTCACCTGTCAAAAATTGGTAATAGAGGAAGAAAACAGATACCTGTTCACCTCTGTGGGCTGTAAGGTGTTTTTTTTTTGAAGCCATTCCCATCTTAAAGCTTGGTCTCTGCCCGGGTGGGGAAGGCAGGCCATTAAAAAGCTGGTGACGTGGCTCCTGGGAGGAGGTTTTCCACCTGTTACAGGACTGGGTTTTTCAGTGGGCCAGCAAGTGCTGTGCTTGGAGGAGGCCAGAGACATCGCTGTGAGACCCACAGGGATCTGGTGCCCCGTTGTTGAGCCTCCCCAACAGTCCGTGACGTTGAGCCTCCCCAACAGTCCAGTCCGTGGGGCACCCTTGTAGATCTGATCTGCAGTAATTAGAGGCTGAATTACCCTCAATGACCCACAACACCACAAAGGCACCTGTGTTTCTGGGGACATCCTGCAGTGACTGTTCTGTCCCCAGAGCACCTGCTGCCTCCCAGGGCCCTGAGCAGCGCCGGGGTCTGGCTGGGTGCAGGCAGTTTGTGTCTTTCAGTTTGTGAAAGCAGTCTGTGGGCAGTGCAGGTCCGAGAGGGAGGGACAAGGTGTGGCCACGCGCTCCCCTCTGCAGTGGGTGTCACAGCTGCCCTGGCTCCAGCAGTGGAAGATCGCAGTGCCACATCTCCAAAAATTCCTTTCCATGCCAGGAGGCGCATTAGCAGGGGGGCACAGGGCCCGGGCAGGGATCTCTGTCCCGGGAAGCGTGCAGCAGCTCGCTCATCTCCGGCCCCCACAGTGGCAGCACACAGCTCTGCCCATGCCAGCTAGTGCCCTGCGTTTGGGCCCAGCATCACCCCTCTGGGGAGCAGCCAGCCCCTGCCGTGCCCCAGCTGCGGCAGCTGCCTGCTCCATGCACCCGCAGGGCACAACAGGCAGCGGAGCTCCCTCCTGGTGCCTCGAGGAGCTACGTAGGGCTGCTCCTGTGGCCACAGAGCTCACCCCACTGGAGAGCAAAGTGTTGTGGGCCCTCAAGACATGGGTGGGTGGATGGGTGGCCACGCCGCTGGCAAAGCTGGGGACTGCACGGCCACTTGGGTGGGGGTGAGCAGCAGCATACAGTGGCTATTGGATTACTAAAGCATGAAGTGATCCCCAGCATCTCAGCCAGTTGTTGAGTATTTTTCCAGTGAAACTAAGCCACATGAAATGGACATTTGTTTCTCAATTGTCTCTGATTTGTACTGTAAAGGAACTAGGTGGGGGGTTGTTGGATTTTTTTTTTTTTCCTGCTGCAGCAGTGAGGCTGTTCCAGGCGCTGCCTGACCCCAGAGGTCTGTGCCCCCACGCTCATCCAGCACCACCACTGCTGCTGCACAGCGGTCAGCCCCTTGCTCCCACCACTGTAGTGGGTTCACATCCTCCCTACGGGCAGGAAACAGCACCATTGCACCAGCCAATGTCAAGCCTGTGTCTGGATGAAGCTGAGTACTTCTGCAAGCCATCTGTAGATGTGTGGTGAGGGGGAACCCTGGAGAACTTTGTCCATCGCTGGTACAAGTGGCTTCTCCCAGACACGCACAATGGCTTGGGGCCCTTGCCCATGTTGTGCCCTGTGCCAGCACTGAGATGGGTTTGGTCCATCATCTGGAGACCGGTAGAATCTTAGAGAATGGGTTGGGCTGGAAGGGACCTTAAAGGCTATCCAGCCATCCCCCTACCACCAATGTCACCCACTAAACCATGTCCCTAAGCACCAGGTCCAACCGTTCCTTAAACACTCCCAGGGACGGTGATGCCACCACCTCCCTGGGCAACCCGCTCCAGTGCTTGACTAGTCTTAGAAGAAATGTCTCCTCATTTCCAACCTGAACCTCCCCTGGCACAACTTGAGGCCATTCTGTCTAGTCCTATCACTAGTCACCTGTGAGAAGAGGCCGATCCCCAGCTCCCCACACCTTCCTTTCAGGTAGTTGTAGAGAGCAATGAGGTCTCCCCTGAGCCTCCTCTTCTCCATACTAAACAACCCCAGTTCCCTCAGCCACTCCTCACAGGACTTGTGTTCCAGTCCCTTCACCAGCTTCGTAGCACTGCTCTGGACGTGCTCCAGGGCCTCGATGTCCTTCTCACAGTGAAGGACCCAAAACTGAACACAGTACTCAAGGTATGACCTCAACAGAGCCAAGTACAGAGTACAAATCATCAATAAAGATATTAAAGAGGATGGGCCCTGACACCAAGCCCTGGGGAACACCACTCATGACCAATTGCCAGCTGGATTTCACTCCATTCACTACTGCTCTCTGGACCTAGCCATCCAGCCAGTTTTTACTTTAAACACCTCCAGGGACAGAGCATCCACAGCTTCTCTGGGCAGCCTATGACAGGGCCTCTTCACCAGTGCAGAGTTTCTTCCTAATATCTAATCTATATCTACCCTCTTTCAGTTTAAAGCCATTACCCCTTGTCCTATCTCTGTACCCCCTGACAAAGAGTCCCTCCTCAGCTTTCCTGTAGCCCCCCTTCAGGCACTGGCAGGCCACTGTAAGGTCTCCATGGGGCTTTCTCTTCCCCATGCTGAACAACACGAACTCCCTCAGCCTCTCTTCACAGGAGAGGTGCTCCAGCCCCTTGATCGTCTGTGTGGCCCCCTCTGGATCTGCTCTAATAGGTCTTAGACTGAGGGCCCCAGAGCTGAAAGCAGAGCTCCAGGTGGGGTGTCACGCGAGCGGAGTAGAATAGTCCTAGTAGGTAGGACTGGCTTACAGCTACTGCAGTGCCTCAAGCCCTGCTATGAGCACACAGTACACCAGAGCCAACTCAGTGTCCATCACCCAGCCACCTCCCGAGACACTGGCACCTGTCCCTTCACAGTTCTTCTCCACCCACTGATGTCCCCAGCCCCGCTGCTGGAGCTGGCGGCTGCCACCAGTGGGGCCGTGTTTTGCTCCCCTGGCCCCGGGTTGGGCACATACTGCCGCTATGGGAGTGCCTGTGTAGTGTCTGTGGCAGGGTTTGGCAAGCCCGTTGTGGCCTAAGTGTCACACAGGTGTTTTACAGCCCCGGAACTGACACCTGGGCAGGTTTCGCTTTCCAAGGCCATGCAAGGTGGCTGTTCCCTGCCTGCACATCCCACGGGGTGCTGGCCAGGCAGAATAAGGCCCAGACACCCCAGCAAGCCCGACAGAAGGTTGCAGTGCCATGGGGGCACGTGGCTCTCCTGCACATATGAGGGCATGTGGTTTGGAAAAAGAAAATAATAAAAATAAACAAACAAATAAATAAATAAGATTCTGGTTTGGTTTAGGTGAAAAAGTCTTGCAGGACATGGAGGTCACCGATTGGGATTTATTCTCTCGCTGCAAGCTTGTTTGCTGAAAGACAGAGATCTCGGTGCGGGCACACGAAGTGCTGGTGACGGTGCATGCGGTGGGGAACAGCCAGCAGCCAGTGCCCCCCCCGGGCCTTGCCCCAACGCCTCCAACCCGCACTGGTCCCACGGCCCCGAGGCGAGGTGCAGGCCAGCCAGGCAGCGCTGGGGGCAGCCTCCTCACTGGCAGTCACACATGGGTTTCCTGCCTTTTTCAACCTTGTCTTACTATGCTTTCTTGATTTTTTTCCCTTACATACACAATTTTATCACATGAGCTCATAAAAACTAGTGAAATTGCTGAATAAGCTAATGGGGGAATTCGCCTCTTTTTTTTTTCTTTTTTTTCTTCAGTGCTTAGGGTAGCATGAAGAACGTGTTATGTTTACTAATGCTGCTGATAATGAACAGCATGGCAAAAGTAGCTTGAAATTTAACATCTGACTCAAATTCAGAATCACCTGCATGAGGTTTTGACAGAAGGTGGCTGAATTTAACTTTATGTCAGAAACCTTTACTCAGTTTGACTGCTGAAGTTCCCTGACATTTGATCAGCACCACAGCTCCCAGCCCTGTTCCTCAGGAATGTAGGGTGAGAAATAGGAGAAAAATAAAAACTTTGTGGTACCGCAAGAGTGAAACAGTCCGTTCTTCCAAACTCAGTTTCAACATTTTTTTTTAAACTGTCCTTTGGAAACCAGTAAAAACTGATGTACAGTACTGGGTGTGGGTAAGGGGCACGAGCTTTTTTTCTGGAAGGATACGGTAACCCTTCACAGAAATATGGTTCCTTCAGGTTGAACGGTGCCTGAGATTTTAACCAAAATGAGGTATTTCTGGAAAAATGAATTTATTTTCTGTCAATTAAATTTAAATGCATTTTTCCTCCTGTTTCAGTTCAGACACTTGAAAAAACTTGTTGGGGGCTGACAGACTGGTACGATGTTATCACAGCTTTTGACATCGATGTTTCGGTGTTTGGTAGCCCACCGAGACTGGCGCGTCGAGCGCTCGGTACCCGACTTTGGATGATTCTCCTCAGCAAGGGCCGAGCCGTGTCCATCCCTCAGAAAATGGCCGCCCTCGCTGCGAGCGGCTCCGCGTGGCCACCGCGAGGTTGCGGCCTGGGGCAAGGAAGGGTCGAGATCCCTCAGGCCACCCAGAGCCAGCCGCACGCGTTCATTTCACACCGACGCAACCCTGCCTCGCACCGGCCGCTGCGACCGAGACCGTCCCCCGAGGCCGCCCCGCGGTCCCCGGGGCAACGCCGGGACCTCCCCCGTGTCCTCCCCCGGTGCCACCGCCGCCGTGCGGCCGCCCCCGGCGCTGCCCCGCCGGCAGGGGGCGCTGCGGCCGCCCTCCGCCCGCCTCCGGGGCGGTGCAGGAAGCGGCGGGGCGAGGGGCCGGGCGCCCCCCAG
>NC_048905.1:4116361-4226505 GCF_011077185.1 Oxyura jamaicensis
AGCTGCCGCTGCCCGCGGGCTGGGAGGAGGCGCGGGACTACGACGGGAAGGTGTACTACATCGACCACGGCAGCCGCACCACCAGCTGGGTCGACCCCCGCGACAGGTGGGCTGCGGGGAAGGGGCCGGGGGCCGGGGCGCGTCCCCTCCGGGCTGGGGCTGGGCGCTCCGCGGGCACCTGCGGGGCCGGGCGGCCGGAGCTGCCCCCGGGGTGCCGCGGCGGGAGCTGCCCCCCGGCCGCGGCTCCAGCCCCGGGGTCCAAAGGGGCCGGGAGGGCCCCGCTCCGCGGCCTCGGGGCGCGGGGGTCGGCGAGGCGCCCGCGGAGCGCGCTGCGTGCCGCCCCCCGGGGGCTCCCCCGGTCCCGCTGGGTGCAGGTGGGCGCCTTCCCTCGGTGCCTGGCTTTAAGGAGCGGGTAAAGGCACCGGGCGAGGCGTGCTGCCCCGAGCCGGGCTGGTTTCCCAGCAGCACTTTGTCTCGGCGCGTCCCGGTTGCGTGCCGGAGGCAGCCGCAGGGAGGAGGCGCGCAGGTAACTCGGCTCCGGTGCCGAAATCGGAGGCTTCCGAACCTGGCGTGCAGCGCTCTGCCGGCCGAAGGTCCCGGTGACGGTCCCGGACACACCGCTCAAAAGTCCACGGTGGTGAGCTGGAAATTCCAAACGCTGAACACCCGGTGCCGTGTGGGTAAATATTAGAGAGTTCCCCCACCTGCCAGCGAGTGTTTTCCTTGTTACAGGGTATTTAGCCTGGTTGCTGGATTGTTTTTGCTTTCTTCCCCCTACATCAACCCTTGGCTCTTTGGGGGCTTCCATTGTTCGGGGGCATCCAGCTTTTTGGGATGCCCGTCCTTTGCCTTCTCTCCAGTCCTACAGAGGAAGGCTCTTTGTTGAGCAAGGAAGTGAATGATTGTCCGATTTTACGGGATTTTAAGGAGTGTTCTGCATTCCAGGAATAATCCTTGTGTATCTTGTACACAAATGTAACCTGTTGGGCTGCCAGAGTTTTGGAACGCATTTTGAACTGGTGTTTCAGTTGAAAGCTGAGAACACGTTTCAAGGTGTGTTTTTTAACCTTGATAAAAGTCAACACAAGCTTAAATTAGGAATGCTTTCTTCACATCTCTCTTTTGTTAAAGAGCATGAAGACGAGATAAATTTATTAGGGCTAATAGTGGCTTATAAGAATTCCGCTGTGTCCTTGGTTAGTGAGTCAAAGATGACAGAATCAGCTGCATGGATGCCTTCTGCATGTGTGTGCACTGAGCTATCGCAGAAATGTTGACTGCTCACCACCGTTAAAGGAGAATATTCAAGCATTCTTTGATAAGTCCTATCACATGACATATTTGTTGTGCACATAGTAATACACCTGAATACACATGGCCCTGACGAGCTTTGCATCTGAGTCATTTTCCAGCAGCGCTATCGAGAACACAGGCTGAATTACACTCCCCAGCCCCTCTGAAAATCCTCAGGGTTTGAAGAGCTTGTTGATCCAGCACTGGAAGCACTAAGCGTCATAGTTTTCCCCCATCCCCTGTGGGACCATGTCCTTGTGTGAGTTACAGAGATGCTCTGCTCTACTTGCAGGAAAAAAAGGTTTCTCTTTCAACTAATTAGTTCTGTCTGTGAAAATCAGGTGATAAGAACTTCTGAGCAGCTCGAGTCATTGCTGCAGTAGTGAACTTGGGTTTATGTACTGATCATCCAAGAGTGTATTGTGAGTTTCAGTATTCTGAAGCCTGGAAGAATCTGTGAAGTTGCTGCAGTGAAGAGGTTGTTTTGTGCGTTTTCTGCTGTGCTATATGCGTTGTCTTTGTCCCAGCACAAAGCAACAGATACCAGGAAACGCAGTTGTAAATCTGCAGGCTTCAGGGATGTGGAGGAAGATTTATGGTTTCGGACTTGTTCTGCACCCTATTGCTTCTCCGTGGCAGGGTTTCATTGTGAGCGTGCCCTTACAACACCTGGTGGGTTTATTCAGCGAGCAACAACTGGTAGCTAAAGATAGGGCATGCAGGTTTTCAACCTTCTCTAAATCTTTCATTCTGGAAAAAGCCACAAGCAGGGATACCACCTAGCTTGAGGGCACGGGCTTGGCCATTGTTTTTGCGACCACAGCTGGTGCAGGGTTTGCAGGTGGAGTGGCACCCCTCGCTGAGCGCTGCCTGGCAGGGTACTGCAGCAGCGGCCTGGACGCGGTTGGGCGCACGGGTGTCAAAGTGGGGCTGTGGGCTGTGTGAAGTGAGTGGTGAAATCGATGGGTTGGGTTGTTTTCCAGCTCTCCTGTAGCTCATTTCACCACCTCGGTGGATAGGCTGTTGTTAAAAGGGGCTGTTAGACTTGGCCAGGTACAAAGTGGCCGCCACCCGGGAGCACCTTGCTCTCTCACAGCGCTGAGGTGAGTGATGCTCGTGCTCCTGAAAGCCTGGCTGAAGCCACTGTGTGCGGGAGCACTTGTTCCTTCTGCCACCTCAGGGTACGCCAGATTGCAGGCAGACCTGGGAAGCATGTGGATTTTACAGCATTTTTGGAAACCATCTAAAGATGAAGCATAAGAAGAATTTTGTAACTTAAGCAGTACTGCACCTGTGTTAGGGTGTAACAGAAGAATCAAGAAGGTGTCTTGTAAGGAAGGATTTGGGATTATGAGGTGTAAGGTAGTTCCAGTGACCAGGTGGGAAAAAACACCGTTTTTTCTTCTTGTCAAAGGAAGCTGAAGTAGATTACTTTTTTTTTTTTTTTTTTTTTTTTTTCTGAGTTTGTTTTAAATTAGATAATTCAGGACTTGTAATAGGGGGGTCAAGCCTTACTGAGCTAGGGGAAAAAATTCATCACTCCTATTTTTAAAGGCAAGTCTGATCTTTCACCAGCACATGGCATTTGGTAAAATGCAGCAGAGCGCTGTCCCAGCTGCTTCCTTATCCCTGAGGATGTGGCGGTGTTGTAGGGTGCTGTGCTGGTTACCAAATAGGAAGTAAGAATGGTGCCTCAGAAACATGAGCAGCAGCTGCTGGCTGTGCTTAAACATTGCTGCGAATCAGGAATTGCACCAACAGAGTGCCCCAAATGAGGTTTCTGCTTTCATCAGATGTCGGGGTTAGAGATGGGTATCTGGATGCCTGTGGGTGCTCTGTCCTTGGGTTCTTTACACTGTTGAAGGGAATCCGATCTGCCCCAAGCTGTCTTGGAAGAGGATTGATTGCTTTTCCTCTCTTCTTGCCTTTCTACCCAGAGGCTTCCTGAAGATGCCTGATAACCCACCCCATTCTCCAGTTTTTATGTTCTCAAGCTCTTCCTCCTGGCATGATGGTATAAGCACGTTTCCCTAGGTTGTTTTAGATGGAGCTGACTGAACTCATTTTACCCCAATCACTGGGCTCCCGTTGAGGGTGAGAGATAGCAAAATAGGAGCACTGTCAGTTAAGCCTGATGAAGCTACTAGCAGCAGCAGGTGTTTGGGAAGTAGCAGTGCCTCAGTTGGTGTCCCTTCATTTTTCAAAGGCTCTTGTTGATAGAGGGTTGGAGCTATTTATTAAATGAAAGCCCAGATTCTGCAGTTGCTCCCTGAGACATCTTCCTATTCCATATGGAGTTTTTTTCCCACTCTGAACCCACAGAGCAGAACTTCGGTAGAGAGGAGAAGGGGGGGAGAGATTTGCCAGGGTTTGGGGCCAATATGTGTTAATGTATGTGTTGTCACATGTAGAATACTTTGTGCTCCTAAAAAGTTAGGACCACCTGTTTACTCATGAATATGCAAGCTTGTTGAGCCTGAGGATCTGACTGAAGAAAAGCTGGGCCTGTTATATATAGAGAGAACAAAATCATCTAGCTGTGCCCTGCTAAGCCTGCCTTCCAGGCTTGATGGAAATACTGCAGAATGGTTTGTCTCTTCTGCCTTACTCTGATGTTGAAGCTTTCCATGCCCAGTCTGCTCTGTGCACTTGGTCTCTGAACTTCCTGTATTAAGGAATTAAAAATGTGAGCATCATGCTAAAATGTCCTATGTAGATGTCTACTACTTGGATTATTTCCCTATAGCATAACTACAGTCATTAGAATAAAGCTAAATTTAGCTAACTAAAGTGTGGGAGTTCTCGAGAATAAAAGGACATGAAGGGAGAGCACTGAAAAGCATCGAGAATAAAAGGAGCTGCCCTTTTCTGCAGGTGGAAATCAGTAAGTGTAAGGAGAAGAAGAAAAAAAAATCTTGAAGCATTCTGTGGGTTTGTCTTTCATCATTGGCAGCAGCATGTGTCATGCAGCTCAAGGCTGCTGGCTTGCCTGCTGTTACCTTTCTTTACTGATAGCTAGCTCAACGCCCTATCAGATGTATGTGATCCTGCATCTTTCTCATGTTTACCTTCCCCAGAATAGCAGATCCGTTTATTATAAAGAACAGGCAGCTAGGTGTATATCCAAAAGCTAGTGATAACTGTTTTCCCTGAGCACAGGACCGAGTGACAGCAATGCAGCCTTTGTAGTCACTTTGAATGCCATCTCTGGGAGCGGGTGTCCTGTTGTGTGGGACAGGTGCTGTTCCTAGGAGGTTTTTCCACAATAAGTGGAAATTAATGGGTTTATATAAGTGCTAATATGTAGGGAGACGAAGAAAGGAAGGAAGATTATTGTGACCATTTGATTTAACTCACTAGTTCCAAAAGTCTTCCGAGGTGAATCGATCCTGACTGCACCTGTAACTGGTAAAAGCAGTTTGCAGACAAAATCGTTCAGCCCTCTTCAGTTATGAGAAATCCTTTGGATTTTCCTGTAAGGCTTATAAGGTAGAATTCAGCTTAGCATGGGGCGTTAGCAGCTCCTCGTGCTGATTCCTGGGGAGGCTGCAGGGGCCAGGGGCACTGCTTCCTCTCCTCGTGGTGTGAACTCGCGTCAGGCTCCACGGGGTGGCTGGGGGCAGCAGGAATGATGCTTCTCAGAAAGAGCATCACTGCCGAAGGTGTGGTATGCACTGCTAAAGGTGTGGTACACACACAGGTATGTTGTGTGAGAGGATGTCAGCGGTGACTTCAGAACTACTGAAAGACCCATTTTATCGTACTTCTCTATGGAATGTGAAAACAATGAAAAATGGATAGCTTTGTTCAGCTCAGCAGCTTTTTAATGTATCTTGGGGAATTCTGAGTTTTAAACGACTAGATTTGTTTTTGAAGAAATCTCTGTAAATCACACTGTTTAGAAATCTGTAGGTTGAGCTTCATCTTCTACTCTGGCAAGGTCATTCTGCTCACAAGAGGAGTCCTCAACAAGGTGTCAGTCTTTCTGCTGCAAAATTAGAGTTAGTGATGCTGCCTCAGACTGGAAACTTTCTTGACAAGGGGATCAACAATTTCATCTCCATGTAGGTCATCTATTTTCATGCCAAAGTAGTCATCTGTACAGAAATGGCAGAGAATTGGTTGTTGCTGTGTGGTCCACCTGGGGCTGGGGCACAGCAGCAGCGCTGATGGGGACTGCTTGAGCTGCTGCTGTCGGAGAAAAATTCTGTGGCTGCGAGGGGAGAAACTTCTCTGGCTGGAAAATGTTGTTATTGTCTGGATTTGTTTTATAGAAACAGCTGATCCCGACTCTGGTGGTGCAGAAGGCTTGCTAGCACGGCTGGGGCCGAGTGGCAGGGCAGGAGGTAGCGGTGGCATGGTGGCTGTGGCTGTCACCTGGGGTTGCTGCCAGGGATGCACGTGTGCAGTGGCCCCATGTTTGTCA
Source organism: Oxyura jamaicensis (assembly GCF_011077185.1). Taxonomy (NCBI): domain Eukaryota; kingdom Metazoa; phylum Chordata; class Aves; order Anseriformes; family Anatidae; genus Oxyura; species Oxyura jamaicensis. The sequence continues at coordinate 4,122,081 of NC_048905.1, forward strand.
CCTGGCCAGGCTGTCCCCCAGCTGAGGTAAACACCTGGGGAGGTGTTCCCAGCGCTGGAGGTGCTTGGCTTTGCTGTGATTTCTGACCAGGTTCTACAGCCGGGGTGCCTTTTCACCTGCTGCAGCCCCGCAGGGTGTCCTCAAGTTGTCATTCACGGTAATTTCTTCATAGTTAGTGCAGCTGTGGAAAGATGAGTTTGCTACAAACCTCATGGTACCCAAATCTGGTTTTAATTCTTCCAGCTAGTGCTGGAAATTGTACTAGAAGACATGGAAAGGCTTGTCAGAAAAAAAACAGCCCACAACCTGTTTAATGAAGTAACTTGTACGTGAGGGAGTGACCTGTGCTAGGTAGCTGGGGGCAGTCCTGTCACTGACCTGCCGCAGGGGTTCTTATCTGGGTGCCCGAGGAGCCCATTAGTAAATGATTGATTTACAGTCTGCGTTCCCGAGGGTGCCTACTCCTGTGTGGTATCTGCGTGCGTGGTGAGACGCAGCCGATGTCCCTGCCAGGATCAACACCTCCTGGGCTTGATGCGGCACGTGGCTGTGTCGAGCTTGAGAGAGCATCACACCTTTTAAAAAGAGGGTGAGAGATCCTAAAGATGGTTAGCAAGTATTGCTGGTGCTCTCCTGTGCAGTGGCTGGCAGCCCCAGCCTGGACCGTGCCACAAGCAGGCCGAGGTGGCTGAACAATAAATGAGCAGAGGCTCATTTGGTGGGTGACAGCAGCCAGACAGAGTCAGGTGAAGGTGTGTAAGTGCTGCCACATACACAGATCTGAAAGCTACGTAGATCAGCCACTTCCTTAGAGAGGAATACCTTTTCTGCTGGCTGGCTGCCATTCAGGAGACCTAAGGTTACGTGCTTTGCTTGTGGTAATGAAGACTTAGCTTTAACTGCTCAAATAAAACCCAGAGTTCTTGTTCACAGAGCCTAAGGTTACTGCTCCCCCCACTTTTAAGCTGCATGCATAGATAATTGGCTGAACAAACAACAGACAAAACTGCTCCCAATAGAATAATAACTGCTTTTCACTGCCACTCATCCAGTCAAGTGACATCTGGAAGACTCTTTGGGTATTCACAGGAGGTTTGGTGTGTAACAGGAAGATGTAAAGAAGCCAAATCCTGCAGCTGTCAGTGTTCTCTGGCTTTTTCATGCTTTTGGATGTGTTCTGCTGGCTTGGGTTGTTCTGTTTGTTCTAGTACTTATGGCTTCCACCCCAGCCACTATGTTCTGTAACATAAATACCCAACGTGTTTAAAAAAAAAAAAAAAAAAAGATGAATTGCACTCTCAATCTTACAGAGATGCTGTGGGGATTAATTAGTTCTGATAAAGTGCTTTCTGGCTGAGATGTTGAACTGATGTTTTGGGACTAATGGTATTGTTTGGTGAAACTACTTAGTTCTCCTCAAATGTCTAATCACTGCTGTAGAAGGATTTACTCTGTGGAGGAAAGCTATTGATATAAAGCACGCAATAAACAGTATTGATTTGCACAACGCGGTCATTCATACCAGTTCTGTGCAGAGTTGAGGCGGACAGTGGTCACACAACAATTTTGAACTCAAGTCAAAGAGGAACTATTTCTTAAACAGCCCCATGGCTGCTGGCAGATCTCTCCTACGTGACCGCTAACTGGCTTAATGCTTTTGTGCTCGGCCCGGGGCCGTCCCCGCTGGGGAAGGGGCTGTCGGCTGCCTCCCCCTCACGCAGCCTGTGGGGCCAGCAGTAGCAGCCGTGGTGATCTGGGCCACGCGAGCAGCATGGGACAGCTTGGGTAGCCCCTGAGCTGCCCTACAAAGCTGTGCTGACGGGCAGATAACCACAGTTAGCTTTGCTCCTGTCAGGTGCACCTTCTGATTCCACGAGGCGGTGGGGCCGCTGCCAGCGGGTGTGCTGCTGGCCTGGTGCGGGGCCTGTCCTGCACCCCTGGGTGCTCGAAGGCCTGGTGGTGGGACTGTTCGGAGGACTGGTGTCATTCCCTCCCGTGGGAGGCAGAGCACGTGGCACTTGGCCAGCTGCAGTTGGCACCGTGCGAGGGAGGAGACGCGCAGGTGTGGGCAGGGCCGGGGACAGGCACCCAGGAGTGAGATGGCCGCTGCCCTGTGTGGCAGGTGTGCCAGGTGGCAGCGGGCTCCTTGCTGCCCATGCCACAGTAGTGCACGTGGGTGAAGCTGAAACCGCTGCTAACCTCGCTGCCGCTTTTACACAGGGGGAAATCTTCAGCCAATTTCGCTTGTATAGCTCTGAGGGTTCACTTCGAGTCAATAAGGATTTCCAAGGCCACATGCGTGTTGTGCTTCTGCAGTTTGTCATCGATCTAGAAGAGGATCTGGGTGCTACTTTAACTGTGCACACAGGGTAAGGTCCACGCTTAGTGATGCTGCTCTAGTTTTTTAACAGCTACAGGATGGTTGCAGGCTCATTAGACGGGCTTTGGCTGTTCCAGTCCAACCTTTGTTCACGGTGATGCTGTTTTGGTTCTTCAACATCTGTTATCTCCATCTTTAGGTTACTATGCAGGACATCTGTTTTGGTGGGAATGCAGTGCCTCAGCTTGCCATGGCGCTCCCACAGCAGTGGCATTGGTATTCTTTAGGATTTCTCCCAGTGCTCTCTAGGTCTGGTGGACTGCACTAGAGGTAGCGATGCAGCTCCGTGGGATGCTGTTGCTCTGACCAAATTCCTGCATAGCAGAGAGGGAAACTTTTCCCAAAGGAGAATTTGGCATGAAAAATAAGCCTTTTAAAGGCAAAATTATAAGACGCACTTAATTTAGGATGACCTGTACTGTATATAACATTCCAGATGAGGCTGTAATAAGGAAGTGCGGTTTTTAAATAAAAATAATAAAAAAACACCCTTAACATGAATAACACTTTTGTATTGCAGAGTTTGGCAAGGTTAAACTTAAAATCAAATGAGTACTTTGAACAAAGGTTTTTTTGTGGGAGCATTCTATGTGGTGATTGATGCTCAGGTGTATTTGATTAGCAGTGCGTGTTAACCCTGCAGAGGATAAGGAGGCTCAACTTGTCCGTTCAGTATGATGGTCACCATTTTTCAAGATCCGATCTCTCTCCAGTCCAGCTGTCATTTCATTTCAGCCACTTGTTTAGATTTTTCTGAAATTCTGTGAAGTTGTCTCTACATCCAGCTACCCTAAATACCTTCAGTCAGCAAGGCAGTAAGCAAGGCTTGCAATTTGTCCTTTCTTATGTCATTGGTATTTCACACTATGCAAGATCTAAGCATCAAAGGTAGATGATCTGTTGCTTTGACAGGACTCTATTTAGTTTTTGTATGGAAACTTAAGTAGCAGGCTTTAGGCTGCTTAATAGGCAGTTGTCCAGAAGGAATTTTTCCAGTTTTATAGAAAAGTGCAAATTGATCTGCTAGAGATCACCTTGCTATCCTGAATCTTCTCCATGAGTGTTACTCTGCCTTTATTTTAACCTACATAATGCAGAAAGAAGAAACGTCGTGGTTGTTACTATATCCTTGCTTCTTGTGTTACTGAGATTCTGCAAGACACCTTAAACTTCCTAACTTTATCTTTTTTTTTTTTTTTCTTTTAAACAATGAATATAAGAGATTCTGGATTTATCTTCAACCTACTGTGTAAGATACTGGTGTGATATCTTTTTGTCTGTTACGGTTGTCATTCCCCTGTTTTAGTTCACGCTTGAGCTCAAGCTGCTGCTGTGGTACTGTGTGATTTCTGTGATCTGTGTCTCCTGAACGCTTGTTAGTTTTCCTCTAATGTGCTACACGGAGTGTTGGAACATCCTTCCTTTCATGCTGTTTTGAAATGGTGCCTATCCCCCTTGTTCCTGCTGTCTTTCTCCAAAGTCTCCATAGAAGTCTAATGAACTGCAGTTCCTTGTGGAAGTTCAACCTATGAAGCTGGGCCAAAATATAATGCTGGAAAGACTTGAGTGATAACAAAGCTGGCATTAGAGCTGTAAACCTCCCTGACCATCTCGGAAGAAAATTTTAGACTTGGTACTCTCCTGCATGTTTGTCACTGCTGCTCTGCCATACTGAGCAGCCTTGGTCTGCTCCTCCCCTCCTCTGTCCCCCTGTCTTTGATAGCAAAGGGGGACAGGGCCCCACTGAGACTGCCAGTGACACCTCTTGCAAGCTGTTCGTTGCATGAAGAAGCTCCTCCTTTACTGTCTCAGTGAGAGGCAGCATTGGATCCAAGGAGCTGTCCAAGTAGGTGTTTTGTGGTGAAACATTAAAGGGTGGGAAGTCAGTTCTGGTGGTAAGTCAGCTCCTCAACACCCTGTTCAGCGTGCTCCGTCTTTTAAAGAAACGTCTGTCCTCTTCCACCTTAACGTTTTGCTACTGGATTTGGGTATCTGCTTTTACTGAAGAGCAGCTGCACCTGGTGTACTCTGCAATAAACTGCAGCTCTCAGCTTGGTTAGTGTGGTGAGGACTTGCTCTGCAGGCAGTCGGGATGGTCTGTAACTCTGCATAGAGGCAGGTGTCCTGTCATATGCCATCTGGTAATTCTTCAGAGAAGATCTGATAGCATTGCTAGTTCCTCATGCAACTGGCTCACGAATAATTAAATGTAGAAGGTTTCTGTCGTTGTGGTCTTTCCTTGCTTGATGCTAAGCATAACCTGATTCTAAGTACTTAAGGCACAGAAACTATCTTGCTTGCTGGTTTGATCTTTTATAGTCCTTGGGCATAACTTCCCACTTCTTAAGCTTTCCTTCTCTCTTGGGAGAAGAATCTGTGGGAGGACAGGGAGGAGTGTGTGGCCTAGGAACCTGGCTCGACTGTTTGCAGGAGGGCTGTATATATAGCAGTCTCAGTTTGCCAAGACAGATTTTCAGCTGAACAGATCGCGCGCAGTTACGTCCTCCACTCAAGCTTGCTTTCACACATCTTTGTAAATGCCACTCTCATCCCTAGAGCAAATGTTCTGTGTTGTATTTTCTCATCTTGATTTCTCTATTTGCCCAGTACTCTGTGGCTAATACTCCATCTTTTATTTTCTATTTGCCTCCCAGACGCAGGCTCCTGCTTTGGGTGGTAGTTCTGATGAACTTGGTGGCATCTCCAGCAACTTAGATGGGATGATGATCCTTGCTAGGTACGGTCTCTATGGTTTTTGATTCAGGGACTAGTCATGGTTCTTCCTTTCCAAGGATCTTCTCCCTGATCTTACTACCAGAGGAGGACATGACAGCAGCCAAGCAAGCTGCAGCTTACAGTCTGGTTTGAGCGTGCGAACAAGCAGTGATTATTTGGGGGTAGGAGGAATTTCTCCTATCAGACCATGTTCTGTCGTGTTCCTGCAGGAGCCCTTGTGCTCTCTGCCATGACTCGGCGGCTGCTCCTGTTTTCCAAGCAGAGCCAAGTGACGCCAAATCCTTGTAAAAGGAAGGCAGCTGGTGCTCTTAACTCCTCAGTGCGAAGAGGTTTGCTGTGTAGTAACAGGAATGAAAAGAGTGCAAGTGGTTGTAATGCACACCTGTAATCATTCTGCGTGGAAGTCTGCTTGTGATGCTCGCTTCCGATTGAGCGCTGTGTGTTGGTAAGTGCTTCTTTGCCATCAGGTTTATTGCGGAATAGATTTGCTATGAAATAACCTAAATTAAACCATTTTAACGAAGATCTTTAAAGGCGTTGTTTTAATTACTTCCCTGAAGTAGTTAGGCAGATGTGTGGCAACACCCTCCTAAATGACAGTCGTGCACCTTATTGGACACGTTGAAGACAGGCTGAAGTGCTGTTCCGATCCTGCTGCTTCACGGCCAGCCCAGACACCTGATGACAGGTATAGAAATAATGGAGTTACATCAGAGCTAAGGGTTTTGTAATGGCAGGTTTATTATTTGTGTTGCTTCCCCTTAGCTAGTACTTTTGCATTCAGAGGCAGGATAGTGACCTGTCACATCATGCCTTTGCTCACCGCTCCGATGCATGTTGCTTACTGCACCCGTCCCTGGTGTTCCTGGTGGCTCGTTTTGGAATTGCTCCTCCTCGTAGGTGCTTGAGCTCTTTCTCTTTCACCCTTCAGTTTTTCTTTGGGAAGAACATACAAATAAAATACATCCATGGTGGCTGGAAAAAGCCAGCAGAGCTGCAGTGTTCCTTCCTCCCCACTTAATAGTTTCTTTCTCCACGGTGGTTGCCATTCCTGTTTTCTCTCTCACGAGTTGTGTAACGCTGTTGATTAGTTCTCTTATGGCTGCGCTTAAAGGCTGCTTAAAGCCTTTCATAAAGTGTGCATTCTGCCTTATGGAAGAAGGAGATTTACAGAGTTTTTTTAAAAAAAGCAAGAAATACGTTGTAGATAATAGATTCCAAAAATGCAAATTTGTTCAAGCACCTCCTTAAAAAGAAGGGAGGGAGGAAGGGAAGATTAAAACCTGTGTTTGTGTACATACAGAAGCTAGAGGCAAAGCAATCCATTCATAAATATACAATGGGATTTATGTCATGGTGAGAAGTGCTGCATGAATATTCATGTGTAATTTGCAAATCCTTTGGCGATTAAATACTTTACTGCAAACTCTCTAGAACTAAACCTTCTTGTTGAAATGATGTCCAAAGGCTCTAATGCTTCTCCAGTGGAGGGGAGAGGCCGGGTGGTGTAATAGATCTGATGCTCTGATTTTCACTCTATTAATAGGGGTTTTTTTTAGTGTGCTTTTGGGTTATTTTATTAGAATACTCAGTTAGCCATGGGAAAAAAAAAAACAAACAACACATGAAGCAGAGACCTGCAAGAAGCATTGTGAACCTTAACGTGGTAAGAAAACCATGGAAACTTGGTAAGATGCCTTTCTCAACTGATTTTCATGTCAAATATCATTGTCTAAACTTTCATGTCCTGTATGTAAGGTCAGAGGCAGATGAGTAATATAGCTTGGGGAGTGCTGATGTTGGAAAGAAGTAGCCTTTGTCTACGTGAAGTGAATCACCTTTAAAGGATGGAGCCTTGGATCCTCACATAACACACAAAAAGCTTACTGTTGCTGATGCTTTTGGTTTTTCAAAGCCTTGAAGTGTTACAGACTGTTCAGCTTCTGACATGAGGGGGGGGGAACAATGCTGTAGAAAAGCTGTTTCCTGTGACTTGGGTTCTTAGGGCCACTGAGCCCTGGTGGGTTAGGGGTGCTGTGGCTGGCTCGCCTTGCCCTTCAGTCCCACTGAATGACACCATCGGGGGGAACAGCAGCAGGCACCAACCAGCAGGCTTGGTGCAGGAAAGAGAGACCAGCACAGGCCTCTAATACCGGTATGATAGGTAAGAGGGGTTGGGGACCTGACATGCGGTTCTGATGCATGCTGCACACCTGCCCTCACCTTCTTCAGGGTCCTACACTGCTGGAAATACCAGGGCTGTGTCCTGGGTAGGGTCCTCAGCTGCTTTGGCTGCACAGCCAGAGAGCACTGGATTGCCATGATGACACGTGTTCATATTGCTACAGCCAGTTCCCAGAGCACCAGGATTTTTATCTGGAACAGCAGTGTGTGTTGCTTACTGCACCCATCCCCAGTGGTCCTGATGGCTCATTCTGGAAATGCTCCTCCCTGTAGGTGTTTGAGCTCTTTGTCTTTCACTCTTCAGTTTTTAATTGGGAGGCACGTATAAATAAAACACATCCATAGCTGGAAAAAGCTAGCAAAGTTCCAGTGCTCTTCCCTCCCCACTGAGGTTAGTCCCTTGAAAGTCAGGTCTGATTTAGCTTTCCTGCTTCTGTTTCGTTACAGCCTGCTTCTGGGATGCCTTGATTCAGCAGAATGAGAAAGCAGGGCAGTGCACTCAATTCACTAAGGACTATGTGTGCATTTTTTCTGGCTTGCACAGGTATAACCAGGTGCCCTTTCAGTCTGTTTGCTTGTTTTCTCAGTCAGTCCTAGGCAGGTTCTGCCCCTTGGCGAGGAGAGCCAAGCCCTGGGTTCACCTTGCTGTCTCACGCAGTGAGCAGGGAGGCCGCCAGCAGAGGTGATGTCCCCTTGGTGCCTGGGGGCTCTCCTCTACAAAGCTGTACTGGAGCTGATTTGCAGGAGCGTTTCTAGGTAACTGGAAAGTTGTTGCTTTTACAATGAGCAATGAGAATTCCTTGCCGTCTGCTGTGTCAGCGCATCACAACGTCTGAGCCGGTGACTAGTAATGTAAGGAGGCCAAAATGCAGCACTCGGTACCTGAAGGGTGTGAATTACTTCTTTATTTTCATAGAAAGGACAAAACTGGGGTAAATGAACCCAGTCCTTCTTTAACAGGACCCTGAGCGGGTGAGTCTTTGGCTTCCCAAGGTGGATGCAGACAGGGAAGTGGCTGATGTGTGAAACGTGCTGCTGCTCGTTATGGTGAGGCTGCAAAGTTGTTGTGACTATTTCTATTGTATGTAAGTGAGGAAGAATAAAGGGATTAATTTATCAATAAATCTCACTATTTTTGTAGTGAGCACTGCTGCTTGTTTTACTCCTAACGTTGCTTGCTAGACTTGCTGTCTGCATAATTCTGTTCGGTAAGGCTGGATGGGATGTGTTTTTTATTATTTTAATAACCGTAAGTGGCTGCCTCTGGATCTATCTGCAGAGCACAGCAGACACTGCGTATGATATCGTAGCCACTTGTCCATGCGCTGGCCGAAGAGCTTGCTCCTGGCTGTGGGGCACCGCTTGCCCTGGCAGGTGAGTTCCTCGCAGCGAGCAGGGTTTGTCGGGGCAGCGGTGCCGCTTCTGGTTTGTCTTGCAGAGCAGACAGCTTAAGTATCAGACTGATGCGTTCTCGGTGCTGTGGGCTGTAATTCCATCTGCTCCCACACTGTGAAGGTGACACCTGACGGGGTGTTTGCTGCTTGCTGGATGTCCTTCCCGGATCTGCTGTGTGCAGGTCTGGAGGGCGCCGTTTTGCCGACGTGTTGGCCTCGCTCAGCGTGTGGCTGCCCAGGAACCCAGCAAAGCACTTAGTGCATCAGGAAAAAAAAGTTGTTGGGATTTCAGTGCGGTTTCGTTCATCCCAGGCACTGCAGGCTCTGCAATATCACTGCCCTTTGTCTCCTCTGGTCTGGAACAGTGGAAGCTTGTGTTTCTGCCATTATTAGGACGTGGAATAAAGGACACGATTAATGGAAGAAGGGAGGAGTGTTCAAAGACCTCTGCCGGTAAGGTCTGTGTTTTTTATAGTTCTGAGGATCCATCACTGACTTGGGAACTTGATAGTGAGCTGGTTCTCTGGGTCAGACCGAAGGTTCGCTTAGAGGGACTAGACAAGGTCAACAGGAATATTTGGTTTGCCAGAGGTTTTCAGATTGGGCTTTGCAGACTAGTTGAACTATGAATGATGATTTATTAGGTGATTGATCAGTAAATGTAGGTAATTGATCAGTAAGTTAATAGATGTATTGAGAATTACGTTTATGTAGGTCAGTGTTTGAGTGATAGTTACAACTATTTGCTGAAATAATTCCTGGCACAGGAGGTGCGTGTCAGTCTGGTGCGTGTGCTGAGGTACTGGGCTGAGCAGCAAATCCCGAGCTGTGAGCTCGCAGGGTGGCTTTGCCAGCCCAGATCTGGGTGTTGTAAGTGCTGTGTAGGATCTGTTAACCACGGCTTGGATTTAAAAAGCAAGGTGGAGACAAATAGCTGGGATGCGTTAGGTCAGGGGCCTTGAGGAGCGCGAGGGCTGTGTTCTGCCAGCCCTGGTTATGAAGAGGCTGCGGCTGGGTCAGGCAGGACACGGCTGTGTGGTGCTGGGGGGTGGGAAGAGCGAGTGCTGGGAGCCCTGTCTGTGGCTTAGGGCTGCCTTCATCCCTTTCCTCCTGGGTCTGTGCACGCTGCTTGGGGGCATGCTGGTGTTGGCTGGGGACATCGCACCCCGAGGGAGGGAAGGGAGACGTCTGGTGCCTCAGAACATCGCCGGGCTCTGTGGCTTCTGTGCCAGCGGGGCTCACGCTGTGGGAGAGCGTGGCATTATCAACACCGGTGTCTCCTGGATACATCCCCTGGATTAACTGAGGAAGCTGACAGGAAGGAAGTACATCTGTTGTAGACAAGCAGGTGCTGTGGCTTGATGTGGCTTAAAGGAAGATCCTTCTTACTATAGCCCACTAGGTTAGTGGGGTCTAGGCTACGTTCTAGGAGCTTGTCTTGACCAGCTTTATCTTCCTTAAGAAATTTGAAATTCTTTAGGATTTGGTGGCTTCTGCTGCTTCCCCTTGTGGGGAAGGGAAACTTGTGGAAATGGATGTGGTTTAGCTTGGCTATTGCTATGCCCCTGGACAGTGTTTTATGCCTTGTGCACCAAATGCTTCGAGTCCTGATTTGGAGTTCACTTTAAATGATAATCAGGCTAAATTGCAAAGCATAGGAGGCAAAAACAGAGAAGTCCAGTGCTCAGTACATCCCATTGGAAGTGTGATGTCAAGGTATAGGTGTATGATCCCTTAGGAAAGGGGTTGCCATAGGATGGAGCGATGCTATGGGGATGAAACCAGTTGGATTAGGGGGGTAGAGCTTGCTGCAGATAGTATCAGATACTTGGAGATCTGAGAGGCTCAAGCGAAATCCTCAGCAGAAGAAATTCTTAAAAAAAAAAAAAAAAAAGAGAGAAATGCCAGAATCATAGAATCCACAGAAAACATAGCTATTGCTGTCAATTCTCATATAAAAACCACCCAGGTGCTTGAGCCCAGTAAAACGACACCTAAGCGGAGCGCTGAGCACAGGCGGGCTCCTGTCTGTGGCTGGGGGCTTGGTGCCTTTCTCATTGACCTCGGCCATCGGTGTGGCATCGGGCACCTGCACGGCGCTGCTGGAGACGGCTCCGGCCTTACTGGAGCCTGTGGGAGCAGGGTTGGGTGCTGGCAAGCAAAGACGAAATGACCCAAGGGGAGACACGGCCCCTCGGGAGGCCGCCGTGCCGCGTTGTCCATCTGGCAAGCGCCAGCCGAGGACTGGCCTGAGCGGCGAGGAGCGGCTGCTGCCATAGGAACGGGGACCCCGCGGGGGGGCCTCGGGTGGGATTAAACCCTTGGGAAGCCGTGCCGAGGCAGGCAGAGCTGCTGGCTCGGGTGTCGAGCTCTTTGTCTTCAGGATCACCTGCACCGCCTGTTTTTCCCCCTCACTAAAGTCGTTTTTGTAACGTACGGCTGAAACACCGCGCCGTACCCTGTTCTCAGATGCTGGGAGTGGAGGGAGGAAGGGGAGAAGGGGTTTTGAGCACAGTTGGGAAAGCTCGATGTGCAACCGGGGTCACACGCAGCCAGTCAGGCTCTCGAACGGCCCAGCTTTGTATTCAGATAGGCCGGCCAGCGAGCTGCAGACATTCCAGATACTTGTGTTCGTTTCGGCTGTATCTAGGCACGCAGTCACAAAGAGCAAGATGCGTGCAGTGAAGTATAAATCCCAAGCTCTAATGACTCAGAGCGCCGCGGTGTGTGCATGCACGCCGAACAGATGGAGTAATTAGCTCGCTGTGTGCACGGGCACCGCGTGTGGTTCTCCAGGAGGTGCCCAGAAGTGCAGGGCGAAGAGAAGCAACTGCAGGTCCCAGCCTTGCTGGGCGAGGGGCAGTGCCCTGTCCGGGCAGCCTGCAGGCAGCAGTGCTGAAAATGGGCCCACTGTCAGTGCACGACTAAAGCCCTTGTCTTGGTCCCTTGAGCTTGGCTGGGTTTTGGCCCAGCTGCAGCCTTGCTCCAAGGAGAAAGGTGTTTGCACCCGGGGAGCCGGGGCTTGGCTGCTGTGGAGGAAGGTGACAGGTTGTGCTGGTATCCAGCAGGCGTACGGGGTGGGAACATGTGCCAGAGCCCTGGGCTGCATGCTTGGGATTTCACCGGGGCCAGGGAGGAGCCGGGAGGGAAGGGAACGTGACCTTGAAAATCTGTATCGAGATGACAGGGTGCAGCCAGTGAGCGTGTTCTTGGCTGGCTGTGCACAGTGGGCCGTGTGGCCACCACAAGCGGCTCCTGGCCACCCTGCAGGAGGCGGCTGCAGAGTGTCCGGCTCTCCCTGCAGCACAGCGAGATGCTGCTGTTGTGTGGAAGTCTGGGGGACCTGCTTCTAAAGCTGGCCACTGTTGTGCTCCTCGTTTATAAGTCATAACGAGCCTAGAGGCATTAGCAAGGCTGAGCCTGGCAGCTGGAGGAGCTGGGCCACTTGAGAAGACCAGCTTTAGTCCGATGCTGTGCATATGAGGCACATCCAGGAGCTGGGTGCCCAGAAACCCGGTGAGCAGCCAGACAGCTCAGATGACCAGCAAGGGGGCTGCACTTTCCTCCCCGGTGCTTTTGCTGTTGCTGACCCTCCTCTTGTTGCTGGTGGCTATTGAGTGCTGGCGGTCCTGGTAACACGGCTGTGAATTAACTCCCATTAACGTCTGGGTACTCCTCTGTGCTACTGAGTGGGAGAGATCTGGGGGCTGTGACAGGAGAGAGGAGCTGCAGGGAGAGGAGCAAGGGCAGGCTGTGTAGGGTGGAAGGTGGGAGAGTTGATTTTTACGGGAGCAAGAAGCTATTCCCCTGGCCCAGCTGCCAGTGTGCTGGTGTAGGGCTGACACAGTGCCCTCCTTCCCCTGTACCAGCACGTGTTCTGGTAGTCACATGGGGGCTCAGGTTAAGGCATTGCACTCCCTGCAAACAGATCCCTTTTACTAAAACACTTTTGCATTTAATCCTGAAGCACGTCCCAGAAAAGCATATAGCTTCAGAGTACAGATAAAACAAGCCTTGTAGTACGGAAAAGAAATCAGCACTTACTACTACTATGAATATGTGCTGTGAAGTGATAAATGCTGCGTTCTCGAGGCAACGAGCATCGTGACAGCCTGACTGTGACTGTGGCACTTCCAGAGCTAAGACTGCCCTACATTTTTGGGAACAGATACTTAAAATTCAGTTTGTTTTCTCTACAGGGATAGAATAGCAATCTGTGGCTGTGTGAGCTTCTGTGGTATCTTTTGTTAAAGGAATTCAGATGTTTGCTAGTGGTTTTGCTATATAGCTTCGTGGTAAATGCTTCCCTTACAGCACTCAGGTGGAAATGTCTTCTCACTTACCAGACTTACCAGTTTTGGAGGCTTGAGATGTGTGCTAGGAATGTGGACACATGCTAATGATCTTTGGAAGTCTGTTTTCAGCTGGTACTGAATAGTGTGGCCTCTGCTCAAGGAGATGGAGATGGGCTTGCTCCTGCTGGTTAGCCACCAGTTACCAAGCAGGAATTTGGTAATTATGATAGGAAGCCAGCCAACACTAGGCCGAAATATTACTTTTTGGTGGAAAAAACGTGTGAAATAAGGTGTCAGTCCTGTTCAGTGTTTGCAGTACTGCCTTCCTTTTAGGAGGTCAGCTGAAACAGATAGAGAGAAATGGAAATAGCACCAAGTTGTGTGTGATCCACAGATGTCTTCAATACAGCAAGGCAGCTGGGTGGCAGGGAAAAATACTGCTGGATGCCACCTGCATTTTGGATGCAGCTGCACTGTATCTGAACTCCAGCGTGTCTCAGTTTCTGGTAATGTCCTTTCCCAGCCTCACAGCTTGCAGTCACACACTGGGTCACCAGCACTGCTGTTTGCTGTGGTGTGTAGGAAGCGTGGTGCTCGTGTGGAGACGTGGATGTGCTCGCAGCGCAGAGCTAGAACTGAAACGTGAGCAGCGGTAATGAAGCTTTTATGCTGAGTCTACACTTACTGGTAAGAAATGCTGTGCATTTCTGAGGAATAGCTAAAAAGCCTTTGATACCTGGTAGCTTTGTAGGGTCCTACAGAAGACCGGGCACCTCAAAAAATAAAAATCTGTATGCTTCATTAGGTAGCAACGTGGTTAACAGCCTTGGGCCAAAGCATGCAGCAGTCTCTTCTGCACAAAGCCTCTACAAGAAAATAACTGTGTTGGTTCCTCCATTTGGAACAGATAACAATTTAACACCCACGTGCACACACACTTAAAGATGCACCTTGCTTTTTTGGCAGCTGGTTACAATTTGTGATCAGGGTATGGTTCATTGTTCATACTTAACTAGTGGACCTTTCTATTCCCATCTTCTTGGAACAATTGATACCGATTGAATCCATAAGCTTGTGCTCATAAGGAGCCTGGGATAATGCTCCTCACAACAATATTTGGATTGTGAATGGTTTGGGGAAATTAATTTTCATAAGGAGCCTTCCCTCAAATTCTGAAAAATGGCAAGTATTGTTTCTGTGATTTGTCTTAAAATGCTTTAAATACTGAGTGTGTCTGCTCATCCTGGTCAGGAGACAAGGTAAAACTCAAAATGTGCTGTGACTTGTAGTAAATTCAGGAATACTGTCCCCTTTCTCAGTCTTCTAGAAAGCTGAGGCAGGGTTGCAGAGCCTTGAACATATGCTGACCCAACCCCATATCCCTGCTCCTTCTCAGTCTGAGCTGTGTCTATCCCATGCTTCTGTGCACCAGAACTGTGTTCTTTCTCCCTGTGCCGGGTACTCAGGTCTCCAGCAGGCTGCCTGTGCCTCTTTGGACCCGGCTGAAAGACAGCAAGTAGATTTTAGGTTGGGTGAGATGGACAGGCAAGGGCAGTGCAGAGAGTTCTACAGCTTCCACCTGAACAAGGATTTACTCTGTTGGCAAAATATATTGATTGTGGATCATTCAAAATAAATGATGTTTATAAGAGCAAATCAATTCAACTCATCTGGTAATGTGAATCTCACCCTTGCTGCCCTCAAACGAGCAAGCAAACTTGAACAGCTGTTGGTTTGTATTGACTCTGTGCCGTGGGTGGAACAGGGCTGTTCTGGGCTTTGTGCGGTTCTGCCTGCAAGCGCAGCCTGGAGCTGCTGCTTTCCATGGCCTTACTGCTGAGGAAATTGAGGCTTTGTTCCTCAGGATGATAGAGGTGATAAACCTCTTCTTAGCCTCGTGCTTTTATCTTATGCTTATTTATCCCCTAAAGCTTTGCTCTCCCATGGTGGTGTTAGATAGCTGCTCTTGCTCTGACATTTCTGTTTATTATTTAAATCCAGTATGGCTTTTCAGGAATCAAGAAGGAATTGCATCAACACTATTAACGACGGTAGTAGATGGGAAAGCTGATACTGTGAATTCCAGCCACTTATGTGCTCCAGCGGTCATTGCATGCGTCGGCCAGGTGCTATATAACAGCTTCTCTGCTCCTTGGTGCAAAAGCCAGCTGCATGCATTTGCTTCAGGAGGGTGGTGTGCTGGGTGAGAGATTAGGGAAGCTGAGATGGAGTGCTTCATCTGTGGTATGGTAGGCGGTGCTGAAAGGGTTGTTTGCCCTGGAAGTTTCTTCCAATCCTAATCTAGCCATATCGGTGCATTTCCTTTACACTGACACAATTAATTGTGTTAATGGTAACTTCCTTAACTTAAAAACTAACTTCCTGGAAAACGTACACCACAAAGCTATGTGGTGATGCTCTTAGGAGTTGGTTATATTGGTTTGAGATAATTCTGGTTTACCCCTCTTGAGAGGTGTAGTTTGCAGGGCAATGCTTAGCTGTTGTGTTCTTTATCTTTCCTTCTGATTGGAAAGTCATCATGAATTATTTTTGTTCTTCTATATTGCCTGCTGCTCCAGGATCATCCTCACCTTGTGTCTCTGATTCCTAGAGGCAGATGGAAATATTCCTGCTCATACCTGGCAGTGCTGAGTTCACGTAAGCATTAAAGGAGCCCCTGTCCGCCTCCAAATGTGCCCAGCCTCTTTGGGGTTCCCTTGATTTTCGGGAATCTGTGTAGCTGGACTTGGTCGGGGACAAGGTTTCAGAGCTAACAAGCTGCTGTTGGGTGAGGGAGCAGAGAAGTAATGTTTCCAGAGCTGCTTTCACACAATGCCTAGAACAAAGTGGCTGCGGCAGAGCTGTCTGTGGGCGAAGAACAGACAAGGCTGTGGCGATGCCCTGCTGCTTGCCTAGGCTGCATTTTGTGGGTGATACAGAACAAAGAGCCTGCTAGCATTGCCGTTGGGATGGGGAGCGTGAAGGAGCTGTATAAGTCAATAAGGAAGTTTATACTGCTTAAAAAAAAAAAAGGCAGACATTCCTACGGAAGCTGCTGTACTGAGGCAGCAATTAGCCTGGTGCTGGTAGGAGGAAAACCAGGGAGCAGCATACAACCTACGTGTAAGTAGAAACAGCTTCATGTGCTTCCTTGCCCCTCTCCAAACATGCCTCCATCCTAGTAGTAGTGCTTGGTTTGTGCATTGGGCGCACTGGATAGTCTAGATGCGTCCTGTGATGCCAGCCTGGAGTTACCTTTTGTTTGTTCCCCCTGCAAACAGCATGTGAGTAAAGGGAGCAGGAGCTGGCAATGCTGCTCAGGCTATTTTTGTCATTGTGTGTTTTTTTTCCACAGTAGGAATAGAACGTGCTGGTAGAAATATCTCAACGTGCACTGCTTCTTGAAGACTTAAGGCTTTTAATCACCATCTAGACCCCGTATGAAGTGAAAATTCACGATGCCTGCTGAGTTCAGATTGCGGGGTGAACCACAAACCGCTTCCAGATGGGCAGCCCTGTGCCTGCTCTGCTGCTGAGCTCTGAGTGCTTGCTGCCATCCGTGGGTAATATGTTCCTGAATGTTGAGGTAGAGCAATTGTTCAATACTTCCATGTTGTCAAAATCTCAAATATTTATCTTTTTCTGTCAGTAGCTATTGGTTCCCTAGTATAGGAGCTGTAATGGGGGGAAAAGGCTGTCCTATACACCTCTTTATCTTGAGGCATCTTGCCAATGTAAACTGTTGCCACCCACACTGTATAGGCAGCGTTTCAGAGAAGTAGGAGTGCAGGCTGTGAGAACAGAGACAAACCTTCCAGTTCCTAATCTCCAAAATATGTCAAGAAACTAGTCTAACTACTTGGTCTGGATGTTTGGTAGCCAATTTACCCCTTGCTGTGAAGTGAAGGGTCCCGTTCTTCCAGAGCAGTCAAACTTTGGACTGAAAGAGAAACCTGACTTGATTTTAATTAATCTATTCAGGCTGTGCAGGTGGCAAGACTGCTTCTGATCCTGGAAGAACTGAAGGCAGACTTCAATTAAAAAAAAAAAAAAAAAAAAAGGCCTCAGCTGTTTAAAGCCAGAGGCATTTGAATGACTTGCATGGTTAAATTCCAACTCTTGCATGCTTTTAGTTCAGTACTGCTGCACTGTTCTCAAGTTGTACCTTACTCTTTTATATCTTTTTCTGCTTAATCAGTTCTGGAAAGCATGCAGGATATACAGGCTGGCAGGCAAATTAATGTTGTGAGAAGCCTTAACTCCCATTTCCTGACTTTTAACCTTGAACTATCTCAGGAATTTTGCATTTGAGTGATTAAGAGGGTATGACTGACCTCCTGCCTCTCTCCTGCTAGCAGAGCCGGTTTGCTAATCTCTAGGAATGATCTAAAATCTGTAAGTGGTTTTTGATAGTCTTCTCTGCGCAAATAACTTAGTAGTTCTTTGCTTCCAAAGGTAAATGATTTGTACGGAAAAGAAATGCATGGGCAAATAGACTGTCACTGTGTGCAGAGCAGAGCTTGTAAACATGCAAGCCTTTTTCAAAAGTGGGTAGAACAAGAAAGCAGATGTAGGCTGATACATACTAGATAGCTTGTTGTGGCTGGTGGGGTGTTAAATTGTGTACTGTACAGCTCGATGCTTCCATGAATCTGTATGAGTAATGTAAATCTATTATTGCTATTAAATGCGTAAGTGTATTTGTGTTTCGAGTGCTTGAAACACAGGCTATTGCCTGATTCCTGGAGCCCTTGCTAAGTCCTAAATTTTTTGTTAACATCTACCTTGGCAGCACATGCCTAAGTTCTGTAGAGAAAGAAGAATTTGGAAGTTAGCTGCTTGTGCAAAAGAGAAGTAGAGGGTCAAAACTGACACACAACATACAGGTCAAGATAAACCTTAATGAGCTGCTTGGGTTATTCTCATGTCTTGGTCAAGAGTGGAAGAGACCATCAATGAGTTCCTGGGTGTCAATAAAACCACTTAAAGTGATGACAATTTGGAGAAGAAGATTTGAAAGATGGCTTTGGGGCTTGCTTCTCCCAGAGGTGGCCCCATATGTGGAGCCTCTGGGGCCAATGGAGGAAAGAAGTCTTTAGGAGGTTGAGAAGATGCTCAATAACCATGGCAACAAAGGAAACCACTTCTGAGAAGAACAGAGCTCGGCAGTCTGAGTTGCATGAGGTGTTGTGTTGTCTGGTTTATGACTTTTTTTGTGTGTTGTGTTATTGGTGGTATTTAGGTTGTGGCTAGAGCAAACTTATTTGGTTTAGTGCAACAACTTTATAATAGGATGCTTTTCTCAGGTGACTCTGGTTTTACTGCAAGCACACTTCCACTTGTAATTCCTGTGAGCTGGTGGTGGCTCTGAGTTGCTCCTTCCCACTCCCCTGGGCAGGGAGGACTGCCCTTCCCCAAGCATCGCAGCTGCTGAGGTCTTGGTGCTGTTGTGGGTACCGGTGGGCCAGCCCTGCCTGCTGTGCTGCTCCTCTGCCTGTTCTCATCCACCTCATCAGCTGGAGTGGGAATCCAAGGGGTGTTTCACGGGGCTCAGGTGCAGGGTGCCGGCTGGGGAGAGCTTTGACAGTGAGATGATAAAGCGGGGCCTACCCCTGCCGCACCCTGGGCCTCCACAGGTAATTGTGAAGAAGATGCTCCGGGGGAAAACAGAGTTACTATAGTGACAGATTGCCCGGTGTGCCTGGGGACTGGATCGCGGAGTTGAGTAATAAATGTGTGGGAGTCTATTTTTAAAAGCTCTTGAGGAGTAGACTGCTCTAGTCCTAGAAAACTTGTCTGAAATGTGACAGTTTTTTTTTTTATGCTGAAGTTTAAAAATAATCATCATCTGTCTTGAGAATGGGATGACCTCATTAAAAACAAAGGCGCCTGTATGTCACTGTGGCGAGGCTCCTGGCAGCGGTTCCTGTGGCAGCCTCCTGGGTTACAGCAGCATTTCCCCTTCGGCAGGTTCCTCAGAGCCCAGGTCTGTCAGACCTGTAAGGGTCTCCCTCAGCTGCCCCGGCCTCCATGCTGGAGCCTTGAGGTGCTTTCGGCCCCTTCTCCCACGTGCGGGCACGCTGCGAGCCCCCTGGTGAGACACAGAAATGCTGTGTGAAGAGCTTGGTACAGCGCAAAGCACTGACAGCCCGCCTGCGAGCTGCTCCCCCAGACGCTGGGTTCAGAAACTCCTCGATTCCCTGAGAGAAACGCTATGGGCAGAGATACCTGCCAGAACCTGCAGTTGTCTTCTCTTGCTTGACTTGTTGCCCATGAAACCCACGTGCCTTGCAGCCGCTGTGTGAGTGCAGGAGGAAAGGAGAAACCCCAGGGAGGTGGTGGACCCCCGGTGCGGTGGCGCAGGACCTGCAGCACCTGCACGAGCCAGGTGTTGCCCCTGCCTGCTCTGCAGCGAGCTGCCGCTATCGGTGCGGTGAGCTGTGGAAATCCCCTCGTTTGTGGTTCCACCCGTACAGAGTGATGAAGGGTTTTTTATAAGGCCATGTGATCTGCACTGACCTGATGAAAATAAGGCTCCACTGTTTGCATGGCTTTACTTTGTCGTGGTGTGAGGAGCCCTGCAAATATGGGGATTAAGTGGGTTTAAGTAATGCACAGAAACTTGTGAGTCCATTGGTGTTTGGTGAATGCTCAACATCTTTGTGACCTAAGCATGCTGTTGGCACGTATATGTGTGCATATAGGAGACATATACTCACACACATTCTGTACACACAGCCATGACCCTATCTGGGAAGCTGTGTGCTTCTGTTTAATTGCTTTAGGCCACCAGTTGGCAGTGAAATCCACTAATTAAAACTAACGTAACATTATTTTTCTAAGAAATTCAGAATTGATTTGTTACCTTTGTAGTATTAACTTCAATTTGTAAGCGGCACAGTTCACCCATTTACAGCTTCAGTCAGAAGCCTTTGTGATGTTATGGCCGTGTTTAACAAACCTGCCAATCAAAAACTTGTTATACAAGAATTATTTGCCTTCAGTTTCCTGCGTAATGAAGTTTTTGATTGACAACAGTAGAGTTAAAGATTACAGAAAGCCTTTCTGAATATGAGCTGAGCAAGTTTTGATTTAATAGTGTTTGTGCGTGATAATGTTGGCTTCCAGTTTGATCCGTGCAAGAAGCTGAAGTGTTTGTGCGTGATAATGTTGGCTTCCAGTTTGATCCGTGCAAGAAGCTGAAGGTGATAGATCAAAAATCATAAGAAACATAGAAACCTCTCATTAAAAATGGCAGGACTTACTAAATTAGAGCTAGGAAACTGTCAGCTTGCTGCTGCGGAAGAAGTATTTGAAAAGCATTTGATGTACAAATACTTGAGCTATTCGGGCCAGATGTTTCACGGAGCTGGAAGCGTCTCGGTGCTTTCATGGAGTGCTGGGTGCGGGCATGGACTATGGCTTCCCCTCTCCTGCCTCTGCCTCAGGGCAGAGCCTAGAGGGCCTGAAGATACTCCTCAGGTTAGCATGCCACGTGAGGCTGTTATCTCCTAGCTCTGTTATCAGGATTCATTCTGAAGCTGTGCCCTTGGCTCGCTGGGTGATGGTTGCTAAGGGTACCTGGTTTCCAGGGATCTTAATGATTGATTATACTTGCCTCAAGTAAATCTGATTTTCTTGAGCAAAATCGCATGAAAAAATAACTTACTGGAAACCAAGAGAAGTTAACGTGAGGTGCTGTAAAGCCAAGTTGATGTGCTGTGTTTCAGGACACTATGATTTCCTAAAACATGAGATACAGAGGAGTTGGTGTGCGAGAGGAACGGCTGGGTTATGTTTTCATGAGCTAGAAGGCCAGAGTTAGGCTAGGATTTGTAAATCTGCTCTAGCTCAAACTGGTTTCTCCTTAAGGAATTCCACACACCATTTACTTTTCCAGCTTTAAAGCTCCTGAATCCTTTCAGTGGTAGTTCTGGTCAAACTTCTGCTCTAAAGGGTGTTAGGGCATGCCTAGTATGGCTGGACGATGCAGATGGTTTCGTGTGCCTGCAAGAGTGCCATCTCTTAACTACACTAGCTGGGCTTTCATAAATATTGATATACCTACCAACTTGTTCCCCGCACACACACTTGGTCCACTCTTTGGAGACAGAAGTCATACGCAGCCAGGATTTTCTGGACATCCAGGTGTGCTGATTTCTCTTGAAAGCTTGGATGAATGCATCTGGAGGTTTCCTTATCCAAGGAGGGTAAGGTATGTGTAAATGGTTTAGTAGACTCCTTTCCTTAGAGTGCACTCACAGTGGGCGAAAGGAGCCCATTCTTCCAGGCAGTTGCAGCTTTGAGTCTTGGTACAGTGAGGGCCATTTAAATGATAACATGATCAGGCTGAGTTGATGAGACTTCCAAGGCTGCAAGGAAGCTTTGTGAATTGCAGATGAGATGTTTCAAAAGAAATAGTTCTGCAGATGTGTCCTGGCTTTAACTTCCCAAATGCAGAAACTCTGCTGTGTTATGCAGAAGTGGTACGCTAACTGAATCGTGACTTGCTGTGAGAAAAACCTTTGCCTCTTACTCGTTTAATCTGTTGTGCTACATCGTGAACGTGCTCAGGGAGATGCTTGATTTTTGGACCCCTTTTAGAAAATGGGTTTATTTCCGTCTTCATAACAAAAGCAAAAGTCACTCTATCTTGAAAAAAGGAGGGTAATGTCTCCTTTTTCTTGTTATGGTTTATTCATTAATCTGGCTACACAACATATTGCATGTCTTTAATCTGTCATTGTAGCACTGCCTCTGATTTGTGCCAGCTTTCTGCAGCAGCAAGGGAAAGGAGTTGAGATGAGTGCTTTGGTTATGAAGCTGCAGTTATTTGGGGAAATAGTTATATGACATATGTTGTCTGTAATAAATGGAATTACTTTGTTAATTCTGAAAACTAATTGCTTTTCTGTTTGCTGGTTGAATGACAGGTTTCTCCTTTAGTGAGTATTTTGTCTGTACAAATGGGATAGCTGCAGGCTTGCATTCAGCCGGGGAGGACAGCACAAATCAGGGGTGCTAGGTGATGGGTGCTCCTTAAAGATGTTCTGAATGCCTGAACCGTAAAGGTGACGCTCTGTTTCTGAGCCCTAGGAACTGCTGGCAGGCCTCCCAGCAGAAATGAATTGGCTTCTGTCACACTGCTCCTACCTTTCTGCCCTTCTCCAGAACGCCAGCTGACAGAACTGCGTGGCTGGAGTTCACGCACTGCATTCGGTAGGAAAACATCCCGAAGCTGCTTGGGCCTGGCTCCCTGCTGAGCCTGGCAGCTCGTGGGCATGCCTAGAAGCAATTCAGCTGCGTCTAGCAAAAGCGGTCTGGGCAAAAGCCAGGCAGAAACTTTGTGGGCTCGGTATTGAACTTGGGAGCTCTTAAGTTGGCATTATGGTGCTGCTCCCTGATTAAAGCAGTCCCAGATTCTGGCTCTGGTGCAGAAGCTCAGCACTGGGCAGGGGGCTGGGAGTCTGATTGTAATCCTAGGCCTGATTCTTGAGCAGAGGTCTGCTCAAGTACCAGTGTGTGGTACGAATTGAGCTACCAAGGTATGGTTTATACCTGCAGCATGCCTTTACCAGTGAGCTTGGTGCAGTTGTGTTGATTTGATTACTGCCCCGTGCTGAGAGCTGCTTGGATCACTCGCTGTGGGCGCTCCCCGTCTCCAGCCTCAGTGTCCCTGTGTGTCCATACCCCGCCTGGTGCAGGTACCACAGGGCTCAGAGCTGCTGCTTCCCATGCTGGCACCTGTGGTGCTTCTGCTTGAACTGCTGAGGTTAAATAAAAGCAATGCGTTTTCAGAGAGGTGGAAGTGGTAATCGTAATGTTCAAATGGTAATTGCCAACATGTTTTGCCACCGCACTTTCTTCTGTGTTATCTCCTGGGATCCTTGCACACGTCTGACCTTGCTTTGCATTTTTATCCCTGTGCATCTTTGACTCGTTCAGCTCAGAGCAGCACATGGCTTGATCTTCAGGCAGAGACTGGGGATAGCAAACCCCCCAAAGATAAGGGATAGCAATCAGTAATACTGGGATTCTGCTTTATTTCTTGAGTAATCTCTGTTTTCTGAAAATAAAAATAAAAAATCTTATTGGTACAGTCTAGATTTAAAAGGGTAAAATAATAAACTTCTCAGTGAAAAACTCATTGATAAATGAACTTCGTTTTTTTTTAGCAGTTCTGTGCTGTGAAGTTCCAAATCTGTTATGTGTGCTGCAGAGCTTTAAATTTACAGTTCAAGAGAGCAGTGATTCACGTAGTGCTTTAGATAGCAAAGGCAAAGGGTTTAAAGAGTGCAACAACAGGTAAATTTAGAGATTACTGGCTTGCTCCTACCTCCCTCTTTCCGTGTAGCAGATTTCTGGGTTACAGGTGGGGGAAGTCCCTTAGTCTTTCTAAACGTTGACTTCATATTGAGCCTCTTGCGAGTATCTTGTAAGATACTTGTGTGGGTCTCCCAGCTTAGTGCCTCCAGACAAGGTATGCTCAAGTGTGCTCAAAACTTCGTAAGATGTTTTATCGAGCTCTCAGCCCTGCTGAATTATCTTTGGATCCAAAGGATTTCTGCAGACCTGTTTGGTGTCTTACTGTGGGTTGGAAACTTGCTCTTTCAGCCCTCCTACATTCCCGAGCAGCGCTGCTTGCAGGCAGCCCAGTACAGCTCCGTGGCTGCTTTCTGGCTGCATGGCTTGTGGTACGAGCAGCGTAACAGGTAGAGGTGCTGGGGGGCTCCATGCCCGCCACTTGCTGCTCAAAGGGCCCTTCTGGCCAGCCTGGCTCACCGGCCCCAGCACCAAGTCGTGGCCATAATGCCAGGAGCACCCCGTGTCATGCGCTGGGTTTGCTCATGGCTGTGTGGGTCTGCGGCATCTTTTGGCAGCTGGGTGCTCTGAGATGTCTGCAAGCTTCATTCTCCCTGCCTTGTGCCTCCCAGCAGTAACACCGTCGGTTGGTGCAGGCTGAACCTCGTGAGCTGCTGAGAGTCCCAGGGAGGAGAGGAGCACGGCCTCGGTAACTGGCAGGTGCAGGATGCGCTCAAGGAGCAGGCTTTGTAGCTACACAAGCCTTCAGTGCTGGTGGATGCGGTCTCTAATAGAAAAACTTGTCAGAGCAATTCCACAAAAATACTTCCTCGTTTGGACTGAGTGGATTGCACGTTTTTATGGCACTGAGAAACTAGTCTAGTTTGCCATTAATGAAACGGAACGTATTGCCATGCAGATGTCTGGAGTTGCATGACAAGTGGTCCCGCAGTCCTCATCGCTTGCTATTGATTGTGTCGCCTTAATTATTCATGCTATGCAAATTGCACTTCTCATGTTGTCTACATATTTTTGATACAGGACCTGCCTGCACACAATCTTGCTCTTTCAGCAGGGAGACTAGGGTTGTTCCTGGCAAAGTTCTCAAAGTTCCTTTGTTGAACAAGTACTGGCTGAGTTACGCGAGGCTTGGGAGCTCTGTCACAATGAATTCATCCGGCTGCAACCCTAGCTGAAGAAGGGGAAGAGTTTGCAGGGTATTATTCAATAAGAGCAAAAGCTCTAAAATAGTTTCCAACTTTCTCGGTGCTTTATACTGAGTCCCTTGTGCTACTTGTTTTCTGCTCTGTTATTTGGAATGGCCGTGTGGGAGTGTTCTTCATTAATCCTATATTATTTTGCATTGCAGGTATACTAAACCACTCACCTTTGCAGACTGCATTAGCGATGAATTGCCGTTAGGATGGGAAGAAGCTTACGATCCTCAGGTTGGAGTTTATTACATAGACCACAACACCAGTAAGTAACACGTTAGTGTATTTTGCGGAGTGATTATTTTGTACCCGTGTTAAACCGTACTGAACACAAAATTGCTGAACAGCATGGCTTAGAGCAGATGCAGTTCAAATCCTGTCCTGCATCACAGGAGTTCACTCCCTCTCTCAAGCAGGGATGTGAGACCTTTTTGTTGGTAGTCTTCAGATCAGCAGTCATGTTCGAGCTGATACTGTGGGCACACCTCTCTAAGATTTGGCTCTGCTGAAGAGTCCGACTAGGCAGCAGTGATTTGGAGTTTGTTCTTAGCCTGGAATTTGTCCTTGTGGTGAGACCATCAGAAACAGTACAAAGGTCTTGTGTTGATTTCCCTGGCAGGGATAAGCTGAATGACTGCTTGCATGGTTAATGGAGCTCCCTGAGCTGCAAGAGTTCCCATTCTCTTTACTAGAGAGGTAACTCTCAGTTAAGTTCGGGGTATCCTGAAAAAAGTAGGAAAAGTGTTGAATTTGGATTTGTGGCATTTTTATGCTGTATGCTCAAACTAAGCCACTGCTTACTGTCTTTGCTTGATAGAACAGAAGTGTTATGCTTTACAAGTTCATTTGAATTATATGCAAAAAAATTCATAACTGGATATGTCGTTACAGATGTTGTTAGGAAATATGTTGTGCTAGAGCAAATTCCCTGAAAAACAAGTCATAAAAAAAAAAAATCAGTGACTTTTGTTCTTGTTAGAGAACCACTGTGATTGCATTCCAGAAGTTCACAGCAGAGGCATGTCCGGGTCCTTTCAGAGCTAGCTTTTTGTAGCTCATGCTAAGAGGGGAAAAATCTGAAGGACAAAAGTACCTTGACGTTTGTTTAAAAAACAAAAAACAAAACTGCTTTTGTGACTTCAACTGAGAACTTCAGCATTTTTTTTCTAGCAAGTCACAAGATTTTTAAACTGTAACTATGGAAGTCAACCTTATATGTCTTAGCTATATTGTTTCCCTTCCTTTCAGTGAGGCCACATTTTCAACTGGCCTGAGATTGCATGTTCCTGGTTTTTACCAACTTCTGAGTATTAAAATGGGAGAATAAAAAAAGCCTATTGTCAAAAAGCACCCACTGCCCTCTGCAATCCAAAGATTGTGTCCGCAGATCTGCAGGTGACACCAGTGTTTTTATTTAGTGTCTTCCCAATACCATAGTATTTACATACTTGTAAATACTTGTTGGACCTCTTGAGTGTCTCAGCTAGTAGAATTTTCAGCACGTAACTGGGACAAACAAAATAGGACCTTAGCTGTGCATTTGGGTTGACCCCTCTGTGAATGCACAAGGATCTGGTTTTAGACCTGAGACGTGTGTGGTGCAGGGCAGTTTTCCCTGGTCCATGCCACTCAAAAGCACCACTGGCTTCAAGGGAGTGCAGTTACAGCCTTGAACCGTGCTGACACCTTAACAGCAGTTGCTCTTCAAGCTTATCTTCTGTAAGGTGCCAGAGGCTACAATACTTGAGCTAGAATTTCGATTAAGAGGTTAAAAAGAAGAGAAACTAAATCATGACCCCATTTCTTTAGCCAGCTCTAATGCAAATCATGATAAAGCAAACCGTATCCACTTACCATCAGCTAATCAAGAGGCTCATCTCTGTGGTTCATGTGAAGTGTTCTCTGGAGAGCGTCCAAACCCACCTCCTCTCCAAGGTCTCCTGCAGATCCCTGTGCAGGAAGGAACCATCAGCAGAAGGGATGGAGGCACACTGGTTCTTGCTGCAGACTTGAAGTATTTGAGCCTGGTTATCAGAAACGACAGACTTAAATTTCAGTCTAAGGCCAGAAGCCATTTAAAAACAAATGAGAGGGAGAATACTTCTAACCTTCTCTCTGAGGCAAAATAAATAAAATTAATTTGAATTAAGTACTGAGAATGTTTCTAATACAGTATTCATGCGTAGCCCTGAGTGTCTCAGACTCTGGTGGAACTTCTTTGGAATGCGATTTGCCCCAAGAAACCATGATTTTCTTACGAGGTGCTGATGCAATCATGGTAAGGCTACATTCTTCAGGTATGAAGATTTATTTATGATGAGCACAGCATCAAAAAGTACAGAACAACAAACGATATAATAACCTGTAGCCCTTGCATCTGACTTAAGAATGTATTTTGCATTTCTTGGTAGCTGTGGGCAAATTGAGAGCCCTTGGCCAACATTTTCCTAGATGATGATTGCATGTTTGAAAAGTAAAGCCTGATGCTGCAATCAAGGGGATACAGTTAGTGATTACTAAGAAGGAAGAGGTGAATGCTTTGTTCCCCTTTAAGTCGTTTCAGGATGTAACAGTGCTTCCATCCTGTCTGTGAGCTGGCTGCCAAGCGTTTGCTTTGTAAGGTGGTGTGCGCATCTGGGGCGGTGTTCTCCCCTGGACTACAGGTTTTTGAGGTGCCTCCCCTCACTGCACTCATGAGCGTGGTGGTGAGAAGGGTGGGCTGCCAGTGCCCTCCTCCACGAGATGCACAGGATCTGCAGGTAGAACAGAACAGGAGATTTGGGAAACACCATCCCATTCCTCTACCTATTGCCAAGAGTCAAGGGAGACCTGGAGGAATGAATTCCCAAATTTCTAGTAAGGGTGAAAAACGTCTAACAGCCTGTGGAAGTACTTCAGATCTCTTAGTGTTGACTTCCCTTATCAGAGAAGTTGATGACTTATTTTCCCCCGCCATATCCTCAGACATTCAGCTTGTGTGCTGTGGGCCAGGTGTGTGTGGGCTGTGAATGCTGCATCTGTTCAGGGGTGAAGAACTTCACCTGTCCCTGGTTTTGTAGCATTGATGTAAAGTGCTGCGATGGATGAACAGTACAGCATTTATTGCTCTGAGCTGGGCATGCTGTGTATCAGCTAAGCTGCACCATAGCCTGAATTAAATGCCAGGTAAGCTGCTGGATCTCTGAGAGGTGAAGAAACATGCTCTGGGGGGAATGGAGGTAAGACAGTTCTAATTGGGGCAGGTCTTCGAGAGCAAACATCTCCTTGGATTTGTTGTAGACATACACAATACTGAATTATTAGAATTATATTATATTACAATACTGAATTATTAAAATTTGTGTTTTTTCCACACAAATTTTTGGCTGTATGTTTAAAAACGTAGCAGCTGCTGGCTTAAAAAACTTGGCTCAGTTGTTCTGAGTGTGTTTGTGTTACTGATTTTTCAAAAAGCTGGTCAAGGTTTTCTCTTGCATTGGTTTAATGTTACTCGGACTGCATCTCAGCTCCTCTAACAGAGGTGTTCAGGATGATGAAGCAGACTTTACAGTCTTTCTCCAGGTGGTTTATAACAGAGAGATGTCCCTGTAGCAGCCTCCGCTGCCTTTCTTGCAGTTACAGTAAGAAGGGGCTGCTAGTTGAAGGAAAAATGGAAGCTTGAAGAAGCCACAGGTATCAGGAGCATCTCTCTGGGGAGTTTGCAGCAGACTTCCCTCTCTGGCTCAACTGTGGAGTAAAGAGAGTTACGTGGTTTGGATATAGATAGTGGTTATCTGGAAAATAGGACTTGGGGGCAAGAATAGAGACGGGAGCCTGGGATTTTCAGACTTGGAGTTGATATGTTGCTCTGACTTGCTGAGTTTTCCTTTGCTCCCTGTAAGCAAGACCACGGTGTTTGTCTCTGGAGTGCACCAACACCTACAACTGCCACAAGTGGCTGTTTTTACCCTTCCAGTTATTTTGGGACAGTTTTTCAGAGTTAACTTAAGTATTCACAACAGCTGAAATCCTGTTTCTGCTAGCAGGATCTATATAAACTTCCTGCTGAAACAGTTCTGCAAACTACACTGTTAGTCTCTTAAATTTTTTTTTCTCTCATCATCTTACTTCTGCAGCTTTGTTCAGGTTGTGCTATGTAAGTTGAAGTGCTTGGTGTTCTTTTGGGTCTTGAGATACTGTTGAAACAAGTTATTGTTGGAGTCTCCCGTTAATTTTCTCCTCAGCATGACCACGGGCAGCTTGTGAAAATGTGGCTGAGTGTTCATCCTGTGGGTAAAATTATTTATTTCGATTTCTGTTTCTAGGATTGTTAGTGCTCTTTCCCAGATGCTGCATATAGCAGTGTTCATCTTATTCCTGACTCACCGAGAGCTGCTCTTACCTTCCTCCATGGCAGCTCTTCCTAAATATTTAAAGAGGCTCTTAAGATATGCAGATTAGATTCCTACTGATAGTTTCAAGCAGCTCGTTTTTATTAATTATTCATTATGTGGTGACTAGGCATGCTTATTCAGGCATGGTAGTTTGGACAGTTCAGAGCACTTAGTCAACTGAATGTTGGAACCTGTTCCAAGCAAGAACATGAAATAACCTTGAAAGAGAAAAGTATTTTGGACACTTCATCACAAAAGAGACAAATGCAAATCTGCATAATTAGCATTAGGACCATCTGCATGTTTGTACCCCTATGGCTTTTCCTTGATTAGAAACCCCAAAAGCCACGGACTGGTTGTGTTGGGGTAACGGAGCTGAAGGTGATGTAGCTGCTCACGGCCGTGTTGCCTACGTTACCGAAAAAATATTTTCCTTTAACTCCGCCTCCCGTATTCTGCAGTGATTTACTGCTGAGTTTTCTTTCAGCGAGGGAAATGTTTACTCCCCTCCGGAGATGCTGTTTATATAATGCAATGGAAGGCACTTTCACAGATGCATTCTGTGATTTAGCAGTTCTTTGTATTTACCTATGGACTCTGAATGAGTTAATTTTCTTCCCCTTGCTAATAACAGATGCTTTGCAGCCAGAGTTGTAATTGCTTTCACATTTTTGAATGCAGTCATGTGGCAATGAAGTTTTCTGAAAGTAGTTTTATCAGTGAAATAGCAGAGCTATTTTATTAGAAATGTTATAAACCAGGTACAATAAAGATAAGCCTGACACTCGGCGTCACTTTTCCAGTGCTTATGTGTGCATACGCTTGTGTGGATGATTTAAGAGGCAGAACCACGTGGGCTTCAGCCTCAGAGGAACGGGAGAGTTGTACATCGATTTGGGCACATATTCTGTACAACGAGTCAGAATATCAGAGCTCGATGGAGCTCATTGCAGATCAGTGATCGCTTCCTAAAGAGGCAGAAAAAAAAAGGGGACATGTCCTTATTCCACTTGTTAATGGGAGAAGGGGCACAGGGCAAATTCAAAATGCTGTCATAAATGGTGGAGCTTGTCCAGGCAGTGATACAAGCCTGCATTTTATTGATCTTTCCTCCTTTTATTTTCTCTTTAAGAAACTACACAGATAGAAGATCCTCGTGTGCAATGGCGACGGGAGCAGGAACATATGCTGAAAGACTATCTCGTCCTAGCCCAAGAGGCAATTGCTGCACAGAAGGAGATCTATCAAGTGAAACAGCAGAGGCTTGAATTGGCCCAGCAAGAATATCGGCAGCTTCATGATGTGTGGGAGCACAAACTGGGCTCTCAGACCAGCTGTGAGTATTATGAAGTGACTTTCTCAGTCATGATCCCTCCAGGACAGTAAAATGCTTAAAGCTGGTCCTCTGATAGAGCACCGGGTTATGTTATGCCACATCAAATACTCTGCACATTTCATTGCTTTTGAGACAGAATGAGCAATCGTTGTTTAATGCCTATTTTCTGAAGGATGAAAATGTTTATGTTTATATGTTATATATTATGTTTATATAATGTTTATGAACATGATTATATGTTATATATTATGTTTATATAATGTTTATGAACATTATTACTATTTTCCTCGATCACTGGAGTTGGTGTGCAAATTTTCAGCATGGGCTTCAAGAAATGTTGGGGCGAGGGGGGGGAGATTGTGTTGTGTTCCTTGATTCACCTGTCCAAAGTACAGAAACAAGGCAAGAAGGTTAATCCTGAGCAGCATTCCCAGACCTCTTGCCAGTGGAAGATGTCCAGAGGAGAATGTATTTCCTGCAAGGCTTCCAGAAGTTTTTTTTATATAATCCTTACAACTGTAAGCTTTGTTCTTGATAGCAACATGAAAGGACTGACACACCCGCACAGCTGTCTTTTTACTCTTTCTGGGTTATACCTAGTGGTAGTGAACTCAAGTGGCTCATTCTGTGCCTGATATCAAGAAGTATATAAGTAGTTCTGTCATCAAAGGGTTCTTAAAAATTTGAATAGGGTCCCATCCCTTATCTCTGAAGTAAGCAAGCAGTGCTCTACCTAAGTACTGATATAATAAAACAGTATGTTATGGATGTGAATTGCAGTGGTGTGATGCTGTCTATCCGTTAAAAAAGAAAAAGAAAAAAAAAGCAACCAAACAGAAAGAGAAATGTTTTCCCGTGTTTTATAGGGCATAAACTGATGGCTGCAAGGATCAAAACAACTCCCTTGCCTACAGCTACCTCTAACAATATTGCACGTTGGGGAGCTTCTGTACCATCTGAAGCATAAGAGTTTTAACTGCTGCTGAGAAAAGAGTTCTGCTGTTAATGGGACATTGATTTAATACGATGTGACACATTGGATGATCAGTCATGTTCTCAAGGCTGTGAGAAGGCTTGCATCACGTTTTTCAGTTTCTTATTCTTTGCTTTGTTTCTAAACATTCAGTGGATTGTTTACACAATAACCAAGTCTAAAAAATAAAGTAAACCTTTATGCAGTGTTTTTTTTTTTTCCTTCAGTTGTGCTAAATGCTTCTGGAGATGCAGGAGGTGATAAGAGATTCTAGCAAATGGGTAAAAAGCCCATGGCAGCCATGTGTGGAGGGAGTGATGGGAGGCCTTAATTCCTGGTGGGGCTAGTAGATGAGATGGGGAGGGTGGTAAAGCCGCTAAATGCAGTGTTTGTTTTGCTCTAGTGCTGTCTGGCTCATCGTCAAGTTCCAAGTATGACCCAGAGATTCTCAAAGCAGAGATTGCTACTACAAAATCAAGGGTAAGAAGTATGACTGGGCTTCTGCTTGCCACTAGTAATCCTCAGATATTTTCCAAACTTCATGATAAATATTAAGAGATGTCAAAGCAGTCGAAAGAGTTAATGTTGCCATTCTTTATTTAAGAGAGAAACTAGCAGAATTCTCAAATGCCATGGTCTTAATTTGAAACAATTGTTTTCCTAATAGTCCTTAGGCTCTTGAATGCTGATAGTATGTTTCGCTCCACAGCTCCACAGTGGGATATTCAACTGTGTGCTGGCTCCCTGGTGCACTGCAGCGCCAGGGAGCTGCGAGCTCTCTCCTGAGACTGGCAGCTGTTTTGTCGTGAGCTCAGCGCACGCTGCGAGCAGCGGCAGTGTGCTCTCTCATGCAGAGCTCACTTTGGGAAGAAAGGACTGAAGTAAAGTAGGTCAGTCTGGCCTCTGCAGAGGAATATAAAACAGCGAGCTGTAGGGTCAGTGGATTTACGATATGTATTATCATCCTGCTGTGTTACTCGTGCAGTGGGGCCTTTTAATTTGGTATGTTGGAGGATGGCTTGTATTACTGCGGTCTAACTCCAGTCCTCACACCTAACGTTTTTTTAATGACTGGAAGGATTTTAAACATCAATGAGTAAAATCAGCATGTGCTTTCATTGCTGTCCTTTGAATTTTTCTCATCTTCCCTGCTTATGAGGTTGGAACTTCCCTTGAGCCCCTGATTAAATGATGTGACATCCGAGTACTAGATAAATCTCTAGCCATTGGTAATGTGCTGATGAAGATGCAGTCAGGGCTGGTAGCTGCTGTTGAGATGGAGTGAATATTTGGATACTTTGTCTAGAGAGTACTGTCTACATTGAGTAAGTTCTGAATTGAATGGGTAGCTCTGTACCTATATAAATACTCATGTAAAGTATCGCTCCAAAAATGTAACACCTTCCTACAGGTCAATAAACTCAAGAGAGAGGTAGCTCACATGAAGCAAGAACTCCAGTACAAAGAGCATGGATTTCAGACACTGAAGAAGTAAGTCTGTTCTGAAGATCTTATTTTTAGTGCAGAACATCTCTGGCTTGTAATGCATCCCCCTCTACATATATCAATAGCTGCCTAAAGAACATTAAGCTGGAATACATCACTGATGAGATCTTTGGGCACATGCAAGTCAAAGCCATGGGGGTTAGTTTGCTCGAATGTTTGCCTGTACACGATTGGCTACATCAGAACTGACTTCATGGCGAAAAGATTTTGAACCAAGTTCTATCATTTAAATGGCATTCTGTTTTGCTCAGTATTGCCCGATACTGATGACACAATATACCCATCGCCTTAATTATAAGAGTCCTTGTTTTAGGCCACTGAGGAAAAAATTAGGGTGGAAGGGAAGGGGAGAAAAATATTGCGTATTTACCTTGGTATGGATATGCAACCGGCATGTTTTCAGTAATGTCACTGATAAGTATCCTATCAATTTTCTGTAAGTGACAACTTCAGTAAGTAGTAATTTGAGAAGAGGGAAGGATGAGGTGGCTTGTAATTAGGTTGTGCATGCAGATACATTCATGTGTGAGATATCTGCCAGGTTTTCAAAATCTTTAAACTAACAATACGTATGTGGCTAACTTGATGATCTCTGGGTTAGAAACGAGGTAATTAGCATCAGTCTGTCTAAACACTTTCTCCACCTTTCATCTTCTCCCTTCCTAAGGAGTCAAAGCAATTGTACAGCTAAAATCAGAGTTTCTAAGTTTAATATCCTTCTAACAGAAAGAAGGAAGAACCCCAGGCATGACTGCTTTTCTTTATTGCACTTAGTGGGATTTCTTATCAATGAATGTCCAGATGTATGCATCTAGGATGATAGGATTAATTGCATTACATACAGAGTTTGCTTACTGTATGTTTTTTTAATGCCTACGCAGAATTGACATGAAAATGTCTGATACTCAAGGTGGCTACAAACTTGATGAGGCACAAGCCATTTTAAGTGAAATGAAAGCTCTCAAGAAGGCCATCACATCAGGGGAGAAAGAAAAGCAAGACCTCATTCAGGTATTGAAACAACGTGACTTTATAGTATTTTGTCTCCATTCATTTAAAGTTGAACTTGATAAGTAATTTAAGTATTTTGTTTTTCAGATATGTGATTTGTTTTTTTACTAAAGTAGTTCCATATTGTGGTTGAACTGTAGCATGTTTATAATTATTTCCAAAACTGATGAATAAAATATAACTAACAGCAGTAAGCACTGGGTTACGGATGGACATTTGTCTCTTGGTTTAATGGTCAAGAATGAACCAGTGTGACTGTCTGTTCTGCTGTCAAAGAGCAAATCTGCAGAAGCTGTGTAAAAAGCTGGCCCATTTGGTGTGCCTCCTCCTTCAGGCTCCCAGCAGAGAGCCTGTCTGCGTGTGGGCATCAGTGTGTGCCCATACCTTGTATGCTCAGACAGGCGGGCTGCTTCGTGCTGCGGGAGGCACAGACCAGCCATGCCTGCCCTCATGTTGGCAGGCTCTGAGGGCACACGTGGAACGGCTGGACCTTAATCATGTCCTTTTGGCTACAGCTGTGTAGGTGCCAAGGTATTTTGTGTGAAAGTGAGCTCATTTGATGAATTTTTGTGGTTTCAGAGTTTAGCCAGGTTAAAAGACAGCTTCGTGAATGACAGAGGATCACAGTCAGACCTGTGGGCCAGCAGCGTGTCCTTGGAAAGCTCCAGCCCTTCATTACCAAGGCAGTACCTGGATGTCAGCTCCCAGACAGATGTTTCAGGAAACGTAAGTAAAGTGTGGGAAACCAATTGCATCTGGAAACATTCCTCTGAAACTAGAACAGCACTGCCTTATCACAAGGTTTCAGGCGTGGGCAAGTATCTATGAAATGATACCATCTCCTGTTTTAAACTTGGTTGACTTTCATTTTTGTTTAATGCAAAAAAGTTAATGCATCTCTGAAATCAGCCTGCTGTTACCCCATGCTCTGTGTCTATCAGAGCAACCCAGGTGGGAATAAAAAGAAAGGAAGTTTTACTTTGCATGTAGGTGTAGCTTCTTGAGACATGAATATTCCCATAGCTCTTTATAAAACTGATATGCTACTAGACCAGAAACATTCAGCAGCTACATATGGGCTGAGCTCTAATGAGGCCTCTTCCCTTAAGAGTGCATTTTGCTTTCGGCTTGTGAATGTTAAGGAGTGAGAACGATAGCATATGTGCGGATATTTTGATGCCATTAAACATGTGTAGTGCTCTGTAAGTCTTCAGTCCCACTTGTGCAGCAAGATCATAATTGGCAGACTTGTGCCAGCCTCAGCAAGGAATTGAGCGGTGCTGTGGGTACCTCGCGTGCCTCTCAGGACATCGCAGAAGCCTCTCCTTTGAACCTTTACTTCAGTGTTCGTGGCCATTTGCAGTCAGGGCCATACATGTGATTAAAGATCTGTGAATTTGGCCTTGATAGGATGTCCCTTGTCCTCAAAACTTGACAGCCAAAGCAAGATGTAACACAAACCAAAATGTGATTGCAATCAGCAGTTAAGAAGAAATATTGCAAAACTATTTGTGTGTGCATGAAAATGAAAACCTGACCTACATGTGGTAGGTTCTCCTGTATGGTGAGCAAGGCCACAGAGCTTCTGAATCCTGTGAATTTTTTAAGCATTTGAAACAATCATGAAAAATTTAATCAAGGGAAATATTTCCCATTATGTGACTGGTTTAACTAGGTAAAGTAGTTTGTCAAGAGCAAGTGTAACTTGTAATGCC
Source organism: Oxyura jamaicensis (assembly GCF_011077185.1). NCBI lineage: Eukaryota > Metazoa > Chordata > Aves > Anseriformes > Anatidae > Oxyura > Oxyura jamaicensis. The sequence goes on from NC_048905.1 coordinate 4,157,500, forward strand.
ATCAGTTTCAAGAAGGAATGTCAAAATAGGAGCAGTTACTAAGTTGCTGACTTCATATTTTGTCTCAGTTTATTACCAGCAGCAATAACCAGTTGGCTGAGAAAGTGAGATTACGCCTTCGATATGAAGAAGCAAAAAGAAGGTAATTCTTTGGTCTGTTTTACCTTTTGGCTGTCATACAGCTTATTCTGAAGATGTAACTCAGATTGAAATCCAGAGCTACTGCTACATAAACATGCTAATTTCTGAGCTAGTGAAGCAACAAGCTTTCTGGGCCAACGTTATCATCTAAGAAATAAATAACCATCCTAGAAATTGCTAAGGAGTGACTAACACATCAAGAACTCAATCTAGCCACACCTGCAGGAACATAAGTGGTTTTCCTGCCTGTTGCCAATGCTTCCCCATTCCAAATAAGACGACTGTACCGAAAGGCATGTCCTTACCTTACTCTAAATACACTTACTTACTGCCTTACTCTTATCTGACTTGCATGGCTTCAAGTCAGATAAGGAGAAATGTATATTGCGTTAACACCTAGCATACTGAGGCACGGTCAGAAGGCTGCAGTTTTAGTGCCTGTCTGCTTACCTGTAAGAATGTAAGCTTTTACATTTGCCCTCTGATACGAGATGAATGAAGAACAAATTCTTAAAAAATCATATCCATTTAGAAAACTTTTGCATAAATTAGATTGGGAGATGTATTTCTAATAGATAATAACTAACTCACTTGTTGAGGAGGTGCCTATACTTATATGGATGGATACAACAGTTATTTGAAAAACCACGAAGCAATGTTCTTTCCATGTACTTTGGTGGCCCTAGTCCTTGTTCCGAGGTGTGGCCATCAGTGGTGGTGATCTTGTTTTTAACTATTCTAAAGGGACTTTCCTATTCCAGAAAAGCAAACTTCAGATATGGTACAATCTGTACCTGGAATACATGCAAGGAAGAAAGGATTGTCTCTGGTTGGAAATAAGGCTTAAGGCTGTGGTTACTCAGTGTCCTCATTTGAGTATGCTGGTATGGTCAGCAGGCCATGTTTTTCTGTGGCATAAATTTTTATCAGCATCTGTGGCAATTGTCAAAGTTACACGCAAAGAATGTGTGTGCCCAGCTACTTTTGACAGGAGCTTGCACATTTCTAGGTAGAGAAGGTTTATCAGAACTGTTTTGGAATCCAAAATTAACAGCTACAGTCGTATTCAGATCATCCTTTAAAAAAAAAATATATATATATATATATAGTTAATCCCTTAGATGCAGTAGTTAATGTTTCAGTGTTAAAATTGTTCTTTACTTTTAAGTTTTGCTCAGGGCTGCAATTTAATTTATCCTGACTTTACATTTTCAATTTGAGATGAAGCACTTTTACTTTAGCCTGTATCTTTTCCAAGGGGCAAGTGAATAAAGATAAACCTGAAGAGAAAATATATACTCTTTTAAAAAAAAAAAAAGACAGAATTTTATAAAGGCAAGCTAATGCTTCATTTGAAGTGATGAAGAAGTGCATACAACACAGTCTTGCAGTTAAGATTTGATACCTCATGTCAGTCTTAAATAATTTATGGATTTTCTCATAGTTTAAAAAACATTGAGAAAAGGTTGATCTGAATGGGCATGAATAATTGATAGTGCAATGAAAAGATCTGCTATCAGAGCACTGTGGTTTTGGCATAGCCATCAGTAGGAGCTGCAGAAACAAATACATTAAGTGGTTTTAAGCTGGAGCAATACTATGGATTTGGTGACTCACAAGGAACCTTATGTTGCTGTGGAAATTCCTCCTGGTGTGTGTTAGAAGTGTTTTCTGTCCCTGCAGTGGAATATTAAAATGCTCCAAGAACAATAGGTGAGTGAGTACTTTGCTCATGCATGTGTTACGGAGTCAAATGGTAGGGATGCATCTGTCCTGTTAGCTCAGCGTTGTCAGGAAAGGTAAAACTCGAGACTTTGAAATTGAGGTGATTTCCTGTGAGGTAGGTGAGAGCTACTAGTTTTACAAAGAATGATGATTTTGAAAGTGGACAGTAGCAGACACAGTTACATTACTGTTGTGGACCAGACTAAAGCCACCGATGTAGGTGAATATCTTGCAGAACTTTTTCAGGTCAGAACTGCTGGGGGGCAGTTTTGTGTGTTCCCTCATCTAACAGTAAGTCCTTTTGTTTTACGTCTCAGTGAAACCAATGGAGCCCTAGAGTAGAGTCCTTTCATGTCAAATCTATACAAAAAGAGCAGAGGATGACTGCAGTGACAAATTCTAGGTTAATTGGTTTGGAAACTGATGAGAGGTATCTTGTCAAAAGGGATGGCACTGCTACATCTCTACAAGGAGAGCACTACTGCAGCAGAGCCTGAAGCATGAATGTTGTCTGATGTAACTAACTATGCTGTACAACTTCAGACAAAGTTATAATGCAGTTGTGTGGCAGTTGTGCTCCATGCTCTGCTTTACTTCCTTCAGCAGCTGATCTTTCAGCTTGGGTTTTGTATGACTGGATAACTCTGGGCTTTTAAAGGCAGGCATTAGAATCTTCTGAGCTGGAATATTTTAGTCTCACTTAAATATCCACCATTGTTCCACAACTGTTGAGTTTTTAAACCTTTTTGGTTTTTCTGACAAACAGGCTGATCTGTTAGTATCACCCACTGATGACTGGTTGTGGAGGCAGATATTGAAGTACACTTCTCTGGAGATGCATGTACTCCATGCTTTTTGGAGCCTTAGCTCCAAAAAGACTAAAACTTCTTACAAGTTATGCCTGTATCACAAAAAATAACAGCTTTTCCAAGTGGGGGAAAAAAAAAGACAGTAAGTCATGTAATTACCTTTTCTAGTTAAGAGTACAGTTAAATTAAGCTTCCCATTCCCTATTTTGTTAGGTCTTGCAAGCTAGTAATCATTCAGAAAGGGCCTGTGTGACTTGAGCTCAGTATTGCTGATGGTTTTTGCAATGCAAACCTAGCATGGCACTTCAGCGATGTACCTTAAACTCAGCTGGTGAATGCTGAAGGGTGGATTTTTCAGCCACGTGTCTGTCTGCAAACCATTTCTATTGTAGTGATATCGTTTCATTGGACTAGTAGAAACAGAATGTGTAAACCTAAAAGGGGAAAAACTGAAAAGGGGAAAAATAATGACCATTTACAGAGCAAGGCAAAAGCTAGAGTTGCTTTAAAAAAGCTATTAGACTTGGAAATGCATAGAGAAAAAAAAAACTCCATTGGAAAAGCCATATCCATGCAAATGTATGCCAGAAGTGATCAGATTAGTGCCAACCAATCCTCTTAAACTCATATCCCTTCAAAATACACAGAGGAATTCTTGGATTTTGAATTAATGCCATTGTTAATTCTTTGTTGGAGCACAGTGTTGCGCTTGATCAGGCACTCAAAAACAAAATAGCTCAGAAGAAAACCTAAAAATAGTTGAGTTGAATATCTAACAATTATGGAACTTGAATTAGAGTAAGCAACCTGCTGTGAGGAATTGGTTTACAGAAAAAATGAGGCTCGACTTCAAACAGGTGATCTAGTCTGTGTCCAGTGATGAAGGAGGCAGGCTGGTGTGTGTAAGCCTGATCTTGTACCTCTGTTTCACAGGCTGTCTTGGGGCTTCAGTTACTCTTGGCATGTGGAGCTTGGAACACAAGATTTATTCTTCGAGGCCGTTCAGCAGTTGTGTAGCTGCTGCTACCCGGATCTGCGTTTTATTTCTGTAATCACTTCACAATGGGGTGGTTGGGTAGTGGACACCATCCTTTGCACTTCTGTAGCATAAAGCAGGTTCTGGAAGGATCCAGATTAGTAGCCACAACTGTTCATTGTGCACAATTGAAGTGTGGGATCCCTAAAACCCTTTTTAAAGGGGGGTGAGCACTGGGCTTTGATTTCATGTACAGCAAATCACTTTTTTTCATGTGTTTACTAAAACCTGAATGAGATGAGTAGTAATCACATGTAGGGGTGTGCATGCTTCAACTGTCTGGCGTTCAGTCAGGTGAATTATTTTCTACAAGATACCTTGCCTTTCTCATTGTTTGAATTCTAAGCTTTAGTAATTTCTTCTCCCCAGCCCACTCAGCCTTCCCCATTCCATGTTCCCCACTCTGTCACTTCTAAATGTGCAAGTTCTAGAAATGCAAGTCAATTGTAACTCTTACTCAGCTTTATTTTTACTGTTTCTCACTGAACTCCAGTAATCATCCCTGCAGGTCATGAAGAGTTGTAGGTCAATGATTATTACTAAGGAGACTGCATCCCCTGGGTTGACTGACATCTCTGCCCTCACTTCTGTACTGTGACCCACCACAGGTTTTTTGACTCACCTCTCTATGTTGTAGTGTGAAGCAGATCATTTTTGGAGCTGACACAGCAGCTCAGACGCTTGGGAAATAGGAAATGGGCAGATAGGTGGTATGAGCAGCCTCCTTAACGGCAACAAGCTGTGTTATCCTCTTCTGTCTGTCAAAGCTCTTGTGAAGTGCTAGATCTGTATTGCTGTTGACTTCTTTGTAATCTTCCTGCTTGAGATAATGTAGAATGATGCTGAAGGATTAGTGACGCTGACTTTAAACTGCAGTCTGGGATGATACCTCAGATCAACATAGACTGTACATTCATGCGAACAAGTGACTCTGGATTTAGGTAGGATTGTAATCCCTCTAACTTCTCACATCCTCAGGTCCCTGCTGTGCCAGAAGTAGCCTAACTCTTTAAGATGTCCAGAAAGCTCAGCCTATGGTTGGATTCTTCTAGTAGTAGCAGCATGCACGTGGTGAACTTCCTCATTGTAAAGACAGAATTTGTTTCTATTTTTTTGAGTAACCAGTGGTCTTTCTCAGCTTATCTGAATTCTGTGCAGGGAGTGCAGAATTCTCTTCCATTAATCTGATAAAAGATCAGATACATACCATGTGATACTCTCCACAATAAGTAGTATGAGGTCATTAAGGCATATGAAACATCTCTTTAGTGTGTCTGACAGATTGTTTTAGATCCACAATTTCTATTTTGCTATTCCTTGACTGGTAGAAACTACAGGTTAACTAGGGACTTGGCTTTCCGTTGGCAGCAAACCTGAGTTAAAATCCCATTTTTGCATGTCAGCCTCCTGGCAGTGCTTTACTTGACTGCACCCTCATAAAGGTGACATAAAGGGTGAGATTAGTTGTCCTGGAGTTGAAGATTCTTCTTCGGGGCTGTGGAAGGTGTGGTTAGTCATGGTACATCTTCATGTGTATGTTGAGCAGTAGCTAGGACACTCCTCGTGAAATAACTGCTTGCATTTTTTTCCTTCTTGCTGCAGAATAGCAAACCTGAAAATACAGCTGGCTAAGCTTGACAGTGAGGCCTGGCCTGGAGTGCTGGATTCTGAGCGGGATCGTCTAATATTAATTAATGAGAAGGAGGAGCTCTTGAAAGAAATGCGATTTATTAGTCCCAGACAATGGACTCGAGGGGAGGTGGAGAGACTGGAGACAGAGAGAAGACGATTAGAGGAAGACCTTCAAGCTGCTAGAGACACTCAAAGCAAAGCACTAACGGAGAGGTAGGTTACTGGGTATAGGACTGAGCTTCCATCATTGGGCAAGAGCTGACCGAGAGCAAGCAGCAGCATCTCCTGCCTGAATGCTAATAGCAGTGTACTCTGACTTCTGTAAGGCTGGTTCTGTAACTATCTCTCAAAATAAACCGACTGCAGTCGGTAATCCCCAAGAGGGGAAGGGTTGTTGGGGCACCTTTCCTACAAATGGATCCTGTATGAAAATAAGAAATGCTCAAAATAGGTCAGGTTATTATGCTGTTCCTGTATTCAGCCAGCTCCTCACAGCAGCTTCTATGGTTGCTTTGCAGTCTGGAGCTTGGTAAATGTTAACAGATGGAATTTTAAATTAAAAAAAAAAAAGTTTGTTCTAAGCATCCTTGTATGTGACTGCTGTAGGAACTGATACTTGACAGGCCTGTGGGTGTTGCGTGGACTATCCTGTAAAACTGAACTAGCTGAAAGAAACACAACTGTTCACCCTAATTTTGCTTGTTGCAGTAGGAGGTCTCCTGGGAACATACACTGAGGTTGAATATTGTATTGGGCATTTGCTGCTGCTTTGTGATCTGTGTGTGTTAACGTCGGTGGCTATGGCAATGCTACTTTTAGCTGGAGGCTCTTCAGTTTATATGGGATAAGTGTGTTGCATTCGTTTTCTGTGTCTCTGTATTCATTTATTCTGCATGCTCAGTATCCAAACTACACGTTTCCTATGTGGATTTTTCATGGTTTTATCATACTGGAAAAATTCTAGGTGTCTCAGAAGTCTCAACTGCAAGATTTTTACTGGCCTGAAAAATCTATGCTTCAAAAAATACTTGTTATATTGCTGTAAGATGAACACTGTCATTTGATTTTTAGGAATATGGTCTTGTACAAGTGCACCCAAGAAACAGGTTGTTTATGTGGAAGGATTTATTGCCTGAAGGCCTGGTTAGAGAGCCAGCAACTAACTGCACGTTTTGTTTTAAACCAGTCCAGGTGTGAAATAAAACTGAAATGTTGGAGTCCTTTAATTCACATAAAGCCATAATGAGATGGTTATAAACTAAGTCATACAAACCTTAATCATTTATGGACCTTACTGAAAGCAAGTGAAAGCACTTACGCCTTTATTAGCAGAGTAAATATAAGAACACAGTAGTGCACGTCAAGCAGCATCCCTCACGCTTCTAGTGAGGCCTGATTCTCAAAATATCAGCCTCCATAGTAGTACCTTTAATTCTCTTTACTGTTGTGAATGTTTTCAGGATTGAGTTACACATCTTGGTAAACACCTGTGCATCTTGTCTGAATTCTGTTCCACTTTGCACTGTATGTTCTCGTTGACTTCAGTAGGATTTCATGGAAGGAATAGTACTTGCCTTTGCTCTTCATTTGAAATTGTAAATGGTACTTTAGATCTCTTCTTTCCTTTCCTCTTAGATTGAAGTTGAATAGCAAAAGAAACCAGCTAGTCCGAGAACTGGAAGAAACAACGCGGTTAGTTGCAATGTTACACACCCAGCTGAAAAGGTACATAACCTCCTACAGAAGCTATGGGTTCTTTAACTGCACATAACGTAACTGCCATTTCTCTAACAGCTTTATGTCCCAGATGACTGATGTAAAAGGCCTTTTGTTTATAGTAGTCACCTAAGATCCCCAGGTAGTTAGTAGAAAGAGAAACCTTGAGGTTAATATGTCCCACCCCATTTAGATAGGTTGTTCAGAATGGGACTTTGTGCCTCTGACAACAGAATGAGTTTCAGCAATCCCTTTTGTTTTGGACGTGTAACAGTTCAGTGGCTAAGGTGTGATATTTTTTCTGAACCTTTGAAGTACTGTAGTATTTCATTAATAAAGTATGTTAAAGACAGCTTAGTACTTGTGCAGCAAATGAAATGAATCTTAGTAATACATGTTAATATGTTGCAATATTTCTTGGAATTAATTCTGAGTATGCTGTTGCTTGCCATGTAGAAAATGTATTGTGATATCCATGAATCTTTTGTGATTCACGTGGTATATAGAAATATTTCTGCAGTCATAATGTGGTCTGATTATTCAGGCTGGAGTTCTTGGAAGAGCGTGGAGTTGCTGTTTTTAAAGATAAATACATGACTAAACAGTAAGGCCGAACCTTCTTCAGCTGCAGCCATATCTTCAGCCTTTAGATTAGAAAGTGTTTGGTGTAGTTTTTGTTTGGTTGAGGTTTTTCCTATCTGTACTGAACTTACTCTGTTTATAGCTTTTGTTCCCCTTGGACTGTTTCATTTTATGAAGATGATACCGAAAAGATTGGAAAAAAATGATAGTGCAAGACTGATACGTAAATAAGCCACCATGGAGAACAGCTATCTGTGATGGTCTTGTGCAGTAGAACTGCATCATACTTTGGTGTCTTCTAGCTGATCAGGGATCTTTTGAGGTGACTGAGAAGCATGTGAAACTAATCTTTTTCCTAACTACGTGCCCAGCATTCTTGGCATGCACCTTCATAAAATAAGCCTTTGCTATTAACCCCATAATGCCAAATGCCTGCCATTTTTGTGCCAAAATTTTACTGAATTCTTGTAAGGCCGTAGGCATAATTTTTTGATAAAGCTTCTAGCTTTTTCCCATAAATAATGGATTATCTTATTAACATCTATTTTATTTATAAAATATTTAGTTAATATATTTTATTAATAACTATTTTATTTATAAGATTAATCTTATTAACATCCTCACTATTTTTCAGTGGGGCAACTTAAACCACTTGTGCATATGCAGAATTGTTTTAATAGCTAATCTATATGTGAAGTGAGCATTACAGATCTTTAACCAGTCAATGAGCAAAATATTTAATATCTGAAGCAATAGAATTGGTTTAAATAGAATTTCTAAGGATGATATATGTAGTCAGTGCTAGAGGACTAAGCACTTGCTTAAAACTAATTTCACTATCAGATCTCTAAACTAGATCTCTAGGGATAAATAATTTGTGAGAACTGATTTCATAGTCCAGCCCAAACTTCTTCCATTGTTCTTGTGGCCCTAAATATCGAGAAGCAGCCTCTCACATGGGTAAATCCTTTGAATTTTCTTGTAACTGCTGTCTGTTGTGAAGGCCAGTTCCAAGCAGTTGTGATATTACCCTTTTGAGTTGGGGTCTGATACTGAGCTAAATACAAGCTTTCCTCTGTACAGACAGAGCTGCAATAACTCCATCTGCGTGCATGAACCTTCCTGTTTTTGTGGTCTGCTTTGGAGATTTAACAGCAACCACTGATTTTTCCAGACAGAAGTGGGAGGATAACGTCATCACTAATTTTTGATTGCTTTAAAACTGTTTTAGCATTGCTTTTGCTAAACAAAGGCTCTTGGGAGATTGATAATGGTGAGCTGAAAAATGTGGATAAACTCTATTTTTATTAAAAAGTGGCCTAACTTTTCCACTGGATAGAATGTGAGTCTGGACTGTTATGGGGACTAACGCACACAGCCTGAGCTGACAAAGCACAATGTACTATGTGGGCTTGGAGACTTTGGTGATACTGCAGTGTCTTAAATATCAAGAGAGGGGTGTAACTGTTTTTTGACTTGTCTCCTTCAGTCTCTCCACCAGCATGCTTTCCCTCTCCTCGAGTAGCAGTCCTGGTTCCCTTGCATCTAGCAGAGGATCTCTTGCGACTTCCAGCCAGGATTCATCCACTTCTGCCAGTTTCACTGACCTCTACTACGAGCACCTGGAGCAGTTGGAGCAACTGGACTCAGACTATCAAAACAAAATTGACTTACTCTTGGAAGGAGCCACTGGATTTAGGCCATCAGGCTGTATCACCACTATTCATGAAAATGAAGTAGCAAAAACTCACAAAGCAGATGCCGCCAGCCGCATACAGGCTCTGAGGTCGTTGTCTGGTACTCCGAAATCCATGACATCACTATCTCCAAGGTCATCCCTCTCTTCTCCATCTCCACCTTGCTCTCCGCTGGTGATAGACCCACTCCTTACGGGTGATGCCTTTTCAAGCCATATGGATTTTGATGATACAGAGATAAGTACAAACCTTTCAGAACTCACCCTACACAGTGGGAGTGGCAACTGCAGACTGGAAGAGCCTAGAGCAGGAGATAAGCATCTAGGTCAAGGTATGATAACAAAATATTTGCATGCATGATTTATTTTTAATACTGCTTATAAAGCATTAAGAAGCAAGTATTGCTAAAACTGACTCGTTTTGATGTGTGTTATAAAGTACATCCTACCCCAGCTGGGAGGAAGGGTTGGTATTTTAACTTACACACAAAGTACTGCTGATCTGATGAGTTATTCAGAAGACCATGTTGCTTTTAGTGTACCTGTGTACGCAAATTACAGGGTTTTTGTGTGAAAATATAAATGGTTGTAGTGGGAAGTGTGTATTAGGCACTTAACTACTCAGAATGTCATGTGGTGTCTTGGGCCTGCAATTGAGATGCACATAATGCCATATTGACAAAAACTTTTGGGTCAAGGCTCTGAGCAAGACCGTGAAAAACATTCAGCTTAACAGTTAACAAAAGCGAATAAAAATCCTTCCTTGCCACCTCAGCATACATGACATCTTGCTTTGGTTCCCAGTAAATCAGTGGCAATGAATTCATTAACTTCAGATGAGCAGACATGTCGAGGCTGTGTTGAATTTCTGCTAGTTTGAGGGGGATGGTCTCTTAGCAACAAAAGCGTGTTTAGATTGTAAGCATGATAAAATAAGACATTTAGAGAGAGTGGATGTTCTGATGCATGCATATGGCTTATTGGTGGGTGGGAAGTGTTTATCCAGTTTTAGTGTGACGGCCCTGCTGAAGCGGATGGAAAACAGGAGAAAGCAGTTGATGTCATCATGCCAGGGCCCGTGAGAAGCCGGTGTGACTGCAGTTAGGTTAAACCCAACGGAGGCGACTGAAATGGCTCGAGTTGTAACTAGTGAACAAGTGAGGAATGTGAACTTGCATGCTACAGAAGTATGAAATGGCAGTTCAGCCTCTTCATTTTTTCACGGGATCATAAAATAGCCCATGTGAATAAAGGGAACTAGCACCATGTTATCACTTCTTCCTGTAAGGGTGGTTGTTAGAAAAAGCTGATGCTATTTAAGCTACAATAAAAGACATGACTGCAGAGCTTCCCCCTTAAGTTACCATTTTCCTACAAGCAAGAGGTATTACAGCTATGAGCAGGAAACAGTAATCATTCCTATTAGAACTGGATGCTGATTAGTTTTAACCTTTTTAGCTCTTCAAGATTTGTCAAGGCTGTTAAAGTGAAAGCTAAGGTGTTAAGCAGATTAAGTGATTATTACTGTTACCCAGTCAGCAGACAAAATAATCACCATAAGTGGTTTATTTCAGAGCAATAATGAGATGAGATTTTACTTCTCAGGCATTTTGTACGCAGTTCAGCAGTGTAACACCCGAAATGAGGTGGCTGGATCTGGTGTGGTTAGTCATTGGCCTCATGGCAAAAGCATGCTCACGTGTTCTTGTAAGTAGAGCTGAACAGTATAGATCTGAAGGATTTGCTTTTTGTTTAAAAAAACAAATCCTGCTACTTCTGAGGCAAAAGTAAGGTTTACTCTCCTACTTGAGTGATATAGGTGAAGCTACTAGCAAAATTTGGAGTCTGGTGGTATCTGATACTCTGTGGAAATGGCACAGATACAAGGACAGTCCACAGCATGGCAGGAAATGAAATCTTGAAGTTCTTCATATGAATGAAACAAAATGGTGGAACAGTGTAGCAAGAATTACCACCCTGCTTGGGAATATAGAATAGAGTTGTATAGAATAGAGTTGAATCAGTTCGGAACTCTTCCATAAACTTGCTTTTTTGTATGACAATCTTTAGAGACGTAAGACTTAAAGCAGGAAACCAACATTTTTGCATTTATTAGCCACACAAAATAGTTCCAGGTTTAGTGTGTATGTGTAAGCCTTCCAGTGCTGAGCTTCAAGTCCCTTGCAAAAAATGTAAGGAGGAAAAAAAGATGGATGCGTGTTGAGTCATTTTCAGGGAACCCATTAATCTTTTTTCAGGTTACTTTGACATTGTGATGTGTATATCCCCATGGTATTTCTGCTGTTTTGTGCATCCGTGGTATTTCCAGTTTTTGACTGGGGTAAAGATGTGTCAAAATACTGGCAGCAGCTTTCTCAGCGTGTCTGGCCAAACCAGCAGCAGCAGGTTCCAGTTGTCTTCTGGAGCCTTTTCCAGCAGGATTTCCCATATCTCAGAGCTGAGGGCTGGAGCTGAACCTCCACATAACGAAGCTCTCTGCTGCTGTGATGCCCCAGCAGACATCTCCGTACCCATCACCTTCTTTCTGCTGTTTGTTACCGTTTTAGCTCCTGCATAAAACAGCAGGCCCTTTCGCTGTGACGCTTCCTGCTCTGCTTCTGGTTCCCCCCCAGAATGCTCAGTGCGGCCTGAGCAGACCGGGTTAGGCTCGGTGCCTGCAGGTGGTGCTTTCCCCTCCCCAGCAGCTCTCCCCCTTTCCCTTGAAGACTTGTCCTGCCCATGACCACCCCCAAGCTTCCAGCCCTTGGAAGCTGACAGGGCCGGGCTGGGTTCGCTGGGCAGCGAGCAGGCCTGCACTGGGGGCTCCTGCCACCCAGACCAAGTTGTCACTGAAAAGGTAACAGAAAACAGCCAGCAACGAAAAGGGCACCCTCTGGTAGTGTTAGCTTAAGCTTCTTTAATTGCAAAGCTATTAAGTAAGACAGAGGCTGGAAAAGGAGCAATGGCAACTCCATTACAGATGGGAAACTTGTCCAAGGAGCAGCAGCCTGTATCAGGGAGCTGGTGAAGTGACCAAAAACGAAGGCTTTCTGGGTTGAAGTGATTAAACAGCATTGGTAATCGAAGGAGAAAAAGAGCTTAAATGTACGGAGACCGATTTGCAGCGTTCTCCTTAATAAAGGAGCTTAATATGAAAAGATTCCTGGATTGGCATTTCTGGGAGCAGTACATAAACCTCAAACAACCAGCCAGCCAGCCGGCAGGGAAGAAATGCTTTTCATGTTGGAACCAGGGAATAAGGGGTTCAAAGCAGTGCTGATGAAAGAAGAAACATTCAGATCCTGCTCATGTGCCTCCAGCATGGGCAAGGGTGTGGGGAGTGTGGGCTCAGCCCTAGCACACAAGCACAGGGAGAACAGATCAAATGGAGTGCCAGTATGAAATGCATCCATTACTTTCAATTAACAACTGACCTATTGTGTTACAAATGCTCAGTTTTATTCATTGTGGTTTGACCTATGGGGAGAATGTCTGGGTATTTATTTCTGTCCAGCAGTTCCATGGGCATTCAGAGAGAGAAACATCCTTCAGTGGGGCTGTCCACAGAGAAGGGTAAACTGGCCCAAACTGCTGGCACACATGAGCAGTGTGTATTGGTGTTCCATGCAGCACCCCCTACTGTTACCTGGAGAACGAGTCCTTGTGTCATCCTCCAATCCTGTATGGAACTTGTACACTTCTTGCATCAATGCTTTTCAAATCTGTTTTTAATTATGGGGCTGAATGTAACTGTGTGCAAAAAGAAAATCTGCTTTGTAATAAAGAAAATGTAGGATGGAAGCCATATATCAATTCAGGGGAAAGTGGTTCCCTAAGGCTACAGAAAAGAGGGACCTCTTTAAAAAGGTGAAAAACCTTTGGAGAAGAGTGCATTGCTAGATTTCTGCTGTGGGGTTAGGGTCACTCCCAGTATGACAGCATGGCACATCCTCTCCTGCAGAGCAGGCATCCCAAAGCCCTGCTGGTGAGGCCAAGGGAAGAGCTGGGTATGCCCCAGTGCTTGCTTGGCACTCTTGGGTCCTCCAGGCTCATGGCTGACGCATCTATCTGCAGAAATATGGTGGTTCAAGTGATAAGATGCAAGATTTGCAAAAGTTCCTAGTGCACATCTTTCCCTGTTTTGTATGGCAAGACATAAAATAGAATAGTTCAGTTGGAAGAGACCTTCCAAGATCATCTAGTCCAACTGCCTGACCTCTCCAGGGCTAACCAAATGGTAAATCATATTAATGAGGGCCTTGTCCAAATGTCTCTTAAACACTGATGGACATGGGGAATCAACCACCACTCTAGGAAGCCTGTTCCAGTATTTGACCACCCTCACAGTAAAGAGATTTTTCCTAATGTCCAGTCTGAACCTCTCCTGGTGCAGCTTTATGCCATTCCTGTGTGTCCTGTCCTCAGCTACCAGGGAGAAGAGACAGGTCCCTCCTCCTTAATGTCCCTGTGCAAAACTCTTATTCAGCTTCCTCCATTTCTCTTCCCTGTTGTCTTCCCCATACATTTCTGTCTGTGGCTGCTACTTCGAATCCTGTGATCTTTCTCCCCATGTTCATGTAGTTAACCCGGTCTTTCCAGACCTGTGTTCTGGCTTTTGTATGCTAACGTTTTTGGTTCATGGGTAGAGGGGCGTATTTCTTCCTTGTTCCCCCTCCTTGAAGCTGACCTTGGTGATAGCTCTCCAGGTGGGTTATACCCCTCACATAATCCCTTTCTGGCCAGGGCTCAGTCGCTACTATTTGCCTTCCTTGCTTTTGTCCGTGGTAGTAGGACCAGAAGAACTAGTACCTGCTTAAGGCTGGCTTGCAGTAGAAGCTGTTTTATTGGTTAATAATTCATAACTTTATTGGAGTTCAGAAGCTCTGTTTCTTCTACACCTTGCCCTTTTTGTCCTGGGTACCTCCCTGCCCTTGGAATGCTTCGCAGCCTCTCCTGCAAGGACCTGGAGAGGTACCTGGGGGCATCAGGGTAACGCAGCCAGCACAGCGTAGCTGCCATCGTGGGCGCTCTGCTGCACCACCCAGGTACTAAATGGGCATTGGCTGTGCGGTGAAACCCTGCTCCCCCCGCTGCCACGAGCGCTGCTCCTCTCGTCTCAGAGCCGTGTGTTCTCCAGGGCAGCCTGGCGTTGTCCTGCAGCACTGGCTGCTGAGCACAGTTCACCCTGCCTTTGTCCGCTCTGCCTTCAGAAATGTGCTGTTGCTTGACAATACTGGGGTGGGGAAAGAAACTCAGTTGAAGGGGAGGGTGAGAAAAAAAGCTGCTTCTGATCCATGCTGTTCATTTTCATTAACACCTGTTTTTTTGTTTTTCCTCTGTGCTTTTCTGATAGGTGTAAATACAGCTGGAGGGACGGCACTGAAGGTGGCGTGTGTGTCAGCTGCAGTGTCTGATGAATCTGTTGCTGGAGATAGCGGGGTGTATGAGGCATCTGTGCAAAGGTAGACATCAGATCTTTCTCTAGAAAGATGCTAATTCAGCTTTGCACGCAGGAGTCAGCTGGAATAATGCTGGATTTGCTGTTTTTGGTTTTGTTTTTTTCGGGTGGAGGGATTGGTGGCTAAGGTTCTCAATCTCAGACTTCATAATATTAAAAAAAAAAAAAACTATAAACAGGTTGAATTTGATGATGAAAATGACCCATTTGTGCCGTTGTACAAGTAGCTGAGAACAAGGTTGTCACTTCTCTCTTCACGGGGAACTGTTTGAACAGTCAATCTGTTTCTGAAGGTGCTGGTAAGCTGTGACTGCGTTAGCGGAGAGCCATCTGGCAGGTGTAACATTCCCCTCCTGCCAGCCAGCCGTGCTGGTGTCAGTGACAGCCTTCAGTCAGCATAACAGGACTTTGGGATGTTTGCTAAGGAAGAAAGCAGAAGCACCTTGAACCACCTCACAGCTGCGCCTGCACCGCGATGCTTGGATCCAATACATGATTTCTGTGGGGTTTTCTCGCTCGGTGCCTAGCTTAAGAATGATCCATGCATTATTGCTCCTCCTGGGGCTCTGGATCCCCTTACTACTTGCTAAAGCTTTCCAGAGTTGTTTGACAAAAAGTTGACTGAAAGGTACTGTTCTTATTGATGCCTGTTTTGACTGCATCTGCAGTTTGTTTTCCTACCATTTTTATTGGCATTGAGGTAAATTATGGGTCCTTTTATTGCATGACGTGACTGTAGAGGTGAAAACCAGGTCATCTTATCGCCCCTGCCCATTATCTTTGTTAATTCTCCAGAGAGATGAGTAACGTTTTATATTTACAGGACTGTTCCCTTCGACAAGAATGCGCAGCTCTTTGTAAATCAGACCTCGTGGCCTCAAGTCAGACAATCACACAATGAGGTGTCTTAGGGTCCTTGTGTCCCCTCAACGGGACAGGGAGCTCTGCGGCAGGGGGAGGGAGGGATAATGTGAGACACAAGGAGAGAATGCATCCCATGCACCCTCACGTCTTACGTTACTTAATGTTTGGGTTGTTGACTTGGCAACCTTTGTAAAGGGCTGTAGTATCATTTTGATGCCTATGATAAATAGTGAGGGTAGGATGAGCAACACGTTTGTCCTCTATAGATGTAACGTAATGAAATGCAGAAGAGTGCCAAGTAATATGGGAAATACTTAGAAAGAAATGCTAATCCTGTTTTAACATGCTACAGCATCGTCTGAGTCAATTAGATGATGAATGTAGCTGTTGGGACTTTCAGTGCGTAAAACTTTGGAGGAGGAATTGGGAGGAAAAATTAGGGCTGTTTTAAAGACGAGCAATCAGTGTATTCTGTTGCTTTTATGTGCTTAGGGAAGTTTGATTTGTTAAAGAAACAAAGGAATGACTTAAATCTAATCAAAGCCGAGAATTTTTGCTGTCACAGTGCAAGATGGGATTGTAGCTGTTAAGTCTTATTTTTGTTTCTGGGCAGTCAGCTGTCTTAACTAAAATCCAGTCAAGGGAACCCTTTAAAAGTCCTCCCTACCTTATTCTGCACAACCTGTCATGTGGCTTTTTTTGGCAGTGAAAGGGGAAGGCATATGACTTTCTGCTGATAAGGACGGCAATACATACCTCCAAGGATGATTGAACTTATTAAATGGGCTTTCTTTTAGCTGCTAATTTTACAAAATCTATGTGCCTGAATCCTGAATGGAAGGGAAAAGATCTTGTATTGCCTAAATGCTAGTGCTTCAATCAAGTCCTTAATTGCCTTTCTTTCCTTTCAGACCATGTGTGTCAGAAGTGGTGGTGTTTGACAGTGATGATACAGAAGGAGTTGGGACAGCTAAAGTGCAAATTGCAATGAGGTAAATACTACACATTTTTGCTGTATTTTCCTTCTAATTGAAAGAATGATTTAAGACTTCTTTATCCTGTTTTCTTATCCTATTTATCATATCCCATTGGTATTTGCTAACTGATGCCCCCTTTACGCTGCAAGTGGGAATTGCACTCATCTCTGAGAGGTCTTTGGCCCCATTATCCTCTTACATGTCAGTGGAAATCAATTGGTGATGGTGTGTTATGACACTGCAAACCAGCAATTGCAGCGCCAGCACTGCTGGGCTGGAGAAAGAATTTTTCTGGCTTTGACTCTTTGAGCATGCAGCTTGTGGGGGGAAAAGCTGGTGGCGGTAACTGGTACTCCTTGACACACCTGAATCCCACAAGTAGCCCCTAAGGCATAGGAAGGTAGGCACGGAGACATTGTCCTTAATAGACTCAATAGGAGATGTATGAATTGAGGAAAACTGTAGAGCCATAGAATGAATGGGGTTGGAAGGTACCCTTAAGGATCACCCAGTTCCAACCCCCTGCCATGGGCAGGGACACCTCCCACCAGCCCAGGCTGCCCAAGGCCCCATCCAGTCTGGCCTCGAACACCTCCAGGGACAGGGCATCCACAGCTTCTCTGGGCAACCTCTTCCAGTGCCTCACCACCCTCTGAGTGAAGAATTTCTTCCTTATATCTAATCTAAATTTACCCTCTTACAGTTTAAAACCATTACTCTGTCCTATTGCTCTACTCCCTGATCAAGTCCCTCCCCGGCTTTTCTGTAGCCCCCTTCAGGCACTGGCAGGCTGCTGTGAGGTCTTCCTGGAGTCTTCTCTTGTTTGGGCTCAACATCCCCAAATCCCTTTGCATGACTTCACAGGAAAGGTGCTCCAGCACCCTGATCATCTTGATGGCCTCCTCTGGTCTTGATCTAATATGCCCTCATCCTTGTGCTGGGCCCCAGTACTGAGCGCAGGCTGCAGGTGGGGTCCCACGAGAGCAGAGCAGAGGGGCACAATCCCCTTCCTCACCTGCTGCCCACACTGCTGTTGGTGCAGCCCAGGGTACAGGTGGCTTTCAGAGATGCTCTCAAAAAAATAGTGCAAAAGTGTTTTGTGATGGCCATCAATGGTAAAACAATGCTTACCCATAACATCTCTGCTGTACTTCAAGTATTTGTATATGCAACATTTTTTATATTATAGTCATTATATAAGGCCTTTGAAAAGGTTTTAGTTAACAATTTACCTAGATTCTAGAAATAGCCATCTGTGTTAGGTCAGACCTCTAGTCCGCTGTTTATGTAAATTCCGAAGTTCTTCTGTATGCTCTGGTAGCAAAATGTCATGTAATATGAAACTGCTTTGTTTTGAGCTATAGGTGAGCTATATCTCCATTATAGTTTTGTTTGTATATACTTAATGCTATTTGCCTGGACTAATGAAATAAGTGGAATACTCGTTCATGGAGTCTGTGACAGATTTCTCTAATACTAATGCTTTTTTGTCTTTTCAATTCAGATATGATGAGAAAAATAGACAATTTGCAATACTGGTCATCCAGCTGAGTAATGTTCAAGCACTGCTGTCACAACAGGATCAAAAAGTGTAAGTGGGTAAAATAAACATGCTTGAAACGTTTATTAGATTCTTGCGGGAGCTAAAGAGATGTTGATATTTTTTTTTTAGTGTGTGAAAAAAAACCTCTTCTGAAATGCTTCTAAATTTTATTGTGTCACTCCATTTA
Organism: Oxyura jamaicensis; assembly: GCF_011077185.1. Taxonomy (NCBI): domain Eukaryota; kingdom Metazoa; phylum Chordata; class Aves; order Anseriformes; family Anatidae; genus Oxyura; species Oxyura jamaicensis. Next base: position 4,175,866 of record NC_048905.1, read on the forward strand.
TGAGCTCATACATTCAAACTGAAATAAGATGCATGTTTTTTCCTCCAAGGCACGTATTTTCAAACTGGAAATTATGCTTGTGTACTGGGACTTGTTGGAATGAGCACCAACAAGCAAGACTCTTAGCTCCAGCAGCGTCCAGAATAACTTTCAAGTGGAGAGAGGGCACTCGTTCTGCTGCAGAACTCATCCTTGGACATGGGCACAAATGCATGCATGTTTAGGGAAATGCGTACTACAACTTCTACTAGATTCATTCCAGGCAGAGTTTTTGAATTCAACTGTGTGCTGAGTAAACTGACACAAGCTTGATGGATTTTTGCATTGTTTGTTTTACCTGAGAAAAGTTATTGTTAGCACATAAGTTGTTTGTTAGTGACACGTTCTGCAGATGTAAACAGCTATGCAAAAACAATCCCATGATGTTCCATTATAAGATCCAGAGAGATGAAGCCTACAGCAACTGATACCTCCACGTGTCTCTGATTTTGTGAGGAGATATGCCTTTTTCCTCAGCTGACTGATATTCCAAAGAGTAGGATAGGACAGTCATGTTCAGAGTGCTTAGGGTGAATTTCACTTACAGATTTATGGAGCTCTTGCAATGGAGGTAACAGCGGACTTGTACAGTAGCACTGACTGCAGTCTATTGGTTTTTCCATAGGAACATTCGTGTGGCTGTCCTGCCCTGTTCAGAAAGCACAAGCTGCTTGTTTCGCACAAGACCAGTGGAAGCTTCAGACAATCTTACGTACAATGAAGCGTTCTGGGTTTCTATCTCTTACCCGGCTTTACGCCAGAAGACTTTAAGAGTCGATGTTTGCACTGTAGATAAGTCTCACCTTGAAGAATGTTTGGTTAGTATTAATCTCTATTTTTGTATCTTTGGTCCATTTGTTTTCTCTTTTGAATTGGACAACATTTTAAACTACGAAGTGTGCCAATTTCTCTGAATTTTTTCTTGATAATCCTTATGATATTTCCCCGGACATGTTTTTCTACTAAAATCACTATTGCAAAGAATATTCATTAGATACATGTTTTGTTACAGAACTTGGTAACTTTGTCACTGGCTACTAGATTTCCCTCCTCTCATGATATAATGTGAAACCCTTGCCTATTTTTCCTCCTTTTGAACACATTTTTTGTACTGTAATTGAGAATGGACTTCTTAGGATTTTTGAAGCCACTGTAGAATATAAATTAATACATATATTTTAAAGCTGCTATTAAGCTGCGCTATGAAAATCCACAGTAGTTTTATGAGTACTAGTATTTCCATAGACACCTGAACCCCTATTGTTAGAACAGCTTTTTTGTTCAGTGCTAACTGGAGAACTTGATATAAATGGATTTGTTTCTGGAGTAGTGTACTCCAGAACATGAGTAGGGTGTGTTGAACTGGGGTATAAGAAAATCTTAAACTTTTCTGTAAAAGTTCATATTTTCTCCTGCATGTGTTCCGTAGCATCTCCCTTGGCCGGAGGAGGTACGTGCTTCATGATGCTTCTGCATTTCTTCCTTCACCTGCCTTGCAAAGCACATCTGGGTTCAAGGAAGCACCTGTTTTCCAAACGGGGCTTCCCAGTCTGGCAGCCTGTACTGTCCCACAGTACCTGAGCTCCTGAAAGGAGTGCTCAGTATGCTGTCCACCAGACCGATGCTGGTGAGATGGAGTCCGCTCAAGACATTGATTAAACAGATTGCAAAACGGCTTTATGTATTGATCTGCCAGGATGTGTATAGTAAACGTAAGGCAGTAAAAGCTGAGAAGGCAGATGAAGAGGAATCAATATAAAAAGCCAAAGCATCTCAGTCTGAAACAGTAATTTCTTTCTGTCAGCATTGCAGGTTTCTGGAGAGGGAGTCTCTTTCTGTTCTTTTCTGTTTTTTCTTTTAAGCTGTGGCTGTAAGTTGTCCCAGCTGCAGCAGGACTGTTCATACTTCTTCATACTTGAACACAGGGCCTGTAATGAATCACTTGATACTTGGATTGGAAGTCCTAGACAATGTTAAAAATAATTAAGCATATAGCTTTACTAGAGCAACTTCTCACATGCTCTTGAAATGGTGATAAACAGGGCAACTTTTCTTTTGATGAACTTGCCAAACTCGGGTAGTCCTGGCTTTTTGCTCTCATCTCTTATTACTGGTGTGGTACTAGTTCATTTTAATAGTGTACTGAAATTGTTTTTTCTCCTCTCAATAGGGTGGAGCACAAATTAGCCTTGCTGAAATATGTAGATCTGGAGAGAAATCAACCCGTTGGTATAACCTCCTTAGTTATAAGTATCTGCAGAAGCAAAATAGGAAAAGTAAACAAGGAAACATTCATTCTGAAATACTCTGCACTGACAAAACAGTAAGAACAACTGCTTAAACCTGAGAAATCTCTTACAAACCCTCTCATTAGTACTGTTTAGGTGGGTGAAGGACTGATGCAGTAGACAAGAAGTGAAGTCTGTTCAGTTTATATTTATAACTGTGAGGATGTTGAGTGCAGCAAAATAATATATTGATTACAGATGCCCTTGTCCTGGGCTAAATACATATTGAAATCTGCTCCTCATTGAAGGTGAGGGATATGGTATGTGGTCTGCTCGAAGTGATGTGTGAGCTCTTGCCTTTCTTCCCGCTAGATAGTTCACCTTGCTGCAGTAAACTTGCTGAACAAGTCAAAACACAGACTTAACCCGTGTATGTGCATGGCATGCAGTATTCTCAGGCTAGTATCTGCATGCATGCTGTACTGCTAGCATAACTGGGGGGAGCTGGACTCACACGGGCTTGACAATGCACTGTATGTGTAATAAGCTGCTTGAGCAATGTGGGTGTAGAGATTACAGCTCTGCCACCACAAGGAGGCTGGTGCGGGCTGTTGTGACCAAGAAGGCTGGGTATTCTGCAGTTTGAGTGAGTAGTACCTTTAAAAGAAGCTTCTTGTTCTCCTCAGGACTCCGTATCAGCACTATTAGAGCAGACAGCTGTCGAACTGGAAGCTGTGGAGAAGAAACTGGAGGAAAGCAGAAGCACTTTAACTAGTGGAGAGAGCTGGTAGGTGGCACCCCACTGCCTTAGTGTCATGGGATTATCCGAGCATTTGGGGATTCAAGACCTGACAGGTGATGTGTGGAGAAAGAAATAGGTGATAGAGCTATGGGAATCTGCTTCTTTCTGCTTCAGTTACATTTCTATGTCTTCTTTCTAAAGGTTGTACTTGGGAAATGGGACCAAAGCTGATAAATTCTAAAAGTAGAGATAATAGCACTATGCTCATTCTGCTATTTTTACAATATTCTGTGGACCTTGTGAAAGTTCCACTGTATGGTGCAAGGCTTTGCTTCACTGTTAGTTTTGGTTCTTGTTTATGTGGGTCAGATTCATATTTTAGTAATGGAGCCTAACGTTTGAAATGAAAAGTAATCCTGACTGATGGATTTGACAGAGAAGCAAGCATTGAGTTCAGAGGAGCTGGAGAGGATTTTCAAACAATGTGTCAGTTTTGTCCAGTATCACTTTTTAAACTAAGATTAATTGTATCCTGAGAGGTGTACCCATCTTATGCTCAGATTGCGTGGCTGAACCCTGAACTTCCATCATTTAAAGCAAGATTCTCTATGAAGGTTTTGGCTCCAATGGTTGTCTTCTGGTGCAGCTCCCCTCCCGTTTTCTTTATTTCCATCTAAAACTGTGCGTGTGCAATCTCAGTGGCTACAGGACCTGTTGGGTACAACTGGCTGTCTTGGGGATGAGTTTCTGTTCAGCAGCTTACAGGAAGTAACTCACTGCTGGAACACCTGAGTTTTGTACAAAACAGGCCAGTTCAGTAACAGAAGCTGTTCTTAACAGGCAAGATGAAGAGGTTCCTGAGCAGGATGAGATCAGTGATAATGAAGCAGAAGAGGAAGAAGAATTCTCTGCTGGAAAATTGCACTGGGAAACAGAAGAAAGTCTGAATTCCCAGCTGCATATGGAAATAGCAGTAAAGGTAAAATCAAGGGCCTTTTGAACAGAAAGCTGAGTTAAACTTCCTATTGCTTGCTGCAGTATTCCGGGCAGCCTGTGTTTAATTGCACCATTGAAAGAAGATTCCAGTGTGAAATCTTCCTTTTGCCTTTCTCATAAGCAGTTTTATGTGCAGTGTTCACTCTTTGCTCTAGTATTAAAGTTTCAAAAGGAATACACCCTTAGGAAAAAAACAAAAACAGCCTTGGTGAGACAATAATTGAGAACTGACTGTGAAAACTGAAGAGACAGACCACTGCAGTAAGGAAGTACTTGCGCCTTACTTAATTTTTATTCTGTTCATGGCCAAATCTCAAAGCATATTGGAAAACTGACTCTGTCTTCGCAGGTATGAGTTCATGGGACTCCAGCTTGATGGTGCAGACTTTCTCTTGCCAAAAGCTCTTACGGATTGGTATAAGAAAATAATTGCTCTCATATTTCTCTGGGCACTGACCTGATTTGCTTATGCAACCACAAGGCATTGCTAGCATAACTGGTTCATGCCTTTGCACCAGACACTTCTTTGAAGGGGAAAGCGCAATGCCACCCCCAAGTCCTTTGTTGTGCTGAACCAATATTGTCTAGTCCTGTGATGCTGTACATCAGGCTTTGTCTATTTTGTTGGCTGTGCTTTTTTTCCTCCTCCTAAAAATATTTTCTGATTTTTCAGACAGTCAGAAAAACTCATTTTTGTTTTCATTAAAATATTTCCTGTTGTCTGATGTCGACGTTTTTCTCCTTTTATTTTCTCCTTTTAGTTCATCTCCTGCTAAGGGAGCTCTTGTTTTAAGGTTTTAGTTCAAAGGGAGAAGTTGTTTTTGCTTAGACTAGGTTGCTCTTGAGCTAAGCAGGGCTACAGCAGTAATTTGAAAGCTCATAATTGATTTTTAAATGTTTGCCTACCTGAAATCTTTTTAAGTAACTCTACATGACCATTTTTTTTCGCCATGGCTAATATAGCATCGTTTCATGCCTCCTTTTGTTACTCATGGAAATTGTGACTGTGGCTTTTACCTTGCATAATTCTGAATGTAGTTGTATTCTGACAAACATAATTGATGTGCTCTCTGTGCATGTGCATATGGCGATTTGCATCTCTGCTGTAGATGCACAAGTAAGGGAAGGGTCTTTAAAATCCTACCTCTGTCTCTGCGTGTGAGATTGCAGGTCGCACTGATGTACTGGATCAACAGGCAGCACGCACTGGATTCAGTCATTGCACAGCAATCAATGGACATGGAGCCTTTAGGGAGCAGTACAGTTAACGTAGCAGCTCCTGAGTTCAGAGTCAAGTGTCAGGACACCCTGAATAAAGAGGGCTAAAGAGTATCTCGTTTTGAATGCAAAGCCTCTGGAACTGAAAGCGGAGATGTGTCACGGGTGGCTGCCAGGCAGCCCTGGATGTGTGTCATTGTTGCAACATCGAGCTGGCGTTTACTCTGCAGTGTCTGTCTTTCAGGTGGATAAAGAGACAAACACAGACAGCCTTGCACAGTCTTCTACTGTGGTTCGTCCAAAAGACAAAAGAGCAGCAAATCCACCCCAAGCTCAGTTTGTCAGAGGCAGCACTATCATCCGCTCCAAAACTTTTTCACCAGGACCACAAAGTCAGTACGTGTGTCGGGTAAGGAAAAATGTAATCTTGGGTTAATAAGTACTGTCCTTCATTAATGAAAGAGTGGTATCAGTATTCACTCAGTGTCAGGTCACAGTGAAAAATTCAGACTGCTTTCTTCCTATTTGACTTCAGAAGTTTTTCCCTTCTCTGGCAGTGCGACTGGCTTCTTGGGAAGTGTCGGCTGCAGTCTTTCACAAAGCTTAGTAGTTCTGCTTACATCACTGTTCATACTTATATTAGTAGCAAGATCACAGGGTTGTGTACCTAAGCATGCACTTCTTGTATGTTTCACGGAATATTTGGTGTTTGCTTCCATTTTCAGCTGAATCGCAGTGATAGCGACAGTTCGACGCTATCCAAAAAGCCCCCCTTCGTTCGAAATGCCATGGAGCGGCGCAGTGTCAGAGTGAAACGGGTAAAAACATCACTGCTTGTTTTTTGTCTAGCACAGACATTCATAAAAAAATGAAAACTGTTTTAAAGGAAGGATTTGCAAATGTAAATCAGTTGCCAAGTGCTTTTGTTCACAATCATTTCTGTGTGGGCTATTAAGGCTACTTTTCCTTGATACATCAGAATATGACAAGAATATTTAAGTTAGAGCTCACTCAGAAAAATCACTTCAGGAAGATGGTTCCTGGTATCTTCCAGCATATCAGAGTAAGGAGTAGCATAAATGTTTCCATATCTATTGCTGTGAGAGTCTTCAGTGCTTACACTGAAGAATTGGGGAAGAGGGTGAGGAGAATGCTTCTTCAGATGTTCAGGTGACCTTGTGCTAATCACTCGGTGGCACACAGTGAACCCCTGTGCCTGTTGTGATGATAATCAGTGAAATTCCCCTGGGATACTGGTGCTGAGATCTGTCTGCCTTCCTAAGGAGATGGTTTTCTTCAGAATGCTTGTGTTTGAAACTGACAGAAGACAACAGGATGTATGTTGGCAAAAAAAATAAAGTTTTTGGTGTTGCATTGTTAATTATTCTGAAGATGAAACACTAGGAAACAAGCAAAGTGTGTAAGCAAGACCTCTTTTATTTGGAGAAGCTGTCAAGGAAGAAACTTAGTGGAAACAAAAGAATCAAAAGGCCCATTTGTAAAACTTGCTTGAGTTTGTACTTTCTGTCCTGAGATAGAAAAACAGGATGGAGATGCTTTGCACTCAGAAGTGTTGGAAGAATGGGTCACATGAAGTACTAGGCCTTTGATGAGGGGAGTGCTCTGGGCAGTTCTCACCCTTGTGTCCATAAACCCTTTTCTTTTTCAGCCTTCAGTCAAGTCCTTTGGTACAGAGCGTCTAATCCGCACTTCACTAGATCTGGAGCTGGACCTGCAAGCTTCAAAAACCTGGCACGATCGCTTAGTTCAGGAGATCTCTGTGCTGAGAGAACTCAAGGAACAGTTAGAACAAGCTCAAAGTCAGGGTGAGAAAGAGTTACCGCAGTGGGTGAAGGACGATGAGAGATTTCGACTGCTGCTGAGGCTGGTGGAAAAACGAGTAAGTAATACCAATAATACCAGCCTTTGGATTTTATTTAACATTTGAGCAATGTGATTTGAGAAACAAGACTTAATATGGTCTGGAAATGAAACCTTAGCACTACAGTCACTTGTCTTCCACTTATGGCTACATCAAGCAAGCTACTGATGATGGAAGTTGAGTCCTTGAGTGTCTTGCTGTTCTCAGACAGGCGCGGACTCTGCAGTCCACAAATAGCACACCTTCCCACAGATACAAAGGTTAGGAAGATGGCATTTAAGTCTTTCTCTTAAGAGAAATAATGAAATAATGGCTCAATAAAACTTGTGCATGGATGATCCTTTTTTTTTTTTTTTTGAATAGGAACCTTTCTAGTTAGTGTACCTGGTGTAATTGCAGATGTCTGATCTTCCCTGAACGTGCTGGAGTTTGTTGCCTCTTCCTGTAGTCCTGATCCCATGCACAGCAGTTTTCTGCCGTAGCACAAGTATGGGAAGTCACAAATGGCATCAGTTTTGTGAAGTTCAGCCTCCCAGTCCATAGCAGGTGTGGTGTGGAACACCTCAGGGGCACCTCTGCTGTCATCAGGCAGAAACTTTTAAATTCTGATGGCACAAAGGTGTAACAAAGGTGTAGGAGTGAGTTGGTACAAGATACCTGTCAGGGTAGAGCTTGAAAATGGATCACAATGTCTAGCCACATAGCCCAAGCCCCAGAGAGCCAAAGCAGGGACTGGGAGAATGATCAACCGCCCACTGTAGGAGAGGACCAGGTAAGGAATGTAAACGTGTGCGAGTCCATGGGACCTGATGAGATGAATCCATGGGTTCTGAGGGCACTGGTGGATGAACTGACCACAATCCATCATATTTGAGAGTTCATGGCAGTCCAGTGAGGCTCTCACTAACATGAAGAGGGGAAACATAACCCCCGCATTTAAAAAGGGAAAAAAGGAAGACCTGGGGAACTGCAGGACAGTCAGTCTCACCTCTGTGCCTGGCAAGATCATGGAGCAGATCCTCCTGGAAACTGTGCTAAGGCACATGGAAAATAAGGAGGTGATTGGTGACAGGCAACATGGCCTCATTAGGGGTGGATCGTGCCTGACAAATCTTGTGGCCTTCTATGATGAGGTTCTAGCAGTGGTGGATAGAGCAACTGACATCATCAGACTTGTGCAAAGCATTTGACACTGTCCTCTCTGATAATCTTGTCTCTAAACTGGTGAGACATGGATTTGATGGATGGACTGACAACCAAAATGCTGAATGCTTACACTCGGGGAGCTGCAGGGAGCTGCAGCTCAGTGTACAGGTGGAGATCAGTGACAAGTGGTGTTCCCCAGGGGTTAGTATTGGGACCAGCACTATTTAACATCTCTGTCGGTGACACACATTGGGATCGAACGCACCCTCAGCACGTTTGCCAATGACACCGAGCTGTGCAGTGCGGTCAGCATGCAGGAGGGAAGGGATGGCATCCAGAGGGGCCTGGGCAGGCCTGAGAGGTGGGGCTGTGCGAACCTCTCGGGGTTCAGCAAGGCCAAGGGCAAGGTCCTGCAGCTGGGCTGGGGCAATCCCAAGCACAGACACAGGCTAGGACAAGACTGGGTTGAGAGCAGCCCTGAGGAGAAGGACTTGGGGTGGTGGTTGATGGAGAAAAAAAAAAAAAGTAGATCTAAGGAAGAAATTGTTCACTCAGATAGTGGTGAGGCCTTGGCCCAAAGAAGCTGTGGGAGCCCCATCCCTGGCAGTGCTCAAAGCCAGGCTGGACGTGGCTTTGGGCAACCTGGTGTGATGCGAGGTGTCCCAGGTTGGAACTAGATCATCTTTAACATCCCTTCCAACTCAAACCGTTCTATGATTCTGTGTTCTTCAATGAGCTGATCAACTGGCTTAAAAATAAAGATGATACAAAGAACACAGCCATCAGCCATGATTCATACCAAAGGGCTGGAAGAAGACCTTACAAAAAGCTCTCTTGATTACAGTGGTTAGCTGACAAACTTTCAGTTTTCAGCTTCTGTGGTTTCTGATTCTGGAGTTAGCAGTTTCCAAACACTGCCGGTCTGTAACTAAAATGCTGCTGTATGTAGAGATTTGTTTGGATAAAGTGATTGCTCCTGGAAGCAAAAACAGATTTTTTTTTCTATTATTTTTGAGGTGGAAAAAACAGAACACAAGTGTGAGCTCAAAGCCGATAAAATGATGAGAGCTGCTGCCAAGGATGTTCACAGGCTACGAGGGCAGAGTCGGAAGGAGCCTTTGGAAGTACAGTCATTCAGGTATTAACATATCAATAATAAAGGGGAGGAAAATTTGACTACCTTGACTTTTTGTGGAGTCCTAAGGTACTACTGAAAGTTCATCTTTGTAGTAGTTAACTGTTCTGCTTCAACAAATTTCTGTATTTTCATATCAAAGTCTAAGATCTGAGAGTCAGAAATTAGCTGCAGCACTGCAAGCAATCACAAGGCAACCAGAACTACTCCAACTCATTCCTCACCTGGCACCAATTGTGCAAATCCTCTGCTTAAATGCAGAAGCAGCCCTTTGCTTCTGTAAGTAACATGTTCATAATGCTAAAAAATGAGCCTTTCTGAAATGGCTCTTTTGATAAGGTCAGTGTCGTGAGCTTAACTGTACCAGTACCTCATGTATGCCATGTAAATAAAAGGTGTAGCTTGTGCGAGGGTGTGCTGCTGTTCTTCGTGGTGACAGCTGGTGGGATAAATTCTCATGTAGATGATAGACATTGCTCGCACTAACACCTGATCATCTCTTTCTAGAGAGAAAATGGCGTTTTTCACACGGCCGAGGATCAACATTCCAACGCTCTCAGCGGACGATGTGTGATCACCATAAAGTATTTGCTTTCTGGACAGTTCTACAAATGCAGTTTGGTTTTTGAAGTTATTTATGTGGTATTATGAAGGCACCGAGGCATTTGTACATTAGAGCTTTCGTCAGTATGTGGATGTTTTAAAGACTTCTAGGTTGAGTTGCATCATCACAAAAACCAGCATTAAAGTGACAAGATTGTATAGTTTGTATATTTAGGAATGTATTTTTGGGAAATAGAATTTTAAATAAGAACAAATCCAGCATCAGGTGCTGTTATTCTTCAATAACCCTCTTTAGACTTTTTGTACAGCTCCGCCTGTTTGAGGCTTGACTGCAATAAACTGACTTGGAGCAACCTCACTCCTGCCTTCTGCCGCCTGGCAGGGCCTCCCCACGGTGCTGTGACCGAGGCCCCCTGGGGCATGTGACAGAGGCCCCGTGAGCTGTGTTGTGTGTGGGGGGGTCCCTGGGGCTCCTGGCTTGCCCTTGGGATGCGGGGGGTGCCTGTTGATCCCCTGCCGCGGGTGGAGGGCCGCAGCCTTGCTGCCTGCCTTTCCCAATAAAGCAGCCTTCCTGCACCACCAGCCTCCTGGCCTCCTCGTGCTTTGCTATGCCGTGCGTCACCCACAGAGCCAAGCCTCGGTCACCTCACCCCCCTGGCCGTGACATCCTAGGGGGCATGGCCTCAAGTTGTGCCAGGGGAGGTTCAGGTTGGAAATGAAGAGACATTTCCGCTCACAAAGAGCGGTCAGGCGTTGGGGCGCGTTGCCCAGGGAGGTGCTGGCGCCGTCCTGGGAGTGTTCAAGGAGAGGTTGGACGTGGTGCTTAGGGACACGGCTCAGGGGGTCACCCTGGTGGTAGGGGGGTGGTTGGACCAGGTGGTCCTGGAGCGCTTTTCCATCCCGGTTTCGATCCCGGGGGGGCTTTCCCGACCCTGACGGCTCTGGGATCCTGCGATCGCCCCCAGCCCTCAGCGGGGCCTCCGGCGCACCAGGGGGCGCTGCGGCCGGGCCCGGCCTCCCCTTGCCGCGCCGTCCCCTCCCTTCCCCTTCCCGTTCCGCAGCCCGGGATGGAGCCGCGCGTGGCGCAGGCGGCGGCACGGCTGGCGCGGCAGGTGCGGGCAGGGGGAGGCGGGCAGGGCCCGGGGGGCTGCGAGCGGCCGAGGGAGAAACCCCCGGGGAGGAGCGGGGGGAGGGATGGAGGGAGGGAGGGAGGCGCCCCGAGCCCATCTGCCCTCCCCGGCCGCTTTGTGGTGTGATGGAGCGGGGCTCCCTGCCAGGCGGGTTTGGGCGAGATCCCTGCGAGTTCGGCGGGGCCTGCCTTACATCCCGACGGGCGTTCGGTACCGGGAAGCCGTCGGTGTATTGTGCTCGCAGACAGGGCGGGTTCCTAGCACCGGGCTGACCGGGGAGCCCTCGAGGGCTCAGCGTGGCCCCCGTCATCCCCGCGGCCTCCCGTGAGGCGCCCCCGGGTCTGGCCCGTTGCTGAGGAGCTGGGCGGGAGGACTCGTGTCGGGGGTGAAGTCCCGTGTGCCGGGCAGCAGCTCCTTCCTTCCAGTTCTCGGGTACAAGGTCTGCGGGGTGAAGGTGTAGAGGCACCGCCTGCCCCCGCTTGGGCGGTACCGGCAGGAGTACGAGGGGTGCCTGCAGCTTAGCACAGTAACTTCTTTTTCAGAAAGATGACAGAATTGATACCGCTTGAAGAATTCCCAGCATTCACGGGTGATCTGCTAGAGAAGCATGTTTATTGCAGGTTCCTGTGACAAGGGGCGTTTATAACGTGTGAGTGCCCGCACACCTTTCTCCCGGAGAGCCCAGGCGCGGGGCAGGGGAGCGCTGCTCCCTCCCGCTGGGCGCTGCACCAGGGCTCCCGGCCTGCCAGGTGCGAGCAGGCTGCCGTACCCACCCCAGCCCTGTTGGAACTCGGTGTAATCCCTGCTGAAAGTAAAGAGTGGTGCTGAAACTTCCAGGAAAGAAGCACAAAACCCGATGGGGAAACGCAGCAGTGTGGGCTGACACCCTGGGCTTGGTCAAGCCCACAATGGTGGCGTCCTGAACACCTCGTGTCTGCAGGTGTCTGGGCTGTGGACTTGCTGCTTCTGTGCAGTCATGGTAAAGAAGTAGGTGAGAGCCTGGTTTTTGGTGCTGTTTTAAGGATTTTTTTCGCTCTTGGCCACTTCCAGCCATTTGGGGTACTTGTTGTCAGCTTTTATTGGTGTGAGAGAAGCTGTTCAGGCCAGATGTCAGCCCCAGGGGTTGGCAATTCCTGAGAACCCTCGAGTGTGGGGTTCAGGCCACGCACATGGATAAACCTCTTCTCATCCTCTCTTGTAGCGTGACCATGCGGAAGAAAGCTCCAGTAAGGTATTGGTCATTTCACCTCCTGCAAGCCTTAACCTGGGTGACTGGAAGCAATTTTGGTTGTGGAGGACAATCAGAAATGCGTTTCTGTTCTGAAAGGCTTGCCAGGGGTGCTGAAAGATCTCAGTGGCTGTAGCCTGGGGGGTATTTTTTAATGCAGGAAGAGTACGTGAGAGCTGCTCCTGGGCTGGGATGTGTAGGGATGTCCATTTATTTCAAAAGCAGAAAACAAACAAACTTTCTGGATCTGTACAATATTTGTCATCAGTGCAGAGCTCTCCCAAGGGTCTGACTCGCTAACCTGTCCTGCAGCTGGTGGCTTTGCTAGACAGCAGGTAATCCTGCGTGGACACAGAGCTTACGGGTGGTGTGATATGAAGAGTAGGACAGAACGTTTGTGCTTTTCTAAAGGACATCAATTGTTTGCTTTTTTTTCCAACAGAGGGGGAATTAGGTGAGTTTAAACTTCAATTATTTGTGTTGCTGCTCCGATATTGCCTTAAGTCAGTTTGTTGCAATGGTGCTTACTTAAATTTACAGTGAACCAACTGTTCATTAATGCAATGAAATCCCTCTTCCACTATTTTAAATTTGAAGTTGTCTGAAAAAAAATTTAAACAGATCTGTGAGTTCTATCAGATGCCACCAGGTCAGGCCACTAAGAGAAGTATAAAATAAGAAAAGCATTTTCTGTCAGGGGGGAAGGTAGGTGTGTGTATGTGAGAGCAAAGCAGTCTGACTGAGGGATGCGGGGGGTGTCTGCCTTTGTTTTAAAAAGAAAAGGAATAAGCTGCAAAAGGAACAGCTCAAATGGGGTATTTGAAGTGCGTTATTTTTAAGATATAGCATTGCTTTTGGATGATTTGGGTTTGGTAAGTGCCAAAACAGAGGTTTTGATCAAGTTTTTTAATTCCAAAGTCCTGTTTCTTCATGCTTGAACCTGCAGGAAGCATCCTGTTCTCCTGTAGCGGAGACCTTGAGGCTATAAAAGAAGTGCACTGGAAATGTTGAAGCCCAAGTGCGAATGAAGAATGACCTCAAAAGTACTGATTTTCAGCTTGCTCCGTAAATAGGGCAGTCTTAAGATGGTTTTGGCCCAGCTCAGGAATTTTGAGCATCTGCAGCCAGTTCTGCTGGCCCCTGTGGGAGCTGCTGTTCGGTGGTAACACTGGGCCAGGGGATTTGATGACCCCAGTTTTTTCCTTATTTAAATATTCTGGTTATTGCAAGTAAGCAAGCCCTTCTGATAAGGTTTTGGTGGCCTACTTGCCTCTGATGCTAGCCAGTGCTGCTTCCTGCTGTGAGAACCCCTGCCGAGCGCTTCAGGGACATGAGCGCTGTTGGGACGGTTCCTACAGCCTCCCGGCGTGTTTGTGGACCAGGTTTGGGGCTGATGGGCCAGGGGAGGAAAAGAGGTGGATTTCAGAGACAAAGTTTCAGATCCCTGGCTTCCCTGGGGGGCTGAGTGAGGAGAGTTCCTGCTCCTCGCAGCAGCTTCTCCCTGGTTAGAAAAGTGCCCGTGGGTGAGGGGAGGCTCTGGGTCAGCACCCACAGCTCCGCTGTGCCGCCGCTCCCAGCTTCACCTAGAGAGGGGGAGAGCACACACCTGCAAGACAGCTGAAAGCTGAAGTTGGTTTATTTGGAGAATAAAAATGAAATTCCCGTTTTCTCCTAAACACCTTAACTCCAAGGTAAGGAAGAATTGAGTCCTCAGGTGGGAGCACGTGCCTCCGACACGGCCTCATGCTCTCCTGTGCGGCAGCACGCCGACTTCTGGGCAGCTCCGTCACGTCGGCGTTGGAGCTTGCTGGGGTTGAGTGAGCGGCTGTGGTTTCACCCTATGAAGGATCAAACGTGGCCTAGCTAGAGAGAGAGGAACTGGCTGAAGCTTGAGGGAGGCTGCAGGGAGTTTGGAATCAAAACTTTGGCATCTTTTTTAGATAAAAAAGCTGGAGAAAATGCCTTTTTTTTGAGCCTAAATTTCATTAGCCTGACCTGCTGTCTTTCTTGTGCTTCTGTCTTGAGATGAGTAAGATTATTACCGCACTGACCATTTTTAAGAATGTGTCAGAATCCATGTTTTTGACACAGATAGAAACCATCCTTAAACAAGGATTGTTCGGAATTACTCTACTTACACGTTGTTGTTGTTACCTTTACGAGACACAACTAGAAGCGTATCAAGATCCTGCCGCTCCTCCTCTTCTGTTCCTCTTCTCCAGGAATCACAGTGTGTCCATTTAATTTGCTTTTCAGGAAAACGAGATTAAGTTGCTAACTGCAGAAATCGAGCGCCTGAAGAATTTTGGATGCTTGGGAATCTCCCCGAGTTTGGAAGGGTTGCGAGACGAAAACGCAAAACTTAAATACCGGTTAAATTTCCTTCGAAAGGTAAGGGAATGAGGAATTCGTGCTGTGCTACCTGCTTTTGTTGTCGTAAGGACAAGGTAAATAATTTGTGTCCGTTTGTTACAGCAAGCAAGGTGTGACAGCATGCTCTCTCTGCATTCTCGTGTCTTAAGTGTTGATGGCACTTGAAATGTTTCTTGGTTCTTAAAACAAAACGCTGCTTTAGGAAAAATGGCCGTGGGTTAATAAGCCCACGCTGCTCTGTGCTGCGTGGCGGTGTAACAGGCAGCCCAGCTGAGATCTCTGCCAGGATTACTGACAGAGGAGTGAGAAGCAGAGCAGGATGTAACCGCTCCTCGCACGCCTGTTGTGTTTTGCTTTCTCAGAGCCTTCAAGAGGAAAGAAGTAAAACAGCGAAAAGCATGATTAACATCAACAGCTGTCTTCAGGAGATCTTTGGAGCTGCTATCCAGGCTGCGTACCCAGATTTAGAAAACCCTCCACTAGTGGTGACCCCAAGCCAGCAGCCCAAATTTGGGGATTATCAGTGCAACAGCGCCATGGGCATAACACAGGTAAATCTGAAAGACCTTCCAGAGGGGAGCAAAGTGGGAATGTTGCCTGCTGGAAGCGAAGTGGTAGACAGCACCTTGAGAGCTGCAATATTGGGACTGCTTTAGGGTCGTTGCAGGCCTCTGTGCTGGGAATTCACTGAATATGTAATGGTATTTTAGGAGGCGTTGGCCTCCGCAGGGCAGGTCTTTCAATCTCTGTGTAGGTGACTTATGAGGCAGGAGAGTGTCTGAGCTACACGTGTGTGCCACGGAAAAATGGCCCAGTCTGGGGGATTTACGTCATTGTATTCATTTACTTAGGACATAATTAATTACCAATTAATGAGCTATGTGTTTTGGACTAATAGCAGGGAAACAATAAATGGCCAGTTACAGAATGCTGATAAAGACCTACCCATCTCTGAAGGAAGCGCTGAGAAGTCAGAGTGCCCCCCGTGTGCACGGGTACCTGCACACATGCGCTCGCCCGAGGCCAGCAGGTTTCGGGCAGTGGGGCACAGTGCTGCAGCTCCCTGCCACCCCCTGGCACGGGTGCTGCTGAGAAGGGCCCTGGCAGTCCCCCATGCCCCCAGGGGGACAGGTCTGCTGCACACAGCGCCCGATGGTGGACCGGGCGACGGGTCCGATCCGCGCAGAGGCCATGGTGTGTGCCAGCCACCTTCCTGCAGCAACAGGCCAGGTGTTGGCTGCCGCTCAGGTACCCTGCTTTATACTGCCTTTCTAGCCAGCTCCTTTGGTTCAAAAGTGTTGCTAATTGCCTGGTTAGAGCTCAGTTTGATTGGTGTTGTCTTCCTTTAGGTATTTTCAATTTTGTGACTCCTAGACAGTTTGTGCCCACTCGATGCTCGTGTTCCTCTCTGGCTGCTGTTACCCAACCATTTACCAAGGGGCTGCTGTGTGGGCATCTGTGGTTAGTGGGCATCTGTATTTTCTGTTGAGCGATCGAAGTTCAGGAAGGGTGTTTGTTTTGTTATGATCTCCTGGTCTTGGAGGTTTTCAGGCAGCTGTAACAACAGCTCTGCTTTGCAGAACACTTCTGATGTGTGTGCAAAGAAAGGAATGTGGTTTTTTAATCCTGGCAAGTATCAACCTCAGAAATAAAGGCATTGCTGCTTTGTAGGAGGTACTTGGCCAAAGAGAGCCCAGACAGAATAGGAGACATCTCAGGCGTTGCTCCGTGGGATGGGACTGTGATGGAGTACAAGCAGGAGGTAAGGGAAAGGTGCTGCGTTCTGCCTGAGGTGTTAGGTGTCCCTGCTTCCAGCGCACTGATGCCTTTGAGTGAATAGACAGACTCTGTGTAGTTACAGATCTTTTATTTTACAGCGTACCTTCACAACAGAAGCAACTTTTATTTCTAAGTGTTCTGTTACTAATTCACCTTTTTAATGTTAGACTAATTTTGACCTTGAACTTGCCCTGACACCGGTGCAATTCTGCTGGCCCAGGTTGTCACCTGCGGTGGCCACGTCTGTTGTTCTGCCCCAGTGAGTTGAGCTCGCGGGCAGCACTGATACGTGCCAGCCAGCAGGCTCGTGGCCTGAAGTGCCAAGGCGGAAGCAGCCTGCCCAGATACAAGTCGTCTTCCTCGGTCTTGTTAGCACTGTTTGCATGCTGTGGCTGGGCTCCGGCCAGAGGAGCGCGCTGGGTGACTGCGCTGCCACACGCTTTCAGGGCTTTGCCATTTTCCTGACCGTTGCTTTACCCCAATTAAGTCTGTTAGGATTCTTGAGCAGTCCTGGCTCCTCAGTGTCAGCATTGTTCACATAACTCCGTGTCCGAACAGTCCTCGTCAAGCCACGGCTTCAAGTTGTCAGCAGTGCCGAGGGGTAGAGGCTCCTCGTGCTGGGCTTGGCTGTGGAGTTTGTTCCTCGGAGAGGCACAGAGGCTATTCAGGGCCTCGGCCTGGGGACGCTCACACGTCTCAACATCAGCAGCACAGCAGGGGCAGGGGATGCAGCAGTCCTTTCTCTGAGAGCAGCAGGTTAGGCCCATTAGCCGAAGTTTTGGGGACGTGGTGCATGTCTCCCAGCAGAGTCCTGCTCCCGCAGGGTGTCCCCTGAGAGGAGCAGTACGCCTCCTGACTGGGCAGCACCGCTACGTGCCAGGCAGCCACCTCTCCCTTCAGCGCGCTGGTGTGGAAACAGCCCGCACAAATGTGTGTTGTGTTCTGGGAGCTTGTTAGCATATTAATGCCTGGGGCTTGAGCCAGGAGCTCTGCTTGCTCCTTAGAGTAACAGGAGTGCAGGGACTGTTCCTGGAATGATTCAGAGGACATGCCAATAAGCTGGTACAACATGCTTATTATCTGGTTTGGCATGTTTGTTTTGTTTTGTTTTGTTTTGTTTTCCTGTAGTTTGGGTAGCATTGAAGTTGACCCCTACAGAAGGTTTCTTTTCTTGCCCTTTCCAAGCCTTTACCATTTTGCAAGGATGCTGTAACAATCAGCAGTACGGCAGGTATGCACAGTAGTGTCTGTGCTTTCTGTTTCATTTGTGGGATGTTTTGGAGGATTGAATTTTACTGGATCTTCTTGTTGCATTTCAGATCCTGCTCAAAACCAAGGAACAGAAGGTTAGTCCGAGAGAAATTGCTGAGAAAATAACAAAAAATATTCCTGCGAACGAATGCATTGAGAAGGTTGAAATTGCTGGGCCTGGTACGGTACTTTCATGTTCTACCCCTTGTATGTTTTAAAGCTCTTAGGGCAATTTTATACAGGATGGGGATCAGAGAAGCTGAGCTGAGTTCAACTGTTCTGTTATTTAAAGCTGGTATTACGGGATGAACGAGCTGCTTCTGTCGGGGTGAGCTCCGTAGCCCCCAGTCGTGTGCAGCAGCAGCAACCTGCCCCTGTTTTAAATTGGCTGGTGCTGTCCTCAGCCCTTTATTTAGAAATTTTTCTGCTGATCCTTAAGGGATCAGCCATGCACTTCTGAACATTACTGACGGGTGTGGGGTCACAGTCATACAAAATCACTGGAGAAATAGGTATGCCCTTCTCAGCTGAGACCGGGAGCGCTTGCTGTTGGTTGGGTGGTGAGGAGGCCTTGCCCTCTCAGCACTGAGGCTGGAGTAGCACCGAGGTTGGTACTGCTGCATCTGTCCCTGTGACCCAGGCAGAAATACGAGGGCTCCTGTTCCTTAGGGCTGCGGTGTAAAGGCAAGGATCACATGGCCCAGGCCTTCGGGGTGCTTGCGCAGTTCATTCATTAGCTCTTAGAAGGAGAAGTAAAAGAAGGCTAGAAAGCAGAATTTGGCTTTGTATTCTGCAAACCCTGACAAGATTATTTACTTTCTCATAAAGAATGGTTTTACAGATTCAGCTCTGAGTGACAGTGTGCAAAAAGGGAGTTGTCAGTGGTCTTGCTTGTGGAATCTGACTCCTGCGGTTGTGTGAAACACAAATGGAAGGCTCTTTTAATGTGGGAGCAGAAATTGTCTTCTAGTGACAGCTTTGTTGTCCTGTTGCTGAAAAACCTTTGTTTAGTCAAGCTAACTTCATATGCTCTTGTCCTTGATACGAGGAAACAGAAATCAAAAAAGTGCCTTAAGGCACTTCAGCAGTCCCAACACTCATCGCTGGTTTTCTCCTCCAAAGGTTTTATCAATGTCCACTTGAGAAAGGATTTTGTGTCGAAGCATCTGAGCAGTTTATTGATGAACGGAGTTCAACCACCGGCTGTTGGCAAAAGGAAAAAGGTATGGCAGTGAGGAGATGGGCATCTTGCACCCATGCAGCTGAAGTGTGTGCTGGACTGCAGGCAGCTTCGAAATCCCCCTCCAGAGAGATCTGTTGAGTAGATGGCCATGTCAGCTGGTTGTCAGGGTGGCGTTTTTGTAACTTGGGGCCTGGGGGCCATCAGCTGGCCCACGTGTACCAGCTGTGGTCGCTGGGGTGCTGGGGGATGAGGGACAGGGGTGTCCCAGGGCTCCCAGCAACCCCCTGTGAAACACATGGGATATGGTGATGGCTGTTGCCTTTATTCATTTATTTCTTTTGTACTGTGTCTAAGGTGGTGGTGGATTTCTCTTCCCCCAATATTGCCAAGGAGATGCATGTTGGTCACCTGCGATCCACCATCATTGGAGAAAGCATGTGCCGCCTGTTCGAGTTCGCAGGTTACGATGTTCTGAGGTGAGAGCTGATGTGGGGATGGGCTGGGCTGCTTCGGCTGAATGTCTGCCGTACCTCTGTATGCTTCGGTCGGTATTGGTCTTTTTTATAAGCACTTCATAAATAATCCTCTCTGCAGTAAGCTACTCAACTGAGCAAGTGTAGCAGGGTTAGGAACCCAGATGGGCAACAGCTTCGTTGCGTTGAAACTGGGGAGGGGACAGCTTGCCTATTTTTGGTTTCTCATGCTATGTATGTTTGTTGTTTTGAATATACGTATTTAAAATGTGCAATTTAAAAATATGCGTTTGAGAAATCATTTTTATTGTGCTCTTTAATTGCTTCAAGGTTAAACCATTTAGGAGATTGGGGCACCCAGTTCGGAATGCTCATTGCTCACCTCCAAGACAAATTTCCAGATTACTTAACTGTTTCTCCTCCCATTGGGGATCTCCAAGCTTTTTACAAGGTATTTGTAGCAAATAAACATGATATTTATGTCAACACCTAAAAAGCAGGTTTAGGAGGTTTACAAACTCACAGCACAGTTTTAGAGAAACAAAGGGAATCATGTTAATAGATTACTGCAATTATCTGCCAATAGATAATGAATCTGGTCTCGAGTTGTCTATACGGGGCGTGATTAAAGGACTTGTCTTTTGAGACAAGTGTGCTTTGAGAGCCTGTTATGAAAGTCCCCCCCATTGTTTTGGGGGAAAACAGGTGCTTCGTTCATGTAGTGTGTTTTACCATAGGAATCCAAGAGGAGATTTGACACAGAGGAGGAGTTTAAGAAACGAGCCTACCAATGTGTGGTGCTGCTGCAGAGCAAAAACCCAGACTTCATTAAAGCGTGGGAACTGATCTGTGACGTGTCGCGGAAAGGTGACTGCCAGGTTCAGAAACATGTCTCAGCAGTTGAACAGTGTGGTTTTCCTCACCTTTATGTCTGAGTCCATCCTCTAGTTTTCTTAAAGAAATCGCTGCCGCCCGGCTATAAGAAGCTTAAAGTAAAAGGATGATAGAGCCAAAGTACTGGGCTGTCTGTGGAGGGTTTCAGCTAAAACTTTTATCTCCTCAGTCCAGTCTGAGTCCTAGTCTGATAGCTTGACCCAGAGACAGAAAACATTCAGGGATTTGCTGTACCCATTGGTAAACGTATGCCATTGAATTCTCACTGTGTACGTTTAATGGAGGTATTTTGATCTGTTTCCCTCCTCAAGAGTTCCAGAAAATCTACAACTGCCTGGACATCACACTCATCGAGAGAGGGGAGTCATTCTACCAAGAGATGATGAAAGATATTGTGAAAGAATTTGAAGATAAAGGTGAGGCTTTTGGTCTTGGAATCAGAAATTCTGCAGATGTCAGCATGAGCGAGGTAACCTCGCTCCTATCCAATGAGGTGTAGGACTGATTTTTGCAAAGTTGCGTCTTCCACACCCTTGCTTTTTCTCAGCAACGTTTCCTGAGTGGATCTTTGGTGGAATTTCCTCCCAAAGAAGCATTAGCAGAACTGATTCTTATGTGTGTCATTCCAGAAAGTGTGAATCTTCCCTGCTGACACCAAGAGCAGTTTGTGTGTGATGTTTGTAGGAAATAGTGTGAGGTGCTACTGGCATTCACTGCATCTTCAGTAGATAGTCAAGGAGCAGCGTATGAGAGACTTCTCAGTCTTGGTGTTGGGAGTAGAGGAGAACTTGAATCTGAGAAGTCTCTCTGAAGACGGGCATGTTTGCATCATGTTGACTTTGAGACTCACAAGAAGCCAAGTGGACCATAACGAGTCTCTGGCTTTATGTGGTCCTGTTTAGATTTAGAAATTCTTGAGACTCACCATCTGGAGTGGTGACTAGTGGTGACTAGTCAGACTACTCTTACCTCCTAGATAGATTGTGCTAGTCCTCATTGCATCTCCGTAGAGTTTCCATTGTCTTTAATGCCCTCCATTGTGATGTTCTTGTGGCTCTAAAGGTGGATGTGAATGCCAGCAACGTGAGTTTTTAAATCCAACTAGGTCCCTTTTGGAAAGGCCAGATCAGGACAGATCTGCTTTCTTGTGCGTGGTGTTTTGTTCTAGGAGTGCAGTACAAACTATGACACGGCTGGTGAGGGAATTCTTTTTATTTTTATTTTAGACATTAGTTTTTAATGTGAGTGCATGGTGTTTTCTTTCTGGTAGCATCAGGGATGGGAAGTGTTTGTCCCTGTCCTGCCCCCCAGACCTCCCCATGTGATACAACACACAGTGTGTCCCGTTGCTTTCCTAGGATTTGTCCAGGTGGATGATGGGCGGAAGATTGTCTTTGTCCCAGGTTTCCCCGTCCCGCTGACAATCATGAAATCAGATGGAGGTTACACATATGACACATCTGACTTAGCTGCTCTCAGACACAGGCTGTGTGAAGAGAAGGCTGATATCCTTATTTATGTTGTTGACAGTGGCCAGGTGAGTACGTCAGCCTCTTCTGTCACTCCTGGTACAGATCAGAAAGTATTTAAATGACAGACAGAACAATATTGTAGGTAGAATGCTGCAGGGTTTTTAGCGTGGTATATTGCCTTTTGTCCTCATTAGTGTAATGGTGGATCTCATTTGGTGACTGGTGATCTCCGTGGAGAGCCCTGGAGATCCCAAATGATTGATACCCAGTCACCACTGGAGGTCGGTTAAACTTAAATCTCCATAGAATAGTCTGAAATGAGATTTGTACTGCTTAAACATTGGCCTCTTCTTACCCGAGGAAATGCAAGGTTGTCAGCAGCATGTCTGAGCAGTGATGGGAATTTGCTGGTTGCTGCTTCTGTAAGCCAAGCAAACTCTCTGAAAGGTTAAACTTCCTGAGGTGAACTCTTCTGTGGAGCTAGAGACATTGACGGTCTCATTGTGAAAGCAGCATTGTGAAGGAGAAGAAGCTGGCAAGAAAACTACCTGGAAGTGTGGGCTGAGACCTGGTTGTTGGTGTTTGTTCCCTGCAGTCGGTGCATTTGCAGACAGTGTTTGCAGCTGGACAGATGATCGGCTGGTATGATCCCAAAGTAACCAGAGTGACCCACGCTGCGTTCGGAGTGGTGCTGGGAGAAGACAAGTAAGTCTGTGGAGGTAGTTCTTCCTCTGTGTGCGCGCTCTGGAGGGGATGCGTGAGTGACTTGCCCATCGTCAACAAGTACGCATGCGGCATGCCAAGCAAAACACATCACGTGCTGCAGTTATTTGTAACTGCGTTGCTGCACTGCGTGCCAGGGCCCTCTGATGCACGTAGTTTGGGTGCTGAAGTCTGGTTCCCTCTGGGGCCTGGCCTCTGCTGCCTGCCGTTTGGGGAGAGGACCGGGAGTCGGCACGGGGAACAGCTGGTGGCAGCGCCGAGGAAGGTGGAGTGAATACTGGAGTGGCAATGGTAAAGGCCGTACTTCCCTTACTCCCTGCCTGCCCCGGGACAGATGGAATGAAAGTTGGGAAAAGAACCTCTGGGGGTCTGGTCTGCAGGGCAGGCCCTTGTGCTCCAGAGTTGTTCGTGTGTCTCTGTGAAGTGACACAACCAGTGCACTCCTACAGCCACATAACGCTGCAGAGCGAGTGGTTTTGCTGTAGGTTTGTTACAAAAGTAAAGGTGCCTTGCTGGACTGGAGCCTTGTGCTGGTGTTGTTGTGTCCTTCCTAACGCCTGGGACAGCTCTGAGTGTTGGAGCCTTCCTACCCCCCGGGTCCCCGCCTGTGTTCTGGCAGGTCCCTGCACTTTCTGCTAGGTGTAGCTGCTTGGTGTCAGTTCCTTCAGTGCAGAGCAATTTGTGGGCATGTGCTTTTTTATCAGCCAGAGGTTTGAGGAGTGGAAATTCCTGCAAGAAGTTCAGGTGCGTGTCCTGGATCTGTCTGGGCACACACTAGGCAGAGGGTGGGAGTGTTTTGCCTCTTACCCAGGTGGTCGTTTTGGCTGTGTGTTTTCAGGAAGAAGTTCAAAACTCGTTCAGGGGACACAGTGCGTCTCATAGATCTGCTGGAAGAAGGGCTGAAACGAGCCATGGACAAGCTGAAAGACAAGGAGCGGGACAAGGTAGCTCATCTTTCCTGAGAACTTCCCAGATTTGTTCACAAACTTACAATTTCCACATCGTGAGTGTGAGCTGAGAATATGGATGCAGCCAAACTGCCCGGGAGGTGCTGTGGGATGTGTACGGCATCAGCGGTGTTAGCTGGGAGCAGCTGGGGCAGGAGGGAGCTGTCATGGGGAGAGGAGAATCACTGGGTACGGAGCTGTGAGGAGATGGAAGCTGCAGACAGCGAGCTGGCCTCCTGCTGGTGCTGCAGAGATTTTTGGGGAGCTGGGAGAGGAGCTGGGCCTGGCGGGATGTGAAGTTGCAGCCTCGGCCTGCTGGGTGGTGACCTCTGGTGATGGGCTGCTGGGGATGTGCAGGGCACTTTGGTGTCAGACTTCACCCTTTCCCTCGGACGCTGCGGCTGAGTTGGCTGGAAGCCCGTTGCGTGGAGGTTCTGCCGTGGGTGCTGATGGCCTGGAGAGAGCTGCACGGCGTGGGCCACAGAACGGAGCAGAAGGACCAAGCTGCCCGAGCACTGTGCGAGGCAGTGGAATTGGGAAGTGGAGCTCCTGGGTGCTGTGCAGTACAAGCTGAAAGCTCCTCTTTTAAATGGAAATAGCAGGAAGCACTGAAAAAAAATACCATAAAGATCTGCCAAGGACGCATCTGATTCAGACACACAGTGCTTTGCCCTGCCGACAGGGTGTTGCTGTACCAGAGGTGTTTTATGAGCGTTTGAACTGTCCAAAATGCTCTGCAGGGGTTGCAGGGGCGTTTGTTTGTGAGAAGCAAGAGCACAGGGTGAATGCCCAATGTGTGTCGTAGAGAGAACGTGATGGGTCCTTGGGCCTTCAGGAGCAGGGGGAGTGGAGTCAGCCTTAGCCTGAGCAGGGCAGCCACGCTGTCTGAACGCAAGAGAAGCGAGGGGAAGAGATGGGGTCTGGTCCCTGGGGGTGGGTGTGAGCCTGTGCCACATACGTGTGGGTGAACTCCTCTCAGCTGCCTGCACTCTCCTCCTGAGCCGTGCTGAGTGCCCAGGGCTGCGTGGGGTGGCTCCTGATGCCAGCAGGGTGTTCCTCCTCCTGACTGTTACCTGTTCTGAAATCCTAACAGGTCCTCACGGCAGATGAGCTGAGAGCTGCCCAGACGTCAGTCGCGTTTGGATGTATTAAATACGCAGATCTCTCCCACAACAGACTAAATGACTACGTGTTCTCCTTCGACAAGATGCTGGATGACCGAGGAAATACAGCTGCTTATTTGCTGTATGCCTTCACGCGGATCAGGTGGGTTGAGCATGTTGGGAGTCACTCGGAGCTAGCCCCTGATGCTCTCTGAATCTTTATGCAAAGGAGATGTGGGGGAAGGAGTGACGTGGCTGCGTCAGTGCTGGTAGGGTTAGTCGGTATGAGAAGCGAGCTCTGTAGGCAAGTTTTTATTTGTCTTTGGAGGCTGAGTCCTGTGTTACCTGACACAGGGCCCTGCTGTGTGCCATGCATGCCTTTAGGGAGCTGTGAGGTTCTAGGTAATTCCGCTTGAGGATTTGGGTGGCCAGAGAGGGGTGAGTGTGTTCCAGCAGCTGCTCACCGTTGCCATACCCCACAGAGCTTTTCTGGCACCCTGAGGCCTGCTTGGCTTGCCAGCACGCGCAGTCGTGCCGACACCTACACAGCACATGTCCCTGCCTACTCCCCTGCAGTGCCCCGTGGGCTCGCTGCGAGGACGGCGCAGGCTGGGCCTTGTGTTGGGACCCTTACAAGCAAACTTTTGGAACATTGCAGGGCTATTGCTCGCCTGGCCAGTATTGATGAGGAGATGCTGCGGAAGGCAGCCAGGGAGGAGGTGCTCGTCCTGGACCATGAGAAGGAGTGGAAGCTGGGCAAGTGCATCCTGAGGTTCCCCGAGATCCTGCAGAAAATCCTGGAGGATCTGTTGCTGCACACGCTCTGTGACTACCTTTATGAGCTGGCCACCACCTTCACTGAGTTCTACGACAACTGCTACTGCGTTGAGAAGGACAGGCAGAGTGGTGAGTGGTGGCCTGTGGGGCTGCATGTGCCTTGGCACACACCAGAGCAGAGGTGATGAGCGGGGTTTTCCTGGTCCCGGGAGGGCTGGTGTTGCATTACCAGCTGCTGCAGAACAAGTGTTGCCAGGTGGGAGGATGGAAGGCAGCTGGCACAGCTGTGCCATCTTCTGTCCGTGAGCATGAAGGTTGAGCAGGAGCTGTGAGCAGCCAGGCGGATGGAAGCTTGGTGGCTGGTCAGTCTGCCTGGCTCGGGGAGTAGGGGAGGGAGCTCGATGTGCCCAGCTGCAGGGCAGACTGTGGGTGGATGGGTCCCCAGGGGAAGGGCGGTGCTGGTTCTCAGCAGCTGCTCCACCTCCTCCCTTGATGTTTTTGCAGGCCAGATCGTGAAGGTGAACATGTGGAGGCTGCTGCTGTGCGAGGCCACTGCCATGATCATGGCCAAGGGCTTTGACATCCTGGGGATTAAGCCCGTGCAGAGGATGTAGCTGTTCCCTGTGGGGTGACAATAAAAGGATTGAACATCTGGAGGTGTCTGTGTCCGTTGGGGTGGGGTTCTGCTATGGGAAGGTGCTCTAGGGGAGCAGCACCCTGAGGGAGGAAGGAACATAAGAAAGGGAGGGGACACAGGAGCATGACTTCAAAAGCTACAGATACAGAGGCAGACAAGATAGGCTGTGGACACAGCTCAGAGCATTTCTGTGTGCAGGAACTGAACCCCACAGACCCACGCCCACCCCCAGGGCTGCTCTGCTGTAGCCTACAGATTGGTGGAGAGCTGAGAGCTATGAGAACACCCAAGTGTCCTGGGAAACCACCCAACCACCATATGGTCACTCACAATCCCAGAGCTGACCTTATTATATCCAGCATCACCTTTACCTTATTTGCCAAGTCCAGGTGTGAGCAGGTCACCCAGCTTTTGATGTTACCTCTGGCATCCCTCAGCTAAGCATGGAGCTCTCATGGGAGCCAAGCAGTTGCACCCCAGCCCAGCAGAGCAAGGCCCTGGTGGTGCTCATTTCATGGATGTCAGTAAGCTGAGGCAGCAAGCAGGTACCTGCAGAAGAGATCAAACACTGCACTCAAGGACCGAACTTCAATGTAAAACACCAGGCGAATGTGAACAACACAGCCTGTACTCTGTTGTCCTGCTGGGGGGTGTACCACCTACAGGAGAACCCACATTCCCATCACTGACTGCGTAGGTGGGGCACCAGCACCCCAAAAGGGGTGGCTTCCTGAGTGCCTCTCAGAGGCCAGCAGTTAGGCTGCAAGCATGCAGCTACACACAGCACTGCAGAACGCCTGCAGAGCAGCGCCACAGCCAGTCCTCACCGCTGGCAGCTTGTTCCTCAGCAAGTTCCGAAGGAGGGAAGAGTGAATGGCTTCCTCCTTCCGCTCTCAGTCACCAGTCTCTTGTAGCTGCCCCTTCCCCCTGCTTGCCCAGCCTCTCCCTGAGCAGCCCGCGGCTCATTCGGGGAGTTGATGGCCGGCTGTGGCTCGCCCCAGCGAGGAGGCAGCCGAAGGCCAGCAAGCCCTGTCCCGCACAGCTGGCCTCCCTCCGCACGGTGTGGCTGGGCCTGCCCCACGTTGCCCCGGCCAGTCTGCTCCCTGGTGCCACCCCTGGCACCGCTGCCAGGAGCTGGGACAGCCGGTGCTCCGCCAGCCCCAGCAGCTGCCAGCACTGCTGCCGGATGGCAGGCAGGTGGCAGCTTTCCCTGGAGGAGCAGGAAACCCAGGGGAAGAGCAGACCGATGACTACGCTCCCTCAAGAGGCTGGCACAGGGGAAATGTCTGTCCCTGCAGCAGCAGTGCTCTAAATCCCTACAGAGCCACCGAGCCTCTCTGCCCACCTAGCCCAACATGCGCACCAGGCTGCTGAACAGTTGGCTGTGGCTCCTGAAAGCTGCCTTTGCTCTGGGGTTTGTTGGGAGCGCTGCTCTGTGAGGGAAAGCAGCGCAGAGAAGAGGCTGTGCGACCATCAGAGGAGGTGTGGGGCTTGATTTAGCTGCTTGCTGCATGTGTGCGCATAGATCTTTGTACATGTACATCCACAGCAATGTAGGTATACAGAGAGATGTAAATAAGCTACACGTGTGTGTGAGAGAGACACATGGCCCACATCATGCCCATACGTCAGCTGGGGGGCTGACCTCTGACAGCTGGACAGCACTGATCCAGCAGTTACACACATGCCTGGTGACTCTGAACCACGCCAGCAAGCCAGACGTGACCCAGCTCTGGTGCTAGCTGCCCAGCCAGCTCCTGCGGCTGCCCCAGGACCACCGCCATGCCCCCCCCCCCCCCCCCCCCCCCTGTACCCCCCCCCTGGTACCTGAGCGGTGCTGGGCACGCCGTGGCAGCCAGGCACCGGTTCCAGCCATCAGGTGCATCCGCCGGTGACGAGGCCAAGCCGGGTCAGCCAGGATCCAGCGATGGCCAGGAACAGCTGCAGTGAGGGGTCTGGGGCCGGGGGCGTGGGGCCAGGCATGGACAAGGCTGAGGCCTCTCCCCACAGTCACCAGCAGGAAGGGGACGGCCTGGCTGGGCTGTCCCCGAGTCCCAGCACCAGACCCTTTGCCGGTGGGGCGGGGGGCACAGTTGTGGCCCCTCACAGTGCCCGGGTCGCAGCAGGAGTGTGCAGGATGTCTGCTGGCCCAAGGCCAGCCCAGGTGGCACACGGGTGACTGCGGGGGCAGGCAGCAGGTGCCAGGGCACCCCCAGGGGGATTAGGGCTGGGCAGGGGGGTTCAGGCCACCACTGAGTAAATCGGGACCTGCAGTGGGGCTGGGATGGACGGGGTCACTGGCCAGTTTGGGGACCTGGGGGCAGGGGGTGGCAGGTGTCACTCAGAAGCACGGGGCAGGCTGGGCCAGTACTGGCAGGAGCCATGGGGCAAGGCCATGTTCTCAGCCCAGGAGAGCCAAGGGGAGGCTGCTTGGGGCAGTGTGAGACCTGAGCTGACGGCTGGGGGGCACTAAGGGCTGTGGCTCCCCGAGGGAAGGGACCGGGAGCTGGGTGTGACGGCAGGGCCGCAGGACAGCCGCCTGGACCCACACCACCTGAACCGGGCCAGCTGGGGGTGGAAGCCAGGGCCAGCTGAGTCCCGATCATCAAATGCACGTTTGGGGTGAGGAGGGCCAAGGTCAAGCCAGGAGGGTGGGTCAGCAGCAAGCTGGGTCAGGATCGGGTCCGGTGACAGCAACCAGGGTGAGCCACAGTCCAGTGATGGCCAGGAATGTCCATAGTGACGAGGAAGGGCCGAGGTCAAGCCGGGAAGTCAGTCTGTGGGTCAAGGGCCAGGTGCAGATTAATGGGGTCCATGGCCAGGCACAGGCATGGCTGGTGGCACTCCAGCCAGGTGCCAGCAGCCAAAGCTCACCTTCTGCCAGCACCCCCAGGACAGGAGGGTCAGCCCTGGCTGGGGCTCCCCCCAGAGCATTATGGCAGCCTCTGCCCCACGGCACCACCATGGAAGGGGGCAGCCCTTGGCACCGTTAGTGCTGAGCTGGCCCCAAGCCCAGGGTGGCAACTCCCCACCCCTGCCCCACGCTTTGCTCTGTGACAGCAGGCAGCATACCTGGAAGAGCCTATTGCACTCCATTATCATGTGGGCCAAGCCCTGTGTCGCTGCCAGGTTCTCACTCAGCTCCCGCTGGTCCGGCTTCCCCAGGCTGTACTTCCTCTGGCTCAGTCTGTGGATGGTGAAGGTGAAAGGAAGGCCGTGAACAAGAGGCTGGGCCGTACAGGCACAATGTGGGGCTGGAAACCAGCAGCTTCAGCAGAAGGCTCGTGTTGCCTCACACAGCAAGATACCTCACGGCCAGCATTCTCTCCCAGCATACCCTGAATGTGCCCAGGGCAGAACTGACCAGGAGCAAGGTCTGCCCTTGCAAGGCAAGGTATTTTAGTCCCCAGCACACATCATCACACATGGCCAAAGACAGCAATCACCCCAAATTGCTTTGTGTGCAGCCTTCAAATATCAGGCTCCACACAAAGCCCACGCAGAACCTTTTGGCTCAAACCATGCTGAACAGATTTCAAAAACAGTCCCCTCTTTTAATTCATAATCATTATCTGATATCATTAATCTTGGCTTCTGATGCTTCTAGCTACGTGCATTCCTGCCAAACAGCTTGAAAATGCGTCAGGAGACAAGAGGCGTCCTCAGCTGCGCGCCTCGAGCCAGACCTGTCAGCCTCCCCTTTGAAGTTTGAAACCCGCACTGCAGCTTAATGCCCGGTTACAAAAAAAGCAAAAGGTTCAAAGCAACCTGCCTCCTGCACAGTGACAGCAAAGAGAAACCTCAGCTTCCCTTTGTGATCCCAACAGTTCCACGCTGAAGTAAACCCAGGCGGTACGGATCTCAAAGCCCGCTCCCCAGGTGCTCAGAGGGGGCTGCAGGCGGGGACGGAGCAGCTGCCCTGAGCCCCGTCGCGTTGCAGCAGCCCTGGCACCGACCTCGCGGCTCCTCTGCCCTGCGCTGCCTCAGCTCAGGGGCACCTGGGCAGCCCCAGGCTCCAGCTGCACTCAGGCTGAGGTCCTTCGTGCTTTCTCTGCCCTCTCTGTGCTCTCCAGAGCCTGCGTTATCGCGCTGACGGGTGCCAGCAGCACATCTGACAGCTCCTGCAGCTCTCTGGAAGCAGTCCTCGGCTTCAGAGCGCCATGTGAGGTGATTAATTGGCTACGCTGATGGGTGCACGGCGCTGCCATCAAAGCCAGCTGTCCTTTTCTGCTCTGATACGTGTCTGCCCGTATGCAGGAGCATGGCGTAAAGCAAACAAACAGCACTGCCTCAGGAGACCAGATAAGGCACAAATGCTCTCCGAGATACTACTTGTCTGCTTTGGCCCAAGGGCACCTTCCTCCCTGCACGTACAAGCAGGCGATGTTATGCAACCCAGATACTTTTAGTTATTGAGATAAATGTGCGGCATCCCCGTGGCGCGGTTTGGCAGGCACAAGCCCCTTATCACCCAGCAGCACGAGTGCCAGCAGCTGCTACAATCTGCCAGGTATCTGCAGGGCCGTCGGGCTGCACCAGGCTCGGGTCCCCAGTGCAGGAGCTGCACGTCCCATGGCAGCACCACCTTGATGCAGGCAGTGGGCACAGGCAGGGCACTGGACCCGTGGGCAGCCAGAAAGAGACCAAGAGGCGGGCTGGCTCGTGTGGAACGTCGGCACGACACGAGGGCCTTCCCATAGCTGCCAGAGCTCTGCCTGTGCTGTGGTCAGCTCCTGCTGGACCTCAACAACTGTACTTGAGACAAACCCCGTGACACACACACTTTGTCCCCATTAAAAGCAGACACTTGTCCTAGGCCAGCTACAGAAAGCATCAATCTAGCAGAGAACACTGCTGCCCGCAGCAATGCCAGCACTAGGATGACAATACCGAGTGGAGGAGGAGGAGCTATCCCGTCTCAGGGTGTTGAGGTGAAACAACGATGGTGCGAGACAGACAGCGATGTTGGTTGGGGTCATCTGGTTTTCTTCAACAAAAGCAACCACATCTCGTAGAAAGAACAGGAGGATTTTCAGAGCTTCTCGGTTTTCCTTTGGGAGAAGGAGAATGGCAGCCTGGACAGCCTGAAGCTGCTGGTCCTTCGGCACGTCTGAAAACAGAAAAAGGATGGAAATCACACGTGATTTGCAAAGGAAGTATCTGTCAGAGGAGTGCCAGGTAAGGCTCTGAAACCACAAGAACTGAAGCTTTAGCTCTCAACAGAAGGCCATTATCCCCTTCACACCACACAAGTACAGTTTTCTCCAACTGCCTGTCAATATGCACACATACCCAGTGATGCTGGTGCTTGAGTTCTTGTTTGAGTTCTTGTTCTGTTATTTTGTTATTTTGTTTGTTTGTTTGTTTTTCTTCTTGAATGCCCTACTAACAAACTTACGCTGAACTGGCTCTGATTACAATCCAAAAAGGGGCTTGCCTCCCCACAAAATGTTACTCTGAATGACAGTTGGAGCAGACACCTACAGCACTGTCTTTTCCTTTCAGCCTCAGGCATGCAGAGAATAGATGCTCTCACTGAAGCCCAGCGAGACCCCGTGCCCGACAGCTCCTGCAGGAGGGTGGGTGAGGCTCACCCTGCCAGCAATCCCCATCACAAGAAGGGTTTCTCCAGTTTTGGCCACGGCGAAGGGCAGACCATTGCCGCTCTTTCCCTTCAGCAGCTGCACACACGCAGGAAACACAAAGCGTGCTTCCTGGCGAAAGCAGCACCTTCCCTATCTAATTCCAAAATACAGAAATCTGGGCACGTGCGCAAGTCACAGGTGGCACAGGAACGGGGAGCAGAGCTCTTGCTGTTTCTGTCAAAAGACAGGAGGTGGACAGAGGCCAGGTGTAAAATAAATGGAAGGAAATGGTTCCACATCCTTTGGACAGAGCAACTGTAGCGCTCCTCACAACTGTTTGTAGAGGCAAAAAAGAAAACTAGCTTCAAACAAACCTCTTGCAAGATGCAAATCTCAGGTATTTAAATCCAGATCCACACTGGAGTCATCCTTTCAGACAGGTCCTGCCTGATCTGTCTGCTCTGGCTACAAGGGGACACAGCACCAGTCCCAGTCTGGTCACTGCCTTGTGCAGCCGAATATTGAGGTACCGTAAGATACTCAAGGAACTGGACAACTGTAGTTTTTGTTACCTACATTGGTAGATGTGGAGGAAGGATTCACAAAGCCTGCTAGTAAATATAGGCTCGGGAAGGTCTCGGAAATACTGCTTCACCATATCTGCCACGTCAAATGCTGACTGCCCTTCGTAACATACGTTGTTTGGGCTGGCTTCATTCATTTCTCTTAAAGACAAGATCCTGGATTTAACACCAGATTTTCGGAACAGGCCAACCTACAAGTAACAATGATAATATTAAAGACATGGAGGAGTTACCAGCACTCAAATATCTGACAAATAATAATTGATCCTTCACTTCCCTCTTGACAGCTAAGACCCTATGCTAGCAGGACACAATACCGATGGATTTTTGTATCAATAGCAGCAGCAAGGATATTCCTCCCTGGCACACCATGAGTATGTTTTCTCTCTGCTTAGTGGCACGTTTCAGCTGAAACCTCGTCACATCGGCTCTGGCACTACCAGCAACCACAGAAGAAAGGGAACCACAACACTGCGTGACCTCCTGAGGGAGCAGAGACGTGCCACCTTACCAGGCAAATGGCACCGAGAGAACTGACTGCAGATGATTTCAGCAAGGCAAGGCAAAGAACACGATACAGGACTAAGGGTATTCCCAGCAGGCAGCAGCACTGTGTTCCCTGCAGGCCACCTGCTCGGACCTATCACACCTTTCTGCCCATGGTGGCCCCCCCAAAAGCTGAAAGCAGAGACTGGTTCTGGAGCAGATCCCTTTCGGGAACAGAGCTGCTCTTGGCTGCTTCGAGTTCATACCTGGTCAAGAAAGTGGTTTCTTAAATAGTCCAGTGCTTGCAGGATGCTGTTGGGCAGTGGGTGGCTTGTTCGCTGGACATTCAGCAGCAAGGGGACCCCAAACACATTTTTGCCCTTGTAGTCGGAGGCTTTTATTTTTTTAATAAACTTTGGTATAGTCCTGAAAACAAAAAGCAGTACATCCACCTTACTAGCCCTCCAGCACAGTTCTGCTTACTACTTTAGTTACACATGTGGAGAAGGACTTAGCTTGTACGTGCCCCACCCCCAAATTCTGCCTCACACCTGTACACGTGGCATCATAAGATAGAGAGAAAATCATTAAGACCCATGACAGGAATGACCTCCTCATGTCAAAACTGAAATTAGCTTGAAAAATTCTCAGGAGAAATCTGTTCCTTCCCTTCGGGACAATGCAATCTTTTTTCACTTCCTTCTCGACGTTCTTCACTTCCTTCAAGCACCGGACCCCTGTCCCAAGATGCTAACTGGTATTGCCAAGTCTCACGAGTGACTGACTGTAACATTGCTTTAGCTGAAACTGGGTCTTGACGCTGGAGATGGGTTCGCCACCTGGTCAGCTCCCACCTCAGGTCCTGTGAAGCACCTCTGCCAAAACCCTGCCAATTCACAGAGAAACTACAAAGCGCTTTGAAACCAGTAACAATCTGTGACCACCAGTGAGGAGCAGAAGTGCCGTCCGTAACAGGAAATCCTGGAGCCACTGAAATAACCAAGGAACTGCCAAAGATTTAATAGGCTGGAATTCCTCACCGTGGACACGTGTAAGCTAGACAGACGGGAATTCACCCACTTACATCAAATTCTCTCTTTCCAACCCAGTTTGCTTGAATTTTAGACAACTTACCAGTTCCAGCCCTGCTTACTGGACGGGGAGTATCTGTCCATTAGAGCAGTGAGTTTCAACAGAGCCAGCTTTTGTGTCCGGGCTAGCTGGGCAGCTGCCTGACCGTCACCCTGGATGGAAAGGCTGTCCAGGCTGTCGCTCTCTTCCACAGACCAGTGTTGCTTCCTGTGCCTACGGGATAAATGTTCAAACTGAAGGACTATTCCCCTTGTCCCTGTTAATTTTCTGCCTGCATTTGCAAAACCCCTAAGACTCTGCACAACCCACAGTTCCCTGGAGAGCCCATTAGCTGCATTTAAACAAGCTGCTTCTCTTCCAGGAGGTGCTGCGGCCATACCTAACGTTTCAATCAGAAACACAGCAAGCGAGCCGGCTGATCCCAATGCCTAACAGTGCTGATACAATCATGAGAGCCCTGCTTCCAGCAGAGATCAGAGCAGATGTAGATATTGCACTGCCTACGGAACAGCAGTGCCTGGCACTACCAGCACAGACTCTGCTACCCAGAACAGACTCAGGGATATTTTGTCTGGAATAGCATTACAGGTGTTTTTTCCAGTGGAGAGAATCAATGGGGAATGCTACCAGAGGGGCGGTCTGCTAGGGAAAGCCAAGGATGGCTGACCTGTTGATCTTTTTAGGGTCTGTTAGGTACGTCAGCTCTGTAGAACTGAGCTCCTTGTCCAGTTCACAGCTGCTCTCTCCATCAGTGGCTGGGACATCTGCTGTCTGATCTTCTGAGTGCTCTGTGTCAAGACGGATTTCTTTAGGCGAGGATGGACACAGAGAGGTCAAGTCACTGGCAAAGTCCAAATCCCCATCATCTGCGAACTTCTGTGTCCACTGATCGACCAACTTTTTGAGACCATTGACATCTTCTATAACATTGTTCAGTTCTGAAAAAACATCATCATCATCAACGTCCGTTGCCTCCAACTTATCAAACTGAAAATCGGGCAGGTTGTCGTATACACTCAGCCTGTTATCTGTGCATGAAAGGGGGCTGCTGGGGGCTTGGGAGTCCTTGGAACTGCTTCTGCTCCGGCTCCTTCTGCACCCATGAAAACTCCCAGTTCTCCAGTTGACAGAAGAGTTGTCCACTGAAGACAGGGAACTGTTTGTAAGTGCTGTAGGGAAACTCCCAGGCTTATGGCCTTGTGGCACTTGAAACATCTGGTTCATCTGTAACTTGACTTCATTTCTGAGGTTTTGCTGAGATACATTGTTCCACAGGAAGAGCTTGCCAGGCTCCAAGTCCTCTGCATACATCCCCTTTCTGTCACAGGGTCGTCGTGGTTTTATAAGAGGTCCCGGAGTGCTCGCTGTGCTGCTGATTTCGGAATGATTGCTGCTACTGCAGCTCTCGGGAGAACAGGAGAAACTGCTCTTTGTTTGGGTGCCAGAGAGGTCAGCAATATTTACACAGTTAAGCATCTTCATTTTTTCTTCATTAAATCCTTCCAGAAGAACAGGCTCGCTTATTATGGGTTTGGCCTTTGACTGACCACTCCTTAAGTTGCAGCTCCTTAAGTGCAACTTCTCCATTTTCTTTAGAAGGCTCGTCCTCTTTTTGAATGGTGACCTATCCAAAAGCTTCTCTTCACTGGTGATATTTAAAAATTCACTAGGGGGAGGTGAACAACTAAAAGCAGAGTCCAGTGAAGCAACTTTACTCAAGAAACTTGTGCTTGTTTCCACATCTTCAAAAGCTTTGGGGAAGCTAACAACATCACTGTCGCCACTGCTGGTACTGTGGATTGAGGACACGTCATGTTTCTCACTATGAACCAAAAGGATTGTGTCTTCACTGCTGATGCTCTTCAGTACTGGACTGCCTGGGACCAATGCACCAGCGCCTTCTTGTCCTGCAAAACTTTCCAGGCTGTCAAGACGAGACCACTTCTGACTGCACCGCTCATAAGCCCATTTGTTGCTTATTGCACAAGGCTCATCATCATCAGAGTCATCACTCTTAGAAAGAAGAAAAAAAGGTATAGTTCAAGGGCAAAGTTTTGAAACTTTAAATTATCAAAAATTTAACAAAAACGAGACCGGCTGCCTTCAAAGCCCCCAGGACCCACATGCGGACATGTAAACGTTCAGTTACTGAAGCTCTGCCCTGGGATCTGTTCTGTTAGCTGAAAATTTGTCACCTAATTTGTTAGGTGACACATTACAACTCAGCATGCTGCCAAACCTGGTAAGTTTACCATGGGAAAAGATGACAGATTTGATCTGAGGATGAAAACTTCAGTTTTGGGGCAAATCCAGAGATTTGAAAAATATTTGTTTTCCTAAAGACAAAGAAATCAAACACTTCATGCTTCTACAACTAAAACTCATCCATTTTCAGGTAGAGAAGCACTTGGCTGTGGGACTACGGCAGCATCAGCATCTGGCACACCCTCTTGGAGACCTCAGCCTCACCCACTGTTTGTACCAGCTGCTCCATTTGCTGTACTGCTCCCACTCCAAGTGAGCACCAGACAACAAGCAATCCATACACCTTTTAAAAACAGTTTTTTTTCTTTCCTTTTTTTTGATATAGCAAGTAATCACATTTTTACTGAGAAAATTAACTATATTTTCTACCTGCTTCCTCTGATGGCTTATTTCCACTTTCATTGATGCACACTTGTTCAGTGTGTTCAGTCGTCTAGGGTGTAAGAACAAAGATGAAAGTTTTAAATTCAAACTATTTTTTGTCTTGAAAACACACTTGTTCCAAAGCAGTAGCAAAGTTCTAAACCGAGCCTGCATTATTGGTGTCAAAGACTAGCATACTGTTAGGTGTTCTCCATGCATTTAACCATAACCAGTGCCCCCTAACAACCCCATGATGTTCACAGTTCCAGTTCTGCCATCTTAAAGCTAAGGAAGACTGCACCTAATCAGTTATAGTCACATTAAAATCACATAATGAGTGTTAATGATTGATTCTGAAAAATTGGGTGGAGAGGAATCTCATGAAGTTCAACAAAGTGCAGGGTCCTGCACCTAGGAAGCCATGCACCATCACAGGCTGGGGGCTGACCTGCTGGACTGCAGCTCTGTGGGGGTCAGTCTCTGACAAAAACTATGTTATGAAAAGATGAAACACCTTCTGGAGCCTGTTAAGGGTGAAACACCTTCTGGAACCTATTAAAGGTGATTCATAATTACCATTTACCTGAACAGTGATTCAATTGCATCTGCATCTAAGAAGTCGTGATCTTTCCTCACAGTTTTTACATCAATAGGAAACTGCATATCTGTGAACAAAAGAGTTGAATCTGAAGTCTGAGTCATGATGGCAAAGACTCTGAATTTTCCACGTTTAGCAAAGGTTAAATAAATCAAAAACCTACTTCTATAGCTATATATTCACACATATGTCCTCTAAGCAAGCGAGACATCAAGGTTCATGGTATACTGCTTTCACATTTAGCTCTAACATTCAATTTCCAATTCTTAATTTTGCACTGAACAGGGAAGGTGGATATAAAAGCAGGCAGAAGTTTCGGTCAATTCTTTGAACTGTAGACATTTGATAAAATCTCTCTTAAAAATACATTAGCTTTTGTTAATATTCAGTGACATTTATAACAATAAACGTATTTAAAAGAAGAACATTTTAAAGGTATAAGCACAAAAGTTGTAGAAAATTATACAAGTTCACAACAAATCTGTATTTCCCCCCAAAATAATAAGCACTCTTTGCAGCTTCAGCAACAAGAAAACATGCAGAAATCGTGTTGTTTGACTGTGTTTGGCTGCTTCTGAGTGGCTCTTTGAAAAAGTTATGATTGCAAGATAATTTTTCCAACATCCTTTTTCAAAACTGCCATTGAAACTGTATCTTGCTGAAGACCACAGGTTACACAGCTTGGGATGAGTTTTGGCTGCAGTCAGTGCATCATAATACTCTAATAGACATAATGCTCTAAGGAAAAGAGATCAAGTAAAGTATAAGCAACTACAAATCACAAAAGCAGTAATTTGACTGAGTCTAACAGTAACCAGAAAAGATCTAGTCCTCTGTGGCATTCTCTGGTGTCCATGCCAGCTTCATTAAGGTGTCACTTCTGCAACAACACACACCACGTTGCATACTATCTATAGGCCCGCATGAAGGTATTGCAGAATTTGGAAGTGCTCCTGTAAAAACTGCCGGGTTCTGAAAGATTATTTATGTAAGTGGTTCTACTTAAATTCAGTGTCAGCGGCTGCACAACGCTTTGGGATCCTACCTTCAAATAACTGAGCATACTGAGGAAAGCCGGCAGCCCTCAGCCAGTCGCAGGCTTCTCTGGCTTCAATTTCTGCAATGAGAACATAAAATTGCTCACTTACAGGCTCACAAGAGTAGCGCCTTTACAATATGTGCACGCTGGTTTTATCTGGTGCATTCTCAAAGGATCTTGAGTGTTTTGTCAGTGTGTTACCGAAAGGAAAGAACTTCTTGTATCCAACATCCTTAACCTGCACACACCTCTGGAGCAGTCGTTCTGACATAGGATAGATGTGAAACACGTGAGAGCCTAGGTATGGAGGTGTACTTGGGATGCCATACATCGGTGCATACCAGCTGCCCCGAAGTCTGGACAGAGAAGCATCTGTTACATGTTGAAAGGAGTCGTCAGGGCTGGGTGTGTGAGACGTGTGCCCATACCCATTCATGCACTCCAGTTCTGAGACGATGATAAGACGCAAACAAATCCTATAAATAGTCTTTAAATGCCATCACAACATTAATTACACGGACACTGCCTAAGCATTCCCAGAACAAGGGTTCTCAGGAGTACCTGTTGCTAGGGGCTATCAATATTTATTTCCTTGCCAACTACCAGCTCGACTTGGCAGCCACGTCAGCATAGCAGATGTCAAGAACTCACTGCTCACTTGGTGACAATTCATAAAGCCCTGTGGCCAACACTGCAACATTCCCACAGGAGCAGAAGCCGAACACAAGTTCACAGAATCACACAACACTCACCAGATGCCTCAAAAACATAAACATGTTCAGCATGAGAACATGCCAGCAGGCTCTGAGGTCTAGGTCTGTTGAAGAGGAGCGGGATCCCACATGGCATGCTTTCCACGTCTGAGCGTAATCCAGCACACATCACAACAACACTGACCAAAAGGCAACGACTCCTTTGAAAGAAATGCTGCCAAAGCACCTTATCACCCAGCACGCTCACTAGAGAGCACCTTAACGTTTAGCATGCTGGACTGGAGGAACACGCCTGCTTCTTGAGTCTTTCTTTGCCCACTCACTCAAAGATCAGGGCTCTGAGACATTTCCTCCATGTGCTGAATTTCCCAAATTCCCTGCCTGCTTTGTTGAGACCTCTTAGTTGTAAGTCACCAGTGCGTCAGCCTAAAGAGACTTACCAGGTACTGCCAGCCCTTCCCTGTGGTTATTACTCTACTGCTAGACTCAGCATTACTTCCAGTAGCCCTTGATTTTTTCGGACAATGGCGCCCATAACAAAGGCTTCCCCGCACAGAGCTGCGGCTTCTCCCTCCGAGCTCACAGCAATAACCCAGCACAATAAGGACGCACGCCTCCTTTTTTCAAACTGCAGAACAGAAGTTAATTATTTCTTCCACAATAGCCGATATCCACTGTGCTTACATTTATTACTACACTCAGCACCACAATTTATCACAATCCTTATCGTAACACAGCATTTACTGAGCACTGAGGCAGGGGACTGATAAAACACGAGCATTGTACTCACAGAGCAGAACAGAGAAGAGAACAGATCTGCAGGGCAGAGCCACGAGGAGGACCAGACTGACACTACGAGTCTTCACAAGAGCCAAGCATGCTGAAGTCTGCACCTGGGTCAAAACCCAGCGGTCTTCTGCCGGGGGAAAACCTTCGGGGTGCTCACCTGGGCGCTCACCCCCCGCAGCCCGCACTAGGGCACGTCACTCCTGAGCTCCCGCAGGAGCGTGGCTGGCTCAGCACTGACACCTCCCCGGTTCCCAGCACGCTGAAAATACAACTCTATTTTTAGAGCGACCCACACCATGGACAGTGATGCAAATAAGAAGAGGCTGGACCATGTTTCACAGCTAGCAATGTTTTTAGCCATGAAGATGACAGAAAATAAGGTGACATTCTCACACTTAGAGGTGGCCCCTTCCATAGGAGAAGGGCACAGGAGCTGGG
Source organism: Oxyura jamaicensis (assembly GCF_011077185.1). Taxonomy (NCBI): domain Eukaryota; kingdom Metazoa; phylum Chordata; class Aves; order Anseriformes; family Anatidae; genus Oxyura; species Oxyura jamaicensis. The sequence continues at coordinate 4,215,738 of NC_048905.1, forward strand.
GAAAGTTTCTCTGCTAATGTAGATCCTTAAATCCCCAGGCCCTTCAAGGTGCCTTTGCACAGTCCCATGTTACAATGCCACAGCTGTGTTGGCAGCCTTACAAACGAGACACGCTACTAGCCTGTATCTCTAGTTAGTTAGATTTACCACAATTCCTTCACCGCTGAAAGAACTACCAAAAGGGACCTGCTGATCCCGCTGCACTTTGGGGACGTCTGCTGCCTCCTCCCAGTCCCGCTGGAAACTGAAACCATAACCAGGGAATGGATGCCAAGGAATTTTACTCTGATCAAAGGAAATTCCCAGACCAGCCTTGCAGACTCTTTGGGGCTATTAAAGGGCTCTCGCGCTGCGGTTTACTTTGAAAAGCAAATAGAGCAGATGAGCCATTTGTGCAGAAGACCCTTCCCCACCTTCTGACTGTAGCTTGGCTTCACAGCCTGTCTGCACCTTCCCTGGCAGCCTCGCTGGCTGAGCAGCATCCCTTCCACTTCTGTATTTGCACACTCACTACAAAAGAAGCTTTCAGGTTCATCGACCGGCTTTTAAAATAGACGTGCTAATAAACACAAGCAATTGCTTCGTTCTTCTCAATGCTAGAGGAGCTGCTCAGGCGCTTGTTAGAGAGATGTTAGCTCTTCCTAAGGAGAAACTGGGAACGGGGGAGCCTTCAGAAAGCTGGCAAGAACAGCACCCCAAATGCTATCGCAGCGTCTCTGCCTGTAAGCTAGATGTCGTAGAGGAGGATGACAATTTTTTTACAGATCTTTCTGGTGCATTGCACCTCTTTCTCATGAATTGGTTTCATAATTAGGCAGATGGAAAAAAAATGTTTCCTGCAAACCCCAATACCCTGTTGTAGATCAGGGGCCACCAGCAACATTCCCAAGCCAAGTCAGCCATTTCCCCATGGGGAATGGGTTACTCCCAGGTGCTGATGAGAACCAATGCACAAACACATGACCTGTGTGATCCTTTGGCTGTACTATTTCGGACAGGTCAGCTTTGTGCTGGAGCTGGTTCCCTCCAGTCCCACCGACACCAGCTGATGGCTGTACCAGAGCGCCTGCCCCAACAGCCCCAGCCAACCCTGCTCGCCGTGGCTGCTGCCTGTGCTCCTCTGCCCTCCTCTCTGCAGCCCCAGCATCTATCTCAGCCTGGCTGGTGCCTCCTCTCCTTCACCCACTTGGGCTCCAGGCCGAACACACAGCATTCCCCCAGCACCATCCTGCTTGCAAACTGGAGAGCAAACCCAGACTCATCACGCACTTAGAAACCAGATGCTATGCCACCTATTAAATCCCTCGGTGAATGACCACGGGTAACACAGTGTGCTGCTTGCACACTTAGCTCAGGCAGCAGTGAAGACACATCTGTGCTGAGCTTCGGATGCTCTCTCACAAGAAGCCCTCTCCTAACTGCAAGGGAGAGGCAGCACCTGAAGCCAGCCAGAAGCAGGTGATGAGAGGCCAGCCGTCTGCTACAAGATGCTCATGAGCTTCAACTAACTAAGAAAGTGGCAAATTGTACTTCAGTTTTTAAAAAGATGTCCTTTAAACAAAAGGGGAGGATGCAGATTTCTGCTTGGAAGCATATGTGCAGTGACTCACTCTCAAGATGCAGCATGACATTTTACTTGCACAGATCTGCTGCCAGAAGAGGAATGGTCTTTCCTTCCTTTCCTTGGCTTCATGTTCCTCTCCTCTGCTTGCCCTGACACCTCCAAGCCTGTGAGAGCAAGCCCAGCCAGCCAAACTTGCAGAAAACTCTTCACTTTTCTTGGCAAGATCGGTTTTGTGGCGCTTCAGCTTTCTGCATCGCCCACCCTGTGTCCAGTGCCCAGGCGTGGCAGAGGCAGGGCGAGGTGTGGGGACAGGCGGCTGGTGGCTGGCAGCCCCCAGCCCAGTCGGAAACCTGGCCAACACGTACTGCTTCCACACCGGGTCTCACTGCTGCTCTCCTACCTTCGGAGCAGTTTTTCAGATTTTTAAGTCACGGCAGATGCACTACTTCTGCTTCCACCCTCGGACAATGCAGTGGGCCAGTGCTGACCGGTAGGAATCACTTGGTGGCCAGGTCTTCGTCTGTGAGAGAGGTTTGTGTGTCTCTATCTCTTCCAAAACATGCCAGCGAGTAAACAGTTGGAGAGGTTTTAGTTACTCCAGAACACTACTTTCCAACTTTTCTGTAGGGTCCAAGGGCAGTGCTTGTGAAAAGGAACAGATTTTCTCAACAAAGCCAGCTCACTCCTGCAGCCTCTCCTCCCCGTGCCGTGCAAGTGCAGACAGGCGAACAGAAAAGAGGTTACGACTGATTCTGGCTTTATTTGGTTACATATTACACCAACCTGGAAGGCAACTGGAAAAAAAATCCAAAGAATTTTCTCTTTCCCAATCTCGGTGATTGCTTTGGAAGATTTTTTCCACCTGGTGCTAATCCTGCTACAGCAACAGACAGCGGATGCCCACAGCCTCTGCTCTGAAACCTGTTTAATTTGGCGTGGCAGAACTCACTGCTCCAGCCCAGGCAGGTGCTGCTGCCTCCTCTCATCGCTGGCAGTCCCAAACCATCGTCCCACTCAGCCTCCTCCAGAAACTGAGCCAACAAGACCCGGGCACACTTGGCAGCCACATGCCAAATTGTGCAATCCATTTTTCCTATAGCTTGCGAGTCACAGCTTTTTTCTGCAGTGACTTAGGTGCTGCTGTTACTGGCTGTGCCGGCAGTGGTAGAGATGAAGAGGCTTTTTCTGGGTCCATTTGAAGATAAAATTATGAGTTCCAGTTGCATCTTTTTATAGCCTGGGGTTATAAAAAAATGTAGGCTCCCCTCTGACTTATAGCTGCTAATGAGGTACTGCACTTTACAGGCACTCTATGAAAAATGCATTTGCTGCACTAGCACTATGATTTCCTGAGGATGTCCAGAACCTAATAGTAACCTATGACGGGATCTTCAAAAATTGTCTTTTCTTGAGGTACCACCTCTTGAAGAGTCTGAAAGTGTTGTCTGCTCAGTAATGTTGACAGCTTAAGTGTTATGCTTTCAGAGCAGGGTGCTTGCACTGACCAGGGTAAGCAGTCGGGGCTTGTAAAACCACCAAACTCTCCAAAAGTGGAGACAGATCACAAATAAGAGGAAATGTTTATTCTGTTGTCCCACATGCAAAATAGCAGAGACTAATTCTATTTTATCAGCCTAATGGAAAAAAAAAAAAAAAAAAAAAAAAAAAAAAAAAGAGTCTTGCTTGGAATTTTGCCAGGATAAATTAGGCTCCATACAGATAATTGAATATGAATGTCTAGAAAAAGAAAATGCCAAGATATTTGGCCTTTCTTTCTTTCTTTACTATTACGCTGGTATTTTGGAATCGCAGCCAACTCTTCAGTTATCACAGCTGGGACTGCAATATATCCCTGTACTTTGTGGCAAGCTTAATTGCATCTTTATGTGGCTCTTTGGCATTAGCTTCCCAAGCTGATTACTGGGACTCCCAAGCTGCCATTAAGATCTTTATTCAGATCCTTGTCCTTAGCCTCCCTTGTCAGTTCCTGGGACCTGGACAAGTTTAAAGGTATTTTCTTTGCAGATCACATTAACTAGCTCATCAATGTTTGATGATCTTTTAATTGTTTCTGCGTAAGTTAGAAGAGGTAGTGTTAGCTCTACAGAAATTTCAAAGGGCTCAGGGGAATTAGGTGTCTTACTCTTACTGACCTTAGAAGTGAGAGTGTAACTCTCTAATTTCTAGAGCCACACTTGAGAGGTCTTCTCCAAGGTGACAGCAGATGCAGCTCCCTGCAGCCTCATCTCAGGCCCATTGCTTCTCCGTGCTTTGGTTCTCCTGGCTGTACAACAGCAGCAGATACAACATTCCTCTGCCGCAGCAGCTCCTTATCACTGGTCTTTTACAGCACCCGTGTACATGACTGAGACACACTTGTAAAATTCCTGGGAGGAACTGTAGGTAACAGGACGGGTAACTGCGTGCTTCCAGTGGAGCCAACATCGATACACCCACGGCACAGAATTAACTAGTGCCAAACAAGGATATTGTCCATGCTCTTTCAGGGTGTAGCACTAGGTTTTCCATAATTCTACAAAATGCCAAAGATACCACTGCATGGGAGATGAGTTCAACCGACGTGTTACAAACTATTTAGCCCAACAGAGGCAGGTCAGTGATACTTTTAGAAAGCTACTTTATCAGCCCCTCTGAGGTGCACTGAGCCAGCCTGCAGCTGCAGAGCCCAGGTCAATGCAGTCTTTACCTGGTCGATACACTTGAAAGACGTTTGCTGGTATTCAAAGATAGGCAGCAAAGCCAGAAAAACCACTGAACACTTCCTAAAAGCATCAAACTGTGAAACAAAAGCAAGAGTGATTAGAAGAACATGATCTGAAGCACAGAAAGCCCAGGAATTATTTAACACTAATACTCCTAAAGAGGAACAGAAAGCTGCTGTACTGTCCCCCCAGGTTGTTACCAGAGGCTGTACGGTGCCCCAGCACAGGACTGAGCTCACTGCCTGCGGCTGTGACACTCGGGGCACCACCTCTGCCCTGGCCCGGCCCGTGGGGCACTGCAGTGGGGACACGCATGGGAGCAGGGCTGGGCGGTGCCGAAACCAGGACAGCTGTCCGTACCACAGGGCAGACGTCCCCACAAGCCCCATGTAGACAGATCCATCCCGCCAGACAGGGTAGCTACCCGTACAGAATAGGTGTCGCATTCCCATAACCTGCATTCTTCAGAGAGAAGGAATAACTGCAGGCAAATCCACACCTCACGGCTATTGAAGTTGCTGGTTTACCTCCATGTTTTACCATTTTGCCAATGTCATTTTGATGGATTACTATTTTTTTTTTTTTACTAAATTAGCTACTGTTTCATTTTTTCCTTCCCAACAAATGCCTGGAATGATGTTGCCTCTACCCTGCACACAACAAATTAAGGCTCTGATGTTGCATCATGCAATGGAGATACTGTACCTCATAGACAGATTTTTTTTCCTATTTGACTTAAATGGAACAGGATTTGGGATCCATAATTAAAATCAATGTCAGATGCCAGCTACAGAATGTGAGCCAGCCGTAGGACACGGTCACTGTGTTGTAATTAGGTCTCTTGCCACAGTGGTTTTCGTGGAACTGTGAGAACCTTTACTTCTATTTTGTTCATAGAGACTTAGCTGAGACAAAAAATAGTTTGTGATCTGAAAAAAATCATATGCTGTTAAGCAATGAATCTGTGTACTAAAAACATTAGCACAATTCCTGACCTTTCTGACTATTCAGATTTGTCTGCATTTGATGCAGTCCATTGCTACTCTGATTTTTTCTCCTTCTAATAACAGTTTTACTAACCTAAATTAATATAGGGGGAAAAAAAAAGCTCTAAGTGTAGATGGTCTGTTTTATCACATCAAATTAAACAAAAAGAAAGGAAAACTTTTGAGATGATTTTAAAGCCATGAGCAATACAAAATTGTAAATTTCTAATAAAAATACACGATCAGCCTTTCCAACCTGAACAACCCTTCTGCCGAAATAATTCAACAATGCACAGAGCATCATGTCAAGTAGGCTGGTCTCGGAAGAACTTATCAAATGTACTAATATATCTAACATTATTTCCCTGGAAGTTAACTTTAAATCACTGATGATTTTATAGCTCCTGGACTGTTAGTTATATAGGGCAGACATGACAATAGGATGCTGTGTTAATGTAAAGAGGTCAAAAGATAACTCAAGCTCTGTGAACCACTCCAGTGTCTCTAAATCTTTGTAGCACAACTTGAAATGTTCTGGCTCTTGCTGTGTGGAACTCAAAGATGCAGCAGAAGAGAAATGGAGATTGAGCACAATGGATAAGCAAGAATTTTCTATTCCAAACAAGAATTTTTCTGGTTGTGGATGGATTTTTCTAAACGAGGATTTAAGAAGTGAAGTCAAGCATTTTGCTGTTCATTTCATTTAACCCAAGCTCATTTAACCCAAGGATCATTATGATGAAATTGGAATTTATGGGTGTGTTTCATTAGAATTAATTAAATTTTCCATATAGTAATCAAATGCAAAATTTGCACAGACTTACTATTTATTTTTAGTTCAATTGGTTCCTAAGCTGGCAATTTTTATGGCACAATAAAAAAGACGTTTGATATTAGCACTGGGCTGCACAATACAAAAGAAATTATGGAAATGTGATATATGGTCTTTAGCTGTGATTAGCTAAGAAAAGGCTTTTTGCCTGGCCCACCCAAAGCAATACAAAAAGTACACACCCTGTACGGATCAAATCCTCAGCTATGTGCTTGGGTTAGGAAGATGGAATGTATCATTTAAATCTGGGAATAACATTGGTAGACAGCTTGCATATGATATAAATGCTCCAATTAAACCATGCAGTTGTTCTTTCCCACTCGCATTTTCCTTTGGGCATTTGCCACGAAATGATGATACACAACCCTAAAATGCTATTTTCTGTCTTTTAGGTAGTTAAATTAGTTTAACAAGTCAACTTACGGTAAAATTCTTAGTGTTGATTGGTACTTAATCACGTAAAGGCTTACATTATGGGGGGGGGTAATTCAGGATGATATAGCATGATATAGCAATAACTACTGAAAAAAATGATGAAGGCTTTTCAGGAAGGAATGACAATCCTGGCTCATTTTATCCATACCTCGGTACAATGAACCTAGGGGATCCTTGCATCAGCTCTGCCTCAGTGGAGCTCAGTAAGCTCACACCCTACAGAAGCTGGTCCTTGGCACCTATACCTGAAGCAGGAATCACAGTTTTCACACAGTCTGGAATAACCAGGACTCAATTTCAGAAAAGGTGTTCAGGTATTGTCACAAGACTCACACCCACTGCCTGAAAAGAGGCTTGGGGGGCTGCTGATGGAGATTTCCAGGGAAGGGTGGTAAGAAAATCAGCATCCTGCTCACCTGGGCTTTTCACTTCCCAGCTCTGCAGCTTGCCAAGGACCACAAAATTACTTTACCAACACCCCAACGCTTAGACCCTTGTTAGGGACTGAATCCTGGAAAACATGATACTTTCGCAAAGCTGTCATTAAGTGTTTGATCGCCTTGTTTCTCAAGCAACTTACCCATGCTGAAGATTCTCCAGAGCTTTTCTGATGTGTGATGTTACGGGCTGACCTAACTTCACACACAAAAAAAAAGTCTGTCAGACTGTTGTAGGTCAGCACATGGAAGGATCCTGCACACAGCATCTCCAAACCAGCCGCATTCTCCCTGGCTTCGCACCGAGGTCCCAGCTCCAGTGAAAGCCAGTCCCAGAGTGGGACGCTTTAAACAAATTTGCAAACCATTGCATGAGCAAGGCGAATCATTTCATAAATGAGCCTGCCACTTCTAGCACCCTCACTCATACTTAAGGAAAAAAAAAAGCCTACGTTACTAAAGCTATTTCAGAAAGGCACTGTGCCAGGGAATGGAGGCACCTCTCACTAAAGGCAAGTTTATTGCATATTTTAATTCTGACATCACTGGAATACTTCCCGTGCAAACATCTACCAGAGGTCACCTCACTCCCTTCTTGCCGTCGCCCCTTTTGCTGCCTCCCACAACAGGCACCTTTCAGGACCCAACGCTGAACAATATTTCCCTTGTGACTTCTCCTACCAGAGACGTTCTGTGCAGAGGGCTTGCTTCACAGGAATGCCCCACTCCAGTTTATTTCTTGTTTAGAAATACACGGTTTTGTGGCTGCAGTGTCCAGAGGCTGCTGTCCTTTTTTTTCCGGGAGGCTGAGCTCCCACTGGAGCCTCCCCTGAGGCAGCATGGCGCTCTGCCATGCCGTGCCTTGTCCTTTCCAACCAGCCTTGGCTGGAAACCACAGAGCACTGTGCTGCCTACTGGCCACATCCATACGCTGACATTTTTTGAGAGAGGGGTTCCTCAGCAGCAGGTGTCTTCCACGTACACATGTGCAGTGCAGGTGTGGTGTTGGTGCTTAGAGACCCTCCACAAAGGGCTGGGAGCGCTGACAGCTGCCTCCTCCTTGCCCTGCTGCCCGGGCTGTCCACCACGAGGCCTGGGGCCAGGCCTCCACCACGGAGTGGATGAAGCCACTGCCATGGGCGCAGTTATGGCCCCTGCTCGCCATTGCCAGTCCTTGCCAGCTCTGACCGGCTGATTGCTGCCACAAGGCAGGGCCTGGTCTCAGCACACCATGACCAAGGTGGGCCCAGATGCACCTGTACAAAGGCACATGGTCTGTGCACCCCATCAGGCCCTGGTGTCAGCACGCCACGACCAAGGTGGCCCCAGATGTCCCTGAGCACATGGTCTGTTTCCAGGCTTGGTTCAGATCAGTCTGGTCGCGTACGTGGGAAGGAATTCATCCTGGGCTTGGGGCCAGACACAAAGAAATGCATGCCCCCTCCAGTTAAGGGGAATAAACCCCACTGCCGAGCAGTAATAGAGTTCACACGAAGAACTGTTGACAACGTTGAACGCGATCCTCCCCGCTTCAGGGACTGCAGCGCAGGCCTCGCACCTCCCCTCACACAGGCCCTGTGAGCCCGCCTCAGCCCGCCAGGGTAAACCTGCCCCTGGGCATGGCAGGGGCCTCCCAGCCTTGTACAGGGTCAGAGATCTAGAACTGGGGGTGTGCAAACCTTCTGCACGGACAACCGTAAGATATGCAAATAGTAAAAATACTATGTATATGCATTTCCTTAATTATAAATTTGTTGCCTAGAACATGCACTTCCAGATTTTCCACCACAAATAAGGGAATTGAAACCTCCAAGGTTCCCTCTACTATTTCACTGGCAAGGAGAAATCCTTGTGAGGGAAGAAGATCAAAGCCATTTTGTCAAGTAAGCATCTTCCACTGCCAAGGAGATGGGAATATAAAAGCCAGCGACAGCCCCAGTATATGTGCAAAATAATAGTAATACATGACAATAAATGCAAAAAGAGTTAGAGCTTGGTGCCACAGCCACCACCTGTACAGGACTGCAACACCAGGAGACAGAAGGTTATGTTTGCCTGTGTGGATACATATGTGTATAAGCACACATTTAGAGGAATGACCTCATTACAACAAAAACAAACCTTAGCAAATTAAACCTTGTATGTTGAAGATTCCTTTAACATAATATTGAGAGACCAGGGTCTTGTTTTTGCAGCTCAAAGATCCTGAATGCTTTCTCTTCCTTCTCGGAAGGATGATGTTCACAGGAGATACTCCTGCTATGGATTTTAGTCCATGACAAGGGCAGGTAGTCATTAATTCCTACTTTTGTGTCTTCCTGTCCAAAGTGAGCCTTCAACAATTAGGTCACAACAACCCCACAATGGTAAGAAAGGTACCCTTGGCCTCTTTTATAAATATCTGCAACATGCAAAACAAGGGAGAATTCTCTTTTGAACACAACATAACCAGAACTAAGACAGAATAAAACACACCCCCCCTTTTTTAAAGGGAATAGTAAAGTATCCTTGTTGTTCCTGCATCCTTTAGAAGAAGCTGGTCCTTTTATATGGCTGTTTACCTGGTGCTACAGTAGCCACAACTGCTGTAAATTGTTGTGAAAGGAGCTATCATGGATCTGCAGATCCTGGGAAACAGCATGGGGTATTGGGGCATTGCCTTGTCCAGCAGGTGACTTAATGATTTGGTTTGGTCTTCATTCCTTCGCAAAATCTCCATGCCCTATTTCAGTGGAAACTCTGCAATCTGCTTGTAATTAGAGCAGTCAAATCTCACGCTGGAAACTTTTGCCTTCTATTGTAAGTTTAGATTTTTTTTTTTTTTTTAAGAGGAAAGCACTGCGCTATCGCAATGAATTTCAGGAACTTTCTCAAGGAACTTTTATTGTTAGACTAAACAAGTTGAAGAAATGTTCCAGAGCTAGTGGAGTTCCTAAAATGTGGATGAGATAATGTAGGAACAGAGAACATGGCATCTTGTTTCATAGCTTCACAGAGAATATTTGACCTGAAAAAGCTCCAGAGAAGTGTGCTTGTAGTGGGTGCATGGAGTTCCCTGAGCAGTCTCCCCTGCAGGGATGTATTTCCATGCCACTCATCCCTGCCTGTGATCACTGCCTGGAAGAATTGGTTCAGAGAAAAGACTACACAGAGTAAAATCACTGCTCTGCCCCTCACTGCCAACTGAGAAAAAAAAAAAAACAAGTAAAAGCCTTGATTTTCACAATTGTCTATCTCAAGAGCCAATTACACACTCACCAATCCATCTGCAGCTATTTAAACAAATAAAACCAGACTGTTCACTCTACACTTTTTACCAACATGCCTCCAGATTGGCTGTGACTTGAGTGGGAATGGATGATCCATTCTAGAACAAACACTGATGCTTGGGAAATGCAACTTCTTTCACTAAATAACTAATAAAAATCACAGTTATGCCAGTGCTTTCTCACATAGTCCAGGACTGAAAGTGTAAAGTCGTTCAACAATCCATTTTATACTATTACTTCCTTGTGATATTGCTGTGAACCAAGCCCAAGTTAAGTAGGATCTGTATCCAATCTCCAGATCCTCTTTCAGTCACAGTCTTGAAAAACACCTGTTTCTTGCCTGACAGAAAAGCAGAAAAGTACCTTTTTCTTATTTTGCTTCCTATCTTTATCACATCTAAGCTGTTGAATAAGACGGCTGGACAGAATATTCCTCAAAGATCTGATGGATGCTCATTCCAGCAACAAATCAAAGCAGCTGGACAGGTCTTTTTTTTTTTTTTTTTTTTTTTTTTTTTTTTT
>NC_048905.1:4226605-4228131 GCF_011077185.1 Oxyura jamaicensis
TTCACATTTTTTGTTTTAAAGGCGGGGGAAGATATTACTTTCACCAAATTTTTTTTTCCTCTAAGACCCAAAAAAAAAAAATCCCAGGAACAAATTTTTTTTTTTTTTTTTTTTTTTTTTTTTTTTTTCCCCAGTCATATAGACAGTAGCTTCTAATTTTACCAGGTTGACATTACACATGAAACACCCAATTCTTCTAAAAACTCACCGTATGAAGAAACAATTGCTATTTCTAAAAATGTGTCTCAGCAGCTCAGGAAGCAGCAATAAGCAACTGCCACACTGGATCAAAGACTATTCCAAACTTAGCTGTACATGGAGCCAAAGCTGCTTGGTCAGAAATCTCCTGAGAACAGGTTTGCTTGTGAGGTCTCCCCAGAACTTCATCCCTCTGATCTAAAGAAATGTCAAAGAATTAACAAGACACCTAAATATCAGTGTTTTGGAACTGGTGGCCCATTGTTAATACCATGGTATGGCACTGCTGTCAATGGAAGCAATGCGGTGCAATGGAACGTGTAATTGTTCATTACAGGAGAGCCAGGTACAACGGCTCGCATGAATAAGAAGCATTAGAATAGAGAAACTTCGGGAATAAGCAATTGGTAAAACTGCTTATTAAAATTGTAAAACCTGAATGAGATTCTGGTAGAATGTTGATTGAACAGATTTAACAAACCTTTGCTTGAATTCTCCATGGCAGTTCACTTGGCCATATTCACGTCCTTAGTTTGTTATTTGCAAGCATTTGTGAAACTGTCATTTTGCTCAGAGAACTGGGAACCAGTAGCTCTTACAACTAGCAAGTCTGCTGGTCTGTATGAACACCTAATGTCACAGTGACTCTGATCACTTTACATTCTTCCCATGAAACCATTTTCAATGATATTTGATGCTTGTTTGCAGATCTACTTCCAGAAAAAAGGAAAGAAAAAACATGTGGTGGTTAACTTAAGCCAAATCTATGATTATAGATCAGGAACTGATTTTATGATATAATTCATGTCATTTTCTACTTTCCTGGCTCAAGCTTATCATCAACAGATAAATCTTTGAATCCTTTGAGACTTTTCCAGAAAACAGCATTTTTTCTCTGTGCACTTTTTCTGTGGCATATGCTTAAACTTATCATTTGGATCACATGTTAGAACTAGAGTAAACTGCTGAAAATATAAGTGCTGTTTGGGTGAAATAATAGCCAGAACACTTAATAATAGCCTCTAATTCCTTTAGTAGATGCAGCATTTTTATCTGAAAGGCAAAGCAGCTTGTAAGGATAAATACTTATTTTCTGGGCATCAGAGAAGCTAAGATTCACTTTGGCTTTTCAGTTTGGCACTTCAAATGAGAAACAGGTGTCAAAGAGAGCAAGAATAACGCAACCAATGCACACAATAATAACAACCAAAAAAAAGAGAGAGAAAGAGAGAAAGAAAGAGAGAGGAAGGAAGGAAAGGAGGGAGGGAGGGAGGGAGGGAGGGAAGGAAGGAAGGAAGGAAGGAAGGAAGGAAGGAAGGAAGGAAGGA